>NC_064561.1:35532823-35847938 GCF_937001465.1 Orcinus orca
AACAACAAGTTCTGAAGATTTTGCTCATGGGTTCCCAGAGTTTGACGCATGATTCAGGCTGAGTACACGTAAGAGGATTACATGAAAATCATTGCTGCTTTTTCCTTCTTGGGAAGAAAAAATAGATCTGAAAATCGGGTTCATTTATCCTTATATCAGAAGATTCAGGTTCTTGCCTCAACTCTCTGGCTGAATAGTTGTGTGTTCTTGAGAAACTCTTCTTTTAAAATTTAACCGCAAAATTGGGATAATGCCATCCTGCTCTTCCCCACAAGACAATGAGAGTCAAACAAAATGATATAATGGAAAAACTCCATTGAAATATATAATCTCCTTTATAAAGGCAATGAGTTATTATTTTTAAAAAGTGCAGCCGGTTACATAAAAGTACATGTAAAACATATCATTGCCTCTAAGAGTTTAAGATCTAAGACAATATGTAGGCAGGAAGATAAGAGCTCCCTGCAAATGCTATTGTAACTGGGAAAAATTGTGAAATCTGGACATAAAATAAGTGTCAAGATTCTGGAAATGTGCCCATTTACAGCACAGTTGTTGACATCAAGTAGAATAATGATTTCATTTAAGTTCTGATAACTGCTATTACCTGTCTTTTTTTTAATTGAAGATATTATTTCCTGCTCTTTCTGTTTTTTCATACTAGGCAGATAGCAAAATTTGAAAGTAGTGTGAATTCGTAAATGAAATGAAGCCATCAGAAAGGGATCTGCTCTTTCAAAGCCTCTCTTGGGGGCTTCCCTGGTGGCACAGTGGTTGAGAGTCCACCTGCCTGCCGATGCAGGGGACACGGGTTTGTGCCCCGGTCCGGGAAGATCCCACATGCCGCGGAGCGGCTGGGCCCGTGAGCCATGGCCGATGAGCCTGTGCGTCCGGAGCCTGTGCTCCACAACGGGAGAGGCCACAACAGTGAGAGGCCCGCGTACAGCAAAAAAAAAAAAAAAAAAAAAAAACACACACACACAAAAAAAAAAAAAAAAAAAAAGCCTCTCTTGGAGTTTTTCTGATGTGACCTGATCTTAATGTTTAGAGCTTAGTCCCAACAAGCCACCTTTGGTTTACTGGCCTCAGCAGCGTAGCCCTCATTCTGCAATTCAGTCACTTATCCTGTTGCTTCATGCTGCCATTACATCCATCTTGTTTGGCAGCTTCATTATTCTTACCCTTGAGTTTTTTGGCTCCTTTGCATACAAAAATATCTGGATGGAACTATTGCTACTTTGGTGGAGTTGTTTGGCCAGCTTTTCCTCAAACCTAGTGAAATATTAAAGAAACAAGTAAAAGGGGGTCTTTGGTTTAAGGATTTCTTTTCAGCAGCCTCTGGTGCCCAGTTCAGTTCAGAGTGTTAGCCATGATGGATAGCTTGTGAGTGTGTTTATTGCTGTCTTTTTAGCAGGATAGTGCACATTTATCTATGCACTTACAGGGGTGGTGTCTGTCCAGGTACCCAATATTTGATCTCCTTTAAGATGGCCTAACTATTTTGCAGGGAGGAATGGCCCATCCTCTCATAACTTTCTAGATATATAGGACTGCTGTCAGTTTGATGATAATAATGCTGCTGGCGTGTGTGTGTGTGTGTGTGTGTGTTTGTGTAACCTTTGCAGGAGTACCCCTTAACAGAGGAACAAATATGAGGCACCTGTAAACCTCCCTTCCCTAATATGTGCATCTAGCTTCAGATCCTCCATAGAGCTGAGATTGGCAGTGGTTCTTCAGCAGGATTGGGTAATACTCAGTATAACTCCTGATCATTTTAAGTGTTGAGTTTCCTTTCAAAGCATAGCTTTGGCCATCTGTATGTCTTCTTTGGAAAAATGTCTATTTGGGTCCTTTGCCCATTTTAAAATCAGATTGTTTTTTTGATATTGAGTTGTATGAATTTTTAAAATATATTTTGGATATTAACCCCTTATGGGACATATGATTTACAAATATCTTTCTCCATCCAGTAGGTTGCCTTTTCATTTTGTTGATGGTTTCCTTCACTGCGCAAGAGCTTTTTAGTTTGATATAGTCCCATTTGTTTATTTTTGCTTTTGTTCCCTTCGCCTTTTGAAACAGATACAAAAGAAACAAAAATTGTTAATACTGATGTCAAAGAGAGTACTCCCTATGTTTCTTTCCAGGAATTTTATAGTTTAAGGTCTTACATTTAAGTCTTTAATTTATTTTGAGTTTATTTTTATACGTGGTATAAGAAAGTGGTCTAGTTTCATTCTTTTGCATGTAGCTGTCCAGTTTTCCCAACACCATTTATTGAAGAGGCTGTCTTTTCCCTTTTGCATATTCTTTCCTCCTTTGTCGTAGATTAATATCACTAATCATCAGGGAAATGAAAATCCAAACTACAATGAGATATTGCTTCACACCTGTCAGAAGGGGTGTTGTCTGAAAGACAAGTAATAAGTGTTGTTGAGGATGTAGATAAAAGGGAACACTTGTACACCATTGGTTGGAATATAAATTGGTGCAGCCACTGTGGAAAACAGTATGGAGGTTCCTCAGAAAATTAAAACTAGAACTACCATATGATCTAGCAATTCCACTTCTGGGTATTTATCTGAAAACAATGAAAGCACTAATTTGAGAAGATATATGCACCCCAAGGTTCGTTGCAGCATTATTTACAATCGTAAAGGTATGGAAGCAACCTGAGTGTCTGTCTGTAGATGAATGGATAAAGAAATGTGGCGTGTATATATAATGGAATATTACTCAGACATAAAAAAAATGAAATCTTGCCATTTATGACAACATGGATGGGCCTAGAGGATATTACGCTAAATGAAATAAGTCAGACAGAGAAAGACAAAAACCATATGATTTTACTTATTTGTGGACTCTAAAAAAATAAAACAAATGGACAAATATAACATAACAGAAACAGATTCATAGATACAGGAAGCAAACTAGTGCTTGCCAGAGAGGAGGGAGGTGGGAAGGATGGGCTAAATAGGGGAAGGGGATTAAGAATTACAAACTTTCGCTTAAAAAATAAATCATGAGAATGTAATGTACAGCATAGAGAATAGAGTCAATAATATTGTAATAACTTTGTATGGTGACACATGGTAACTAGACTCACCATGGTGAGCCTTTCATAATGTATAAAAATATTGAATCACTATGTTGTATACCTGAAACTAATATAATACTGTAAGTCAATTATAGTTATATACATACATATATGTATATACACATCTATGTATATAAGAGAAAAGCATAGCTTTGGAATCTTGGGTTCAAAACTGAGTGCCTCTTGCAGCTGTGACATGTTATACATGTTACTTAACCTCTCTGAGCCTTAGCTTCTGCACCTATAAGGTGGGGACTTAAACTTCTCATAGATTTGCTGTAAGATTTAAATGTATAATATGTAAAAAGCCCAATATAGTACCTGACTTTAGAAGGTGTTCAGTAAATAATAGAGATCTATCTCTTTGTCAATCATTTTTTTCCCACCTCGAGTTCATTTGTTGTGATGGCATGAGATACATCTTCATATTCTTCATTGGTCAATATTTTACTTTAGAGGATTTTGTAACTTCAGTTTCTTGAGAAGCTTTACATTTTATGCATCTTAGACATGCATCTTGGAGAATGTCAAAATTGCTCTGATTAGTAAATAAATAAAAAGCTAAACGAAACCAGCCAAACTCCTAGTTCTTTTAATAAATCTCTTTCAGTAAGACTTTGTAGATTTTAAGAGTTACCTGAGGATAAAATATTAATTTGTTTTAAATTCAGCACACTGCAATGAAGTATGCTGATACTGTTAAACTCAACTTTCCTCTGACTTGGGGGTGAAACATACTGAGGCCACAGACCACACCAACACATATGCTGAAGGGCTTTGCAAACACTACAAATTAGGATAAACTTTTATATAACCAAGTAGAGCAATGCTAGATATTTAATGTGCATTAGAACATCATCAGTGAGTGATATTAAGTTCAGAGTTTGTTTTGATTTGAATTGTTTAAGGCACTCAGCACAGTGAAATAATTTATCTTCTGTGGCTTTCTGGGGATGGGCTCCATGATTTGAAAATTATTTTACAAAAGGAGAGAAAAAGAAGGATTTGGTAGTAAGATAGTTGTATTTCAGAGGTCCATTTTACATACTATTGAAAATTGCATAGGCAACAGTGAAAGAGTTTTAAACTATTAAAATGCTGGCATTAGTAGAGTTTCTGTGATATCCCTTCTTTTTTTGCTCACAGTGTTGAGCAGATAATGAATGCGATCTTATCAGTATTCCTATAAAATACTTTTGTTATCTTTCCATCACTGAATGCAGGAGTGAAAAGCTCACATGGCTTCCAGGCTCTGGCGGGAAACAAAACAAGTGAGATGCACTGGGCAGGGTCCGTGGCCCACTGGATCCCACGTGGCTCTAAGAGGGCCACGTGATCACCTCACCTCTGAGATTACCACCACATCTGAGTTTTCAAGAAAGAACAAAAATATGGAATTTTTTGTAAAGATGATTATGTAATCTATAGGAAATTTAAAAATGCCCTTTTGGGGAGCAAATTTGAGCTGCTTGGGCACATAGTTTGTCTGACCCTTTACTTATGCATAAAACGCCATACCCAATCTGGGTTTAACTTTCTGTCTCATTGCTCTCCTCACTCCTACCCCTACCACCCACTGCCCTCACCTCTCCCGCACACGGAGCACTTGCACTCCAGTTATGTCAAATTGTTTTTCTTTCGCAGAGCACTTCAATTATTTTCTTACCTCCTGCTTTTCCGTTGGCATGCATGCTCTCTCCTTGACTCCCTGCTTCCACACACCAGCTTCACGAAATTTCTATATCCTCCTCCAAGTATCACCAGGTGACAAGTCTTCTGAGCTTTCTGTGAGCATCTGATCCCAGGACTGAAGTGAGTTCATTGCTCACCAATCTGAACTTCCACATTACATTGTATTATAATTACTTGTTTGCATGTCAGTCTCACTACTACTCCGTCCGCCACCTCTGTTCACTCAGCTGTTGTAGGGAACCCAGTGACCATAGACAAAGTGTACCTGGTTGGGTTTGGTAACCAGGGAGGCTTCTGATTTGTCACCAGGACACAATTGCCACTATTTCTCCTTGGGAGAAGGTCACCTCATGGGGACGCAAGCTGGGTTCACCGGCTGCCCACCTGGACTGCTGGGCAGAGTGGACATTTGGAGTTTCTGAGTCAGGCTAGATGGGACACATTATCCATAGTTCTTTGTTTTTCCTCAGGCTGGTTTCATAATCTTAGTTCAATCCAAGCCTGGGTCATCTTCTCTGCCTCACTCCAGTCTCCCAGGTTTGGCACTCACATAGAGAAGCTTGATCAGGGAGGCAGGGGAGGGGGAGACCTTTCACATTATAACTTTGATTCATAACTTGAGCTGCAGAGCTTTTATTTTCCACGTTCTCATTCTGCACTCACCTTGCTGCTCATCATGGTTGCTCCAGCAGTCAGATTTTAAAGGTTTCTCATTCTAACCACAATGGGAGATCTCACAGGGACAGGAACTGTATCTCATTAACCTTTGTATCCTCAGTGCCTAACAAACAGAAGGAGCTGAAATACTTGTCAAATGAACAGTCTTGAGGGAAGAATGGATAAAAAGAGGGTATCGGATCTTGCTTTTTATTTATAGCTAACATTTTGTGACCCACGCTGCCAAATGTACCATGGGCTTCTTGACCACTCTCACATTTACTAAACAAATAAAGAGAAGGCTAACAGGACACCCCAATTGCACTTTCTCCACATTTTAGGCAGATGGAGCAAACAGTACTTGCTGTGGTTTTATTTCATTTTTACTCAATCCTCATTGAACTTGGAGTTTACCCAGTGTTTACTCAGCTCAGTCAGGGATCTCGTCATGGTCAATGGTTGCTCTCACCACAGTTTTCTTGCCTCATACTTAAAGATTATAGGTTATAAAAGAAGATTTAATTTTGAGGCCAGAAATTCATTTTGAGTAAGTGTGAAACTGGCTGAACATACTGTGATTTTTTTCTAGCTTTGTCTAAAGATACTTAAAAATAAGATAATATATCAAAATAAGCTAATAAAAATAGCCATCATTTATTGAACATTTAATATATGCCATAGTCTGTACCAACACTTTAAAAAATGGTATATTTAGTCTGCAACTTCTCTGTGAGTTATGCTCAAAGATGCTAATGCTCAAAGATGCTAAGTAAATCATCCCAGGTGTGATTTACTAGTAAATGTTCATCTGGCTTTAAAGCCCGAACTCTTTCTATGATACCAAAGTCTGAGAGTGCAGTTATACTTCATTGTCCTCAGAATTCAGAATCCTCACTGAGTCATTCTAATAGTTCCAAAGTTCTCTAAATTAGGAGTGGTTTGAGGATTACTGCATCCTCAGAGATAAAGGGATGAATGCAAGGCCTGCTCCCAGGAAATACACTCTCTGAAAGTCATTCATTTTATACTTTAATGTCTGTTTTGGTCTCTGTTATTTTATATCCACCTTATGGCCAAATAAAAAGTAAACCTTTTGCTTATTCCATCTGCTAATTCTGCTTTTCTTGGTGATCATTATACTAAAATCAGCAATCAATTGATTTCAGTTTATAACCAGCACCTTACATGCACTTGGAATCTAGGAAAAGATTGGTGTTGGGAAGTTTTGGAGAGATTGCTGATAGAATGTTTACTTCAATATTGAGTACAGAGAGAGGTAGTACTGAGCTTGCTTAAGAACATGGGATTTGATAACAAACAGAAATACAAAGCACCTTCCCAGACATAAGGACTTAGGTATATGTGTGAAAAACAGATGAATGAATATAAAGTGTATCTTCTGCATTGGGTATTTTGCATGGATATTTATTTTTTTTTAACTGTTTACATTTTTAAATCTATACTTTTAATATAGGATATTAAATAGTATAGGATGTTTACTTAAGGTTATTTTTCAATTATGACATCATAGCTTCTATTTGTTTCTAGCTAAGTATGAACACCTCTTTGCATATTTTGTGTATATTTTAGAATGAATGGGTATTCAAAATTAAGAGATTGCTTTAATGCTTGAAGTTACTAGGATATCTATGCACAGCCCAATTTCAATTTGTTGAATGTTAAACAAGGCAAAATTAAAACCTACCTGATATGTTTCACATTTAGATATTATATAAATTTTTAATGGAATATGTGGATTTATTTTGGACTTTAGCATTACTGGAGGTGAATTAAAGAAACTAATCTACAAATTGACAAAAAGAAAAACATAAAACAAAAACAAACAAAGAAACAAACATGGGATCTGAAATTCCTATTAGGAATGTTTACAAGTTGAAGTAGTGAAACTCCTGCCTAACAGTGACTTGAATAAGTAGAGGTTTATCTTCTCTTTCATGATGAGAAATCTGGAGATAGAGGCTCTTGGAATTGGTTTAGTGGTTCAGTATTAACAGGGTTGGCATCTCTGTAATCCTCTAGGCCTTTTCCATGTGGTGACAAGATGGCTGCCACAGCTGTAGGCATTAAATCTGCCTTCAAGGCAGGAAGAAAGGGAGAAAAGTCATGTCATTCATGACTGTCTCTTTTGATTAAGAAAACAAAAGTTTTCCCAGAAATCTCCTGAAACAACTTCTGCTTATATATACTTGGATAGAACATTATCTCATGGCCATCTCTTACTACAAGGAAAACTGGAAAACTGAATATTTCACTTTTCTAGCCATAGTAGTAGAAGGTAGTATGAGAGAAGGGAAAGAGAAATGGCTCTTGGATATGCCAACTACTTGTATTTGCCATTGAATCATATGGTTGTTGTAGCGTTAAATTAAATGTTTGGAAAACACTTAGCAGAGAGTCTGACTTAGAGTAAGAAGATATAGCAGTTTTTATCATTCTCAGTAACGTGTTTTATCATTAGCAATAAGTGGCCATTAGCTTGGCAATCTTACATCTCTTTGTTTATTTCCTACGCTCTCATCACATGCTATAAACCCACTAGAAATAAAGTATCTTACCTTTATTTTAGAACTTTAAAACCTATAACTTTCTCACATTAAATTTCCACACCTATGCCTTTATGTGGGTTGATGGATTTACGATAAAAACAAATCATTTCTGTTTTCTGATTCTGTATTCTCTATTCCCACAGAAATATGGAGGAAAAATAGTTATTTGAAGACAATCAAATTGCTCGAAACTTTCTGTGCCCAACAACTTCATTTGATTTGTGATAAAAGAGAAAACCAAGATTCTGAGAGGCTGAGCAAAAAGCAAATGACCTCGCCTCTTCAATGGCCCAGATTTCCTTTCTGTAAAGAAAAATCGATGATTTCCAATCCCTCAGTGCAAAGACATATGATAAGCATATCATACTCATGTTGATACAGTACTGTCCTTAGGAAAGGTACGGAAAACTTGTCAAGGAGTTGGAGGGTCCCTTTAAAATGACCTGAACTTTGACTGATAACGACAAGAAATAGATTGGTTCTAGTTGTTATTAAGCTGACCTTTATTTAAAACTCAAAAAGAAAAAAAAAATGTAGCAGCAAGGAATTGCATATACTCCAAGTTTTTTGTTTTTTTGATTTATTTCCTCAAAGACCTTTAGGATATTTTTTCCTCTGATTAAGCCTAATCTCTTTTAGAAGTGTCCCTTCAAGTTTTAAGACTTCTTTTAGGTAGAAGGCATATTGGAAAACTGCAAACATTTGACCTGGAAGTTGAATAGTAATTTTAGATAACTGGGATACTGCACTGGAAATGCAAGTAATGGTAATAACAGAGAGACATTTCAGTACGTAATGAAGCATTTAATTTCAATTTATTGAGGGAAAGAGACAAATGGAGAAAATTACTGTGTTTAGCAAATCCACAGATTCAGGCAAAAAGGTGGATTTATAAGTTTTCAGAAAGATTTTCAGACTGTAACAAGGTGTATCAATAATCTATTGCCATAATAATACTGTGTAATAACTCACCTCAAAACAAAGATGTTTAAAACACACATTTATTATTTCTCATAAGTCTGTGGGTTGGCTGCTGGTTTTATTGATAGAGGCTGGGTTGATCTGAGGTGGGCTGGCTCATGCATCTCTGTTCAGCGGGCAGGTAAGCAGAGGGCTGTCTTAACTAGGATGACTTTAGCTTGGACAGTTTGGGTTTAGTCCATATGTTTCTCTTATCTTTTCATCAGACTAGCCTAGGAATGTTCATCTGGTAGTGGTAAGGGTCCAAGAGTAAGCCAGCCCCTCAGTCACACCAGAGAACAGCAGAAACGTACATGTCCTCAAGTCTCTGCTTGCAACATGTGGGCTAGTATCCCATTGGCTAAAATAAGTTAGTTGGCCACAGCGGGAGACAGAGTGGGAGAGGACCACACAGTTAAGGGCCACAGTGTAGGGAGGCATTATTGGGGACCATTAATATAAGCAATCTACCATACTAGGCTTGGTTTTGTTTTGTTTGAAGAGTGTAACAAGAACAATCTCTGTTCTCTGAGTACTTCAGGTAACTTTGGTTGTATTGTTATTAATTGGCTGCAGAATTATCAAACTAGCTTATGTGTAAACTGGTTTGCTTGTGTCTTGGGATGGTAATTATGATATTTTCAGACCTGCTACCAATTTTCTTTTTATTGTTTTGAGAACTTTTATGAATATTGCAATTAATTGACCACATCTCCACAATATAAGCCTTTATGTTACTTCCCAACAGATCAAGACTCCTATTTCTCTCAACTAGCGCTTATTATCCTTGATTAAAGGAAAGCTCTATCCATGAGATAAAAAAATTCTTTCAAGTATTTCTAGAACTAAATTAGGCTAGACAAGAGGAGAAAAAGTTTCAACTAATTGGGATAAATTCCATATTGCTGTAATGTGCCACTATGATACTCGCCAAATAGTCCTAGATTTAGGATGATGTGTATATTACTTTGAGCCATGGAAAACTTTGCCCTGTAAGCACTCAGAGATGTGACTTTGTCATAATTACTTAAATATCTGTTTGTAGTTACAAAAAGTCACTGTCACTATTAGAAAAAGTCACCTTATTGCCTTAAACTTTCTCTAACTTTGAAAAATTGTCTTATATAGGCAGATGCTGACTGGCAAACACAGAATCTCTCATTTTGCAGCTGAAGAAATGGGTGGGGTGTTTTCCTAAGGCAGCTTGAGTTTCCAAGGCATATGTCGAAAATTACATATGCCTCTGACCCACACTTAATTATTACTAACTTATTCTAACCTTGCCACTATAAAGTGGAAAAGCCCAGAGCAAAATTTCAACATAAAAAATTCAACTTAAATGCATAAGGGAATAAAAGTGAAGAACCACAGCAAATGTTTTCTAAGATGTAAAGAATATGCAAATGAGCACTGTTTGTGAGCTTATGAAAGAAGATAAAGCAGCCATCTGTTAAAATAACTCAAAAGCAAAAATTTGGTTAGTTATTGACTGGTCTTAATAAGCTTGAATGTTGTTAGTTCACCTGCAAAGAATTTCAATCTGAAGTCGACTCTTCATTATTTTTCAATCAGCATTTCACGATCAGTGTCAGATCACCATAGCCCGTGCACAGCAGCAGATGGACCAGATGCTGAACATTAAATTAGCAAAATAACAAGGCAAAATTCTCCTTGCAAGCTTTGATTCCCTCCTGCCTTCCTCCTACACATAAAAATTGGAGACAAAAAAGAGAGAGAGAAGGATTGGGGCACACTGCGGTTATATGGCACTGGGTCCTTGCTAATGTATTTAACCTTGTTTTGTTTATGTATTGACTTCTGTTCTAGCATGGTATGTGGTCAATAGCTGTTAGTAGATGTCTCTATCACTTCTCTAAAGGTTATTTATACTTTCTCAAGACGAGATCACTTGACAAATAACTCAATTCATAACTCAGTTGCTGCTGCTTCTATTTAAAAGAGATTTTTCTGGATTCTCTCTTTTCTATTCTACCTTCTCCACAATATACATATCTGTCTCTTTTCAAAATGGCTGTTGACCTAGTTACAGACACGGTCAGGAAAGAAAGTTGTTAGTCTTTTTTTAAAAAATTAATTAATTAACTTTTGGTTCTGCGTTGGGTCTTCGTTGCTGTGTGCGGGCTTTCTCTAGTTGCGATGAACGGGAGCTACTCTTCATTGTGGTGTGCTGGCTTTTCATTGTGGTGGCTTCTCTTGTTGTGCAGCACGGGCTCTAGGCGTGCGGGCTTCAGTAGCTGTAGCATGCAGGCTCAGTAGTTGTGGCGCACGGGCTTAGTTGCTCCGCGGCATGTGGGATCTTCCCAGACCAGGGCTCGAACCCGTGTCCCCTGCATTGGCAGGCAGATTATAACCATGCACCACCAGGGAAGCCCAGAAAGTTGTTAGTCTTTTATGAGTGGCAAATAGCTTACGTGTGCAGATACTGAGAAGTCAAGTCTTCCATTCCAACTCAGCCATCCTACCCTCAGAAGCTAATCAACCTAATCCTTATACTAAATGGTTGAAGTTCAGCTACTTTCCCATTGTTAATGAGTATACTCTGTTGAAAATAACAAAACAGGGGCAGAAATATACATTTTACGATCCCCAGAGCAGTTATAGCTTGTCCTAAAGAAAGCAAGTCTTCTACACGTTCCTAGATCACTTAGCAGCAGGTGGACCCCAAGTTAGTTAAAATTCTATCTTGACTTGACAAATCTCACAAAAATTACAGCAGTGAAAAGCCAACTTTTCCCAAGAAAGATTGTTGTGCATTTATAGGCACTGCATTATTTATTATTTATGGCAAATTATAAGAAAAGTTGTAGTTGCATGGGTGATTGCAGTTGAAGTAAATTTTATTGCTGCATTTTGAAACATAAACAAAAACAATTAAATATTTAAAATAATAATAACACCATGAATATATGTTTTTACTGTTACAGTAAGTGCAAAACAGATCATTTATAGTATTGTTACTGAGAATACATGTTACTATTTTAACTAAAATTTGATTAGTATCTTAAAAATGGAATACACATTGCTACTGTAAAGTGGCCATGGCGATAAGACTGAGTTTATAGCACTCTTTAAAAAAATGCTAGGATTGTTTCCCGTGCTACCGATGGCAACATGGCAGGTGGAAACTCTAGAAGATAAAACTTTCTAAAGTATAAAATATGAGCCTATTTAAGAGGGCAATAAAGTATCTAATCTTTTTGAGCAGCCTAGATGAAGCCATAGCCTGAAGACACCTGTATTTGGAGCACTGCTTGTGTTACATTAAGATGTGCTAGGTTCCCCACACAGGGGCTCTGTGGTTTGTGGGAGGTCCCTCCAGTGCTGGAGCAAGAAGGATCTGCTTAACTGTTGGCTTGTAAGAAAAGTGCATGGGTTCAGTTTCATGATTATAATGGATAACTTTTTGCTATGGAAATAAAAATATGAAAATATGAATGTAATTGGCAGGAGTGTTATCATGCTTTTCTAAACAAAATTCTGAAAGCAATATTGAATGAATTTCTTTGAAGTCAGTGACATTCACAAAGAACTTTATGAACTCCAAGTATTCTCTGATGATGTCTTCATTCTCTAGAACAGAGGGCAGCAAACTATAGCCCACAGGTCAAATCTGGCTCATTGCCTGTTTTTGTTTTGTTTTGTTTTATTAGAGCAATTTTAGGTTCACAGAAAAATTGAACAGAAAGTAGAGAGTTCCCAGCAGAAAGTGTGCTCTCACCCCACCCACAGTTTCCCCTATTATTAACATCTTGCATTAGTGTGGTACATTTGTTAAAATTGAGTAACCAATATTGATACATTTGTATTAACTAAAGTCCAAAGTTTACATTAGGGTTCACTCTTCGCATTGTACATTCTATGGGTTTTGCCAAATGCATAATGTCATGTATCCACCATTACCTATCATAGAGAAGAGTTAGTTCCACTGCCCTAAAAATCCCCTGTGAGTATTCTAATGAACAAAACACATCAATTTTCAACTCTTCTGAGTAAATTCCAAGGAGCATCATTGCTGGAACGTGTGGCAAGAGTATGTTTACTTTTGTAAGAAACCACCAAACTGTCTTCCAAAGTGGCTACCATTTTGCATTCCCACCAACAATGAATGAGAGTTCTTATTGCTTCACATCCTTGCCAGAAGTTGGTGTTGCCAGTGTGTTGGATTTTGGCCATTCTAATAGGTGTTGGTAGTTACCTGTTTTCATTAATAAAATTGTATTGGAATATAGATGTGCTTGTTCCTTTACCTGTGGTCTGTGGCTGCTTTCATGCTACATTGGCAGAGTTCAGTAGTTGCGACAGACACCATATGGCTCACAAAGCCTAAACTATTAACTATCTGGCTTTTTATGGAAAAAGTTTGTGGAGACTTGCTTTAGAATTTATTTTTTCAGTGCATTCCTTGATGACTGTTTTAGAATTTATACAGGTCCATCCTACAAAGAACTTGGCAAAAATGAGACTTTTGTGTTCCTCTCTTTGTTGGACAAAACACCTTTTGGGGGACATTATATAAACAGAGGTTGCCCCAGACCAATAAAATGTCATCACAAACTGTATAACTACAAATAGAATAATCTTGAAACCATAGATGACCTTCGTAGGATGCATATATATGAAAGTGTATGTATATATGTGTACATATGTGTAAGTATTTACTAATTAAGAATAGTTTTCATGATTGAAAAATCCCACTTGTGGTCAGGTTTGCTTCTCCTTCCCAACCTTCTTATTATACTTGGCAATAAAACGGAATGCACTACTTATACACACCATGACGTGGATTATCTTGAAAGATGCCAGATAGAAAAGAATGCATGGTTTTCATATGTGCTTAGTATCAATATTAATATAATTATCACAAAAGATAGAAATTGGTTGCTTGCAAAAGAATGTGCTTGGAATGAATTTGAAGATGTAAGTTATCATGGCATGGAGAGAAAAACTAGTTTCTACTCATGGATTCAATGTGAGCTATCTATTGGTCACAGTGTCCCCTGGAGCAGTGTTTTCCAAATCTGGTTGCTACAGATTTCCAAACCTGACTCCATTCTGCCTGATTTATAATCTGAATTATGGGTCACCCAAGGTGACTCTGATAGAGTTGTCAGAGACTCCACAAAATAAGACCCTTATTTTTTAACTCTACCAAGTATCTAAGAAATGATTTACAAATTGAGAACCAGTGTTCTTCATGCAAGTGATGCTTGGGGAAGTTAGTCTATTTTGATTGGTAATTTGTCCATCATTAAATGAAATTTCTTTTGATGATGTGTGCATGCCTAATCTCCTTCAGAAATATTTTATCATTTGAAATAGGAATGTGGAACTCCAAATCACCCTAAACACGATTTTGCTAACGAAGTAGCCAAAATTCTGATTCACCTCTCATCCCATGTCACTCAGCCACCTGTCTTAGTTTTCTGATTACATGGCGCAGGCTGGGCACAGAGATAATGCCTTTACAAACTGTTACTGCCAGGAAAATTGTCAACAACTGCGTGAGGTTGAACAGCTGAGTCAGTATAGCCATCTTTGTTTAGCAAAGCACTGCACCCTGTATGCTCACAGTGCTTTTTTTATCTTTCAAGTTGAAACATCCAACTCATCCTAAAGCATTCATTCTGTAATTTCTGCTCAGAAACCTATGAAAGTTAGGTGATGTGCTGAGAATAGAACAGCAGATCTGCCCTCTGGGGTGGTCGAATCTATCTAGTGTTAAATTAATTAAACAACGAGGCCCTTAGACTGCGGAGGCGCTAATGCTGTGGCCTACGTGAGCAAACCAAAATCTAAGCCTGCGAATGCTTTAGGGTTCCAAAATCAATACACTAAGGACAACCAATCACAAACAGCCAACTAGGCTTTAAGCTATAGCCAAGTTACGCTTTCCTTTCTCGGCTTCTGCACTTTCTCTAGACACGTCTCCCCCGTTCCTCTCGGCAGAGCCCTCTGAAACACTGAAGGTTTGCCACTGCCTGGTTCCAATTGATTTTTGCTCAAATAGACTTAAAATTTTTAATGTGACTCAGTTTATCTCAACATGATATATAGTAAAAAAAAAAAGTCATACATTTTCTCTCTTGGCTTCTTCCTCTTTAAAATCTTTTGATGTCACATTATTACGGATTAATTACGAGCATGTGAGTAAAAGCACGCTAAAGGGAGAGAGACACATCCAACTCACCTTTTCACCTCCCTCGTCTGGTTTGGCATATCTTGCCTGGAGTATTATGGGAGATTCCCTACTGCTCTTCCACTCTGCAGTCTAGCCTCCCTCCAGTTCACTGTGGATTTTTGTTGTGTTATTCTTCCTAAACAGTATGTGTTATCTACTTTTGAAGCTTCCTAGTTTCGGACAGGGCAGTGTTTACAATCATTTACTTAGCATTTAAAGCCCCTTACAACTGGGTCCATTATGAACCTCCTTCGGTCAATCTGAATGTATGGCTGCTCCTCTGTGCAAAGTAATTTTTACTCTGTACGTGCTATTTCATCTGCCTGGAATGCATTTCTTACCCACCATTTCTACTGGCCTGGAATGCATTTTATTTATTTTATTTTATTTTTTTACCCGTCATTTTCATTATAGACTTTCTATTTCTTCTTTTAAAGCGCAGCTGAAATGTTAACATCATCTGGATTTTGCTAACCTCTCTGACCCAGTGGTAATACTTTTTCCTTTGTGCGCCTATAACATCCTGTTATTTCAGAAACCATCTTTGACACTTATGCTTCCTCTTAGTGTAGATATTTATATACTTGATTTTATATGTTAAGGTATGTATTTCTTTCAAATTTTAATGTTTTTGATATTGGGTTTATCTTAAAAACTCTATGTATATTTATTGATTTTCTTTTTTCCTATAAAATTATTATTTTGATTTAACTCCAATTGATGGTGTCTTATGTTCAGTGAAATAGACACTATGCCTTGTGTCCGTTTGCTATAACGTGGGTTTCTTGGGTGACAAGGACCATGTGTTACGCAATTTTCTATTTTCCACAGCTCCTTGCACATAATAGGTAATCAATAAATGCTTTTTAAAGGAATGAAATACACAAAATGATATAAAAATGAAAGATAACAATATACTGTTCCTTGGCTGTGTGTGAAATGAGATTCTGCACTTTGAAGCTTCTCTGGGTGTTCAAGTCATAAATCCTTCTCCAATATTTATATCATTTATACCTATTGTACACCTGTCATGATATACTGGGAGAGACAAAATGTACTTTGCCTCTCACGACGTTTTAAGCATGATCTGTTTATTTTTTCTCCAGTCCAGCTACTGTAATAATTTTTATGCCACACTGCTTAAGTAGGCAATAATACCTTTTGCTTTGCTTTATTTTGTTTCAGTAATCTTGCTCAGCCAGCAGGGAGGCCTATTAGTAGCTTTCTTGGAATCTATTTACAATAAATCCTTTCTATTTACTGTGTATAGCTCTTTGCCAAAAGTCATCCAAGCAGTTTTGATGCTTCTTCCTGGCCCTAAGTTGGAAGAAACATCAATTCAAATTGCTTCAAATAGATTTCCAATTATTTCTGTGCTTAGAGCATTGAGAGATTTACCCTGAAAATTTACTATCCTTCTGTTTTGTACTTTAAGTTTTTTCTTCCATTTTTTAAAAAAGGCACTTAAATGTACCAGAAATTATCTTCACTTGATCTTTGAACCAAAGCATCTCTTCATTATTCTTCTTTCCCTCCTTGGATTGTTATTCTGAGTTTTTAAAGGATAAAGACAAAATAAAAAATAAGAAGCCTAACCCATGCAATGACTTTCATTTTTTATTATGTGTTCCTAATTCCTGTCTGAATAACAAAAATAATTATAGCAGCTAACATTTTATGTTTACCTTTTGCTATGTACTGTGGGAAGCATTTTATGTCAATTATCTTAGTTAATTTTTCAAAAAAATTTTTCGAGAAGAGGGCTATTTTTTTAATTTTTATTTTTAAAAGGGAGACTTTTTTTTTTTTTGCTGCGTTGGGTCTTCATTGGTGCGCACGGGCTTTCTGTAGTTGTGGCTAGCAGAGCCTACTCTTCGTTGTGGTGTGTGGGCTGCTCATTGCCATGGCTTCTCTTGTTGCGGAGCACGAGCTCTAAGTGCACAGGCTTCAGTAGTTGTGGCATGCAGGCTCAGTAGTTGTGGCTCGCGGGCTCTAGAGTGCAGGCTCAGTAGTTGTGGCACATGGGCTTAGTTGCTCCACAGCATGTGGGCTCTGGGACAGGGCTTGAACCCATGTCCCCTGCATTGGCAGGCAGATTCTTAACCACTGCGCCACCAGGGAAGTACCTATCTTAATTTTTACAGTAAACTTATGAGGAAGAATTGTTATTATTCCTGTCAAATGTAAGGCAGATGATAAAATTTCTTTTCTCGAAATCCTCTAATAGCTTTTTATTCTGTTTAGGGTCCTTGCTATGAACTAACAGGTCTGTTCCCCAGCTCTGACCCCCTTTACTTCTTGACTTCCTCTTCTGACACTCTACCCTTCATCTCTCTGCTTTTGCTCTCTTTTGCTACCTTTTCTTGTCAGGCATAGTCTTGCCTCAGGGCCTTTGCACTTGCCACTCATGAAATGCTGTTTCTTTCCATGGATATCCACACTTGTTCCCTCACTTTCTTCAGGTTATCATCAAGGTCATCTTCTTGGTGACATCTTACCTGTCCCACTCTAAAATATCTATCAAACACCTATGTAATACTCCTCCAGTTTTGCCTCTTTCATTTCAAAGTGTGAAGGCAGAGATTGTAGCCTCTTTTGTGAACTTCTGTGTTTTCAAACCCTAGAGCAGTGTCTGACATGTAACAGGAACACAGTAAATATGTGTTGAATGTATAAATATGAATTAGAGACATTAGATAATTTAAATTATTTTAACTAGTAGTTAGTGGAGCTAAGGTTCCACATAGATCATTTTATTTTTTCACGTTCAGCTTTTGAATATACTTCAGGAATTTGTTGTATAAAAAGTGGAAGGTTGTCTGTAGCTTCTCCATAAGTAATTCTTCTACATTATATTGTTTGACAAAATAGACCAAGACTCTCTGTTCAGAGTTGACTTAGATTCCTAAATGTCTTTCGGAAGCATTTTTAGATACATCATGCACACAAGTTGTCTTCTTTGAATTTATTTTTTAACTGAAATGTGTCCATAAACTTCTCATCTCTGAACTTCCAAATTATACCACAGTCTGTTGATCAGGATTGATTCTGAGCATGTGGGACACATTTTAAACAAGAAAGAATCTTGTTTGTCATTTGTAATGTGATAGCTAATGCACTGGAAACAGATTGCATGGACATTAAACTTCTGTTCACACATCTATGTTCAACAACTCAAACAATAAATATTTGCCTTGATGATTGCTTTCGCTGGAGAGATGCAAACTGCCATGGCTTCAAATATTTTTGTATTCCTGTTCTTTTCTAAAGAAACTTTGACTTGAATATAAACACTGGCAAGGAAAATGTATCATTTTTAGTACACATTTTGAGAGACTAGTTTGGTGATATGCTTCTGGAACAAAAGCTAGAGTATAATCAGTCTACTAATAGGAGCAGAAAGTCAGTTCTTAAAATGACTCTACAGCTACCTTGTTAATGTTGAGGATGATTTGAGCTGACTGATTATATTGCTGCTTTCTTCTTATAAGAGATCTCAGTGCATGAAGTGGTTGTATATGTAATTTAGGTTTCCATGATTTCCAGCAACCTAATGATACACAGAAAGTTGAAATAAAATTCCCACTTTTTCCCAGATAAAATAGGCACATTTTCACTCTTTGAACATCTGTCTTTTAAAGACAGAAGGGTATTGTGGTTGATGGAAAGATGATAGTTTAATGCCTCTTTGGTGATTTGCTTTTCTAATAAATTACTTCAAAGTTGTCCTGCTAGTGCTCTGGGGACCCAGCAACATTATTGTATATAGTTTCAGGATAGAAAGAGGGTAGGAGAGGCAGCTTAGCCTAGAGGCAGCTTAGCCTAGAGGCAGCTTAAGCTATAGTACTTCAGACAATACTATACTATACTAAACTATACTCTACTATACTATACCATACTATACTTTAAACTCATACTTCCAGACAAGTATTTTAGTGGTTTATATTTGAATCACATCTCTGTAATTCAACAACACTTTATAAAATCCCACTTCCTCTCTCATTTCTTAATATACCATAGTATCCCTGAATGTTTCATTCTCTCGCTTTATTTCCTGTCTTACCAAGCCCCAAACCATGTGTCCATTGTTCTTGGAAGCATCCTCATTCCTCCAATCAGATATCACTATACCTGTTCTCCAAAGTCAGGATGATAATATCCTGGGGACCGGGTTTTCAAGAGAGCAGAGAAGAAGGAAGAGAAAGAGAATGAGCAAATTCTTTATAACTGGAGGTGATGTAAGAAGGCTAGGATCAGTCAAATGTTAAATTTGTCTCCATCAGAATATTTTTACCTAAGATCAGGTCTATTAATATGAAGGGCTCCACAATGGTCAGGTAAAAGTAGCATGCCTGTAACCTACAGTATGTTCATGTGTGATTCAGAGATATGAAAATAGCCATTTGGGAAGGTATAATTTTGACTTTAACACAGGAGAACTAAGATATTACAACAGTAATTAATTCTTTAGTCATTCTGAATATAACATTTTAAGTTTGCCTTTGGTTTGGACTTTATAATGAAAACATAATTGGGATCATGGACGTTTACCTTTCTTCCTTTTGGAGAATGTCCACCCCCCTTTCTATCATTATCTCCAAGCTCCTAGAAGACAGTACATGTGGAGTTTTTGATCATGCGGGCTTCCTTCCTAACTTGATGAGCTGAAACGGGATGACGTTTTAGTTTTCCTTCTAACTAGTCTTGAGCTAGTTATAGTGGATTAACTTCCTCTTTCTTAGTCTTTAAGGCTTGCCTGATTCATCTTGGTTCTCACTATACATTTACAGATACATAGTGAACTCCTACTATGTTCCAACTATTGTGTTAGGTACAGGTTATATCCGTGATGTGTCCCTGCCACAATTTTGCTTTCAGACTCAGAGCTAGTGTTCAGCAGAATGAACCCTTAACTCACGTCTACCCTGCTAAAATATGCTTGTCTAAATCTTTATCATCAAAATTCTCCTGAGAGTAGGGAAAACGGTAATCAAAGGGCTAATCCTCTTCCTTCTGTTTCCCCATCCTATAATATCTTCATTTGAGCGAAAGGTTTCTGTCATGTTCTTTGCTCCCAGGGTGGGTATCAAGTTTCACCTCTGTATTTGTTTTTCTTTTGGAAGTGGGTATTGCTTTCTTGATTGCATATACAAGACTCCTGCCCAGTTTGTTCCTAATTTGGGGCAAAGAGCATGACTGTATATTTAAGTGGGGTGGTGAAGGACAAAATCGTAACTGACGAAGTTACTGACAAAATCGTAACTGACTTGCACAATGAGATCAATCTGTTTCTAGTAGTCAGTCTTAGTTTGGGTCCCCCCAGGAGCAGATCTTGAGACTATAGAAGGACTTGAGTGCAAGTAGTTAGCTTGGCAGGTGTAGGAAACATGAGTAGGGGAGTGGGGAAGAGACACAAGGAAGGTGGGGTAGCCAGTGTGCGAAGAACTATCAGTGCAGCCACTGCTATTGGTAACTAGATCTTAACACCTCTGGGAAGTTCTGAAAAAATGGTGTAAAACACACACCTTGCCTGTGGGGTGAGCAAGCTGGGCATTTACCAAGCAACTCCATTCAGCCCTTGGTTTAGACTGCTCCCTGGGGTAGAGGTGTTAGTTCCCTCCACGGCAGGTCTGCTGGGTGCAAGGTGTGGCAGCCTTCCAAGTCTTCAAAGGCTCCTGGGCAAAGAGATGCAGATTCTGGCCGTTGGTATTTGTACAGGAGCAAACTGAAGTAACAAGATCGGAGGGATATGGGCAGGGAACCAGCAACATCTGCTCTAGACTGATAGTCCACAATTTTTATTTTCATGATTTCCAGTTATTTGGCACACGTAAAATGCTTAGCACTTATTTCTCAGCCCATTTAAAGTACTCAAAATTTACTTTCTTCTTATTCTTTTGGGTAAATAAAATTTCTGCATCATGAAATAACTTGACATGACTAATCTTCATACCTGAACACTTAATTTATCAATGACAGGATTAGTGCAAAACTAGTCTTATCAAGTAATACTTAAGGGTGTTGTATATGTGATCAAAACTATTTTGTTAAGTTCTATTATAGCCCTGCTATTTGTGATTGGAATTTCTTCATACATTTTTAATGCTTAGAATAGACACATGTTAACCTGCCTGTAGAATTTTAAAATGCTAGAGCTAAAAATAAACATACAGATTATATAATCAGGGCTCTTGCCACCTGGTAGCTATTCAGCAGATGAGGAAACTAAGGGTCAGCGAGAACCACTTGCCTAAAGCTCTGAAAATAGTCTTTTCTTTCTATAACCCTGCATAAAACTGGAGAGAACTCTAGATACAGGGTAAAATGTTTTGTTTTCCTGGGACTGAGGATTAGATTATAAACTTCTAGAACTAATGTGGAAGTCTCTGCATTTAGAGTTGTTGGCTACGTCTTGGAACTTAAACCACTTACTTGTTCCTGGGGTTTCTTTTCTCCTTGAGGTGGAGATACAACAGTGATAGGGTTTCCTTATCTTTGTGGATCATACATATGGCTCAGATGGGGTACTTATTATTTTTTTAAACATAGGC
Organism: Orcinus orca; assembly: GCF_937001465.1. Taxonomy (NCBI): domain Eukaryota; kingdom Metazoa; phylum Chordata; class Mammalia; order Artiodactyla; family Delphinidae; genus Orcinus; species Orcinus orca. Next base: position 35,554,547 of record NC_064561.1, read on the forward strand.
TTGACTTTCATCATCTGCATACTCCTTGCACCCAGTCTGTTGGCCTCATTTTATGTTTAACACTGTGCTTTGATGCTTGACTTCTTATTAATTTTACTTCCAGAAAATTCCCTGGACTGGCTTCTATTATAAAGGCTTTTTATTAAAACTGAGAAGAGTAAAGTGTATAAGCAAGTGGGAATACTTTAAATTCTCTCCATCTTGATTCCTACTAGATATTTAAGATTTATAATAAAGCAAAATACATTGAATGCCCAGACATTTAAATATGGACTTTCTTTTGCTTTTACTCATTGTTGCATGCTTCTCAGTATTGAGGCTACAGAAACTGTGAAATTTTTCTTGGGAATTCTTAAAGGGCTATCAAAATTATTAAATAAAACAAATTCCCTTAGGTGATAATGAATTTTTAACTAACTGTTAGGACAGAAATCTCTTTTTTTGTAAAGATGATTCTAAATTAAAAGGTATTGTCAAATAGAGTAATCCAAAAATTAAAAGGTGATCAAAAAGAATCTCAACTACATGGAAACTAAGAAATTCACTCCCAGATTATTCTCAAATCCAAGAGAAGACAGTGAATATTGCAAATTCTTTAGAAAGCAATTTAATGAGACACATCACATACAAACCTACAGGCTATAGTACAAGTTGTAATCAGAGTCCTAATGCTTACCTTAGGAGAGAAAGCAAAAAATAAAAGAATTAAGAAGTTAGGAAAAAGAAAAATAAAGCAAGAAGAGGGACTTCCCTTGTGGCACAGTGGTTGAGAATCCGCCTGCCAGTGCAGGGGACACGGGTTCGATCCCTGCTCCAGGTAGAGCCCATATGCCGCGGAGCAACTAAGCCCGTGCGCCACAACTATTGAGCCCTTGCTCTAGAGCGCTTGAGCCACAACTACTGAGCCCGCGCACCACAACTACTGAAACTCATGCACCCTAGAGCCCACGTGCCACAACTACGGAGCCCACGTGCTGCAACTACTGAAGCCCGTGAGCCTAGAGCCCGTACTCCACAACAAGAGAAGCCACTGCAATGAGAAGCCTGCGCACTGCAGCGAAGAATATCTCCCGCTCACTGCAACGAGAGAAAGCCTGCATGCAGCAACGAAGACCCAAAACAGCTAAAAATAAATAAAACTTAAAAGAAAAAGCAAGAAGAGACAAATAGAAATAAAAGATGTTATTTATAAAAAAGAAGGCAAAAATTTAAAAAATACTAGAGAAGATAAATAAATACTAATCTGGTTCTTTGAAAATGACAGTAACATCATTACCCCTTAAAGTCTATTAAGGAAAATAATAGAGAGTAAAACTATTGAAAATGACCAAAGAGTAGCACATGTTTATTTGTTGAATCATGAATTTATAGAGTGGGAACTATGTGCAGGGCATTGTACTGATAAACACCTTATTACATTTAATCTTCACAAAGACCCTTTTGTGATGGGCACTACTTTTATCCTCATTTTACCTGTGAAGAATCTGAGGTTTAGCAAGATTAGAGAAAGTAATGTGTGCAAGATTACACAGCTGGAAATCAAACCCAGGATAACAAATCCAGCACCTTCATTCCTAACCATTGGTTGGAGATGGCAGTTCTTATTTATTTATCTTTAGTTACAGTTCTAATGGAAAACCCCAGTGTGGGTTCTATAAATCACCCTTCTAAGAATTCTAGTGTGAAGTTTAAAGTACTTTTTAGTTAAAGAAAATTTCCAGGAAAAGTCCTACGGAATAGCATCAAACTTTTAAAAGTTTGTTGTTGCAAATGCATAGAAGTATCTTTTGAATAATCACCTACTACAAATGTGGGAAATTTAGTATCAGTTGTGGGTAGTGAATCTGAACTCTTTCAGCCCCAAGGTTCTGTCCTTCCTCTGGTTAACAGGACGAACTTTGTAGGAGGGACTACATTCTCTCACCTGTAGAGTCTGACACAGTAACATGAGTTCTTCAAAACTGGATTTCTTCCGCCCTCTACTGAAAAGTCTTTTTAGGACTAAGAAAAAACTAAGATTTAATGAGAACAGAAATCCCATGGCCATGGTTGAGACTTTAAAGTAGAAAGACTATTTACTAAAACTACATTATTTTTCTCTTCACACTTAAAATGCTCATTGCTTTAAACATGCACAGTTTCTGAATCTGTTCAACTGTCTGCTTATTTTCTTGTTAATGCAAACCATGAATATGTTATCTGAATCTAATTTAACAATTTGAACTTCCGTGAACACCACAAATAAAATTGATTCACTCTCTCAGCACAACGTATAAATCCTTTCAGGGTAAGGTATGGTGCTTTAAGTTATACAGGTACAAATTTTTAATATTTAAATAAAAATATTCTCCTCGGTTCCAGCATTTCATACACTCTTTGATAAAAGAAAGGATGTTATGTTATGGAAATAAAGTCAAATAATTTTGGAAGGAACATAGGGTCTGTTCCTTGGTTGGGTGCCAGTGATAATCTGGCCTCAGTGAAGGGAAATGTCCAAATATTTCCCTTGGAGGGTAGTAAACCATTTAGAGCAAAATAGTAAAATGCATTAATCAGTTATTAATAGGGTAGCAAATAGCATGGGTGTTAAATCAAGCATCTGATTAAGTAATAAATATTGAGTTAGCAAAAAATATTTAAGGAATCCTTTTAGAGAGAGACCTTCACTGTAATGTAAGCTACTTATGTCAAATCCTTGTCTTGATTTTCCTAATGCACTTGAAGTGCTTGGCAAGCACTGGCACATAGTATGTTCTCAAATACTTGGTTGAAGGAAAAAAAGCTTATTTTACTTATACTAGTGAAATATGTTAATGCAGAGCAAACATTTTAGATAAAAGGCAGAAAGGATTTTCTCTCTTTGGGATCTGTTGAGAACCAAAGCATGTAATCAAATTAGTTGGGTATTTCTCAGGATGCTGAATGGCTCTGCAGAAAGGCACAGATGTAATCGTGGGTTAGAAATTCTTTGCAACAGTAATGAAGCCAATAAACTTGGAAGATTAAAAGAGATTCACTTCTAAGGAATTACAGTGGACTTTGTTAACTTAATTAAATTGTATGTCTAATCTTTTTTAAGTCTAGTGGCAAAAGGCTTCTTTTTATGAGACTGAGCTGGAAAATTCTCATTTAGACCACCATAACATATTAGATTATGAAATTATTTCTTTCAGGCTCGTGAGAATTTTAAATCTAGGTTCCTTTCAGTGGAATATAGGTTTTTAACGGGCAAGTAAACATTCTTCTTAATTTTCCAGCAATATGCAAAAATCAAATCACTGGGGCATTAGTCATTAGAGATTCATTTCAGTTATAACCCTAAAGTTGTCCCATGGAAGAAGAATGGGTGGATAGGAGAACTAAAATCGTAGAATTGTAAATGTCACATTGCAGGTGATTGTAATTCAGTATATTTTTAGGTGAGTTCTCCATAATCAGAGCTCATCAGACTATTGACTGTATTCAAAAGCTAAGTAATTAAAAGGAAGAAGTCAACATCACAAGTTAAATTTACCTAATCTCCATGATTATTCTGGCCCATGTTGTTAACTTTTGTGACTTCCTGGGATGTAACTTTTGGACCCTATAATCATGTACTTATGACTTGCTAGAGCTTTGCAAATACATGTATTTTCTAATGAACTTCAGATATAGATAAAACCAATCTCAAATGATAGTATTGGAGTATTTTGTCCTTGAAGGGAAAATCTTAGCCAAAAAATGTAATAATTCAACATTTAACTTAATTTGACTTTGAAAATGGTATTTCAATAAATGATTAAGGCTTTAAAGACGAATGCATTGTTTCTCCACACTTAAAATTTAAAACACAATGGAAAGAAGGATTGGAATAAACTACCAATTGACAAAATTTTTAAATTCAGTAAACTGTGCATAGACTTGTATTATAGCTGTTGACATCTATATAGTTTGCTTCCAGTGACTGTAACCTTTTCAGAGGGACCAATGGATAGGTCTTAACTTTAACTATAAAGGCAGTTTGGAGAAATAATCCAGAGAAATTGTTCTTTCGAGCCCCTTCATGCAAAATGCAAGAATCCTTGCTCTGATCCACCTACCTATTTAATAGTTTGCTTAGTAAAGGATTATACCAGAGTCATCACGAGCTAGGTCTTAAGGCCAATTAAGGCTTGGTGAAAGGAAGATGTAACCAATTGATGTCCACATAGCTTAGAGTCTATTTGATCTAGGTCAGGTGAAAATCTAGGCTCAATGACCATTTTTTCTTTAACTTATTATTTAAATGTCTTTTTTTTTTTTAATTAGGAAAGTAGTATATGCTCACTGTTTCCAGTGAAAAAGGAAGCAAAGATACATGAAGAGAGAGGTTATTCCTCTTTCCCTACTCCTTTCCTACCTTAAAAAATGTTATTGGCACAACTTTATGCTTTCCCATACAAAAGTATGAGTATATATCAAAAAAGTGTATGCTTTATAGTTGTTTGTTTTTATAAAAATGCATCATGTTAAATATATTACTGTAAATTTTAATTTTCTCATTTAACAATATGAATAGACTTCTCAAGACAAGTGATATAGATCTAACCATGTATCAGAAACACATGGATAACTTAAGACACAGATTACTGGGCCCCATCCTCACAGATTCCAATTCAGCAGGCCTGGTGTGGGACCAGAGAACATGCTTTTCTATCAAGTTCCTGGGTGATGCTGAGGCTGCTGGTCCAAGGGCCACACTTGGAGAGTCATTGGCCTAATCTATTCTTTTTGATAGCTATGGACTGTTGCATGGAGTAGATGTACTGTGATTTATCCAACCATTTCCCTTGTTGGTGTCCCTTTATTTTTTCTTTTATTCTGCTACTATAAAATAGTGTTGCAATAGACATCTTTGTTCATAGAACACAGGGTTTTTATTTCTAATGGATAGATTTCCAAATCAAGATTAATAGGTCAATCCAAGAGGTCATTGCAATTCACAAATTATTTCCTATCAGAGGTTATGTCTCCCTGTTTTTTCATCAGTGCTTTTTTCTCACTATATTATTATTTCTATATGAGATTAATGAAAAAATGACATCTTGTTGCTTTTACTTGCATTCCTTTAAACCCTAGAGAGGTTAAGAGAATTTTTGTGTATTTATTGACCATTAGAATTTCTTCTTCTGTCTTTGCCTTTTCATCCATTTTTCCTTCAGTTACTTCCCTTTTTCTTAATTATTTCTGGAGATCTTTTAATACAAGGACTATTAACCCTTTATCTAACATAGGCATTGAAAATATTTTCCTCAGTTTCTCATTTCTCTTTAATTCTGCTTATGGTATATTTGCCATGAAAGGTGTTTAATTTTTATATAATGAAATATTACATAAGGCTTTTAGGTCTCCTATCTTGCCTAGGGATAATCTTGTATAATGCAAGGTTACACAAATACTCTTCTTAAATTTCTTGTAATGTTTTAACCATTATGTATTTTGCATTTAAAAACTTATTTCATCTGGAATTAATTTTAAAATAGCATGTGAAATTGGGGTACAAGTGGCAGGCCTTTCCCCACTTCAGGGACAGGGCAATTTTCTCCTCTGTGTAATTTCTTCCAGGCCTCTGGGTCAGTAGGACCACATGCAGCAAATGGACAGGGGCAGTCTTTCTGGAAGAGAAGCCCAGGCTTCTGCTTGCTGATTTCCTTCAAGAAACAAAGAAACCTGAGTCATCATTGGAGACCCCAAACATAGGTAAGCCCTTTCCCTTGGGTCTGATCCCTTGGCTTAGATCACAAAAGAGAATAGTTTACAGCTGATTCTTGGTCCCTAAAGACACCTTTGAAGTGTTATATGTCCTGCTCACCAGCCTCCCATCCCAATATGGTATTATTTAGAAAGGGTATTTAGAGTGAATCAGGAATCTCTGTTCAAGCTGCTCTCTTCTCAGAACACAAACATTACACAGTTAATACATGTTTATACTCATTGGGGGAAAATTAGTAAATAGAGATGAGCCAAAAGAAGGCAGGAAAAATCACCCATATTTCAACCATCCTGATATTCCTAGTCTTTTGATATATATCTTTTCAGATTATATAAATAAATAAATAACAGACAAACACATAAATTTTAAAATAGTACCTTCAATGCTTTTTTTTAATCTTCCCTATTTTTTGACATTTAGGTTGTTGCCAGTTCTTTGTTGTCATATATACAATGAGAGAAACATCACTTTAGTCACATTTTTGTGATGATTTATTATTGTTCCTTTAGTATAAATTTCTAGAATGGTGTATATTCATATTTAAGATGTATATTCATATTTAAAATGTTTCCAATTTGCTCTTCAGGAAAATTCTGAAGTTTACACTCCCACCAGCCATGTACGAGAATGCCCATCAGTCCATATAACTCTACAGAAAAAAGTTTGTATGACCAAACGCAAACCCAGTTTCTCTTTAAAAACCATTTGTTCCTTCTATGGTAGATAGGTAGTTTATCTTTATTGTTTGGTTGCTCAGGATTGATTTTTCCTTTTGTGTGTAAAAAAGCATCACAATTTCCCACTCTTGTATGTTTCACATTTGGGTAAACTACTTCCCCCTGCTCCAGGTCTGGGCTCGTATGAACACGTCAATATACATATCCTCATCCTCTAAGACTGAGTAAGTAGTCCAAGCCAGGTTTGTATCAATTTTGGGATTTTACTACAATGAGAGAAAAGAAGTTCTCTCTCTGTTATTCTCCAGGATTTTGAAAACAACAGAGAAAATTATAGCAGAGAAATGGAGGGAGAAGGGGGAAATGGTGAAGAGAGAAAGAGGGGGACAGGAGGAGCAAGACAGAGTCAGCTGTGCCTGAAGCAAGAGCTGCTGCTGTACTTTACATCAACATGAGCCAATCACTTCCATTGGTGAGTCTACCTTTCCTCTTACCCCTTTTTAAAGGCACTGATCCAGCAATTTCTTTTCTATAATGTATATAATGTATATACAATATAGTCAGTATAATGACTATAATGTATAGTCATTATTCAGTCATCTAGAATGTATTCTTAATCTTTAAAGGTAAAATAATTATTTTTCAGTCATCACAAATAATTTGGAACCAAATAAACATGTTTTTCATTTTCTTAGCATTTACTATTACAAAATGTTTACTATTACAAAAAGGTTCACACATGGTAGGTTGTTTGTCTCCTTGATAAAGTAGAGAACAGAGATAAGAGAAGACTTTTTTCTCATTCCTTCCTCACCTTTCAGCTTTGGCTATTGTATTAGCAATCTAATGGTGACAAGTGACTTTGGTTCCCTGGTCACCTCATTAATCACATTAATGATGTCAGACACCAAAAGGAAGGTAGAGAAATCGCTTGCCTTATCATCTAATGACTTTCCATTAGGGACCCAGTCAAGGAGTTTTAAAGACATTGACATTGACAGCAAATAGGCAGTTGATATTAAATCAGCTGAAAGCAATAATAAAGCATTCAGATTCCAAACAAGCTGGCAGTAACCTAATGGGACTAGGTTAATCATTTCATTTATCAATGTTTAAATTATTTTCCAGGAAAGCTCTTTAGGAGGTTGGAGGATAATATTGTTTTTGAAAAGATAATCATAAACTCTGGTATTTATTTGCACAACTCATTCCTAGGCTTGATGGAGCTCCCAAATTTATTACTGGACCTAGTATGAAAAAAGAGTCATGTCTTTTGTAGGAATGGCCAAGGGTTACATCTCGGAATAAGAATAACAGGTTAATACTGAAGAGAAGTTGAAAACCATGCTGAAACATAGACCACCTTCCCAGAGAGATTCCAACAGGAATTTAAACTTTGGGTCAGTGTAGCATTTGGCTGATAAGGTATAGACTTGGTTTAATTTGATTAGAAATAGATGAGTACAAAAATGCTAAAACATACCTCAGTATAGCATTAAATTAAGTGCTGGGAGCCAGTTCTCAAAAAATATATACAACCCCCACTGAAAAAAATGTAAAAATATACTACATATGCCTTTGGTTTTATTCATGCCACGTGAATAGCAATAATGCACTAAAGACAGTGGAGGTACTTTAACATCTTTTTCATTATAGTGATCAGCATTTGATTAAATTGTCTTTTGCATCCTGTTCTAAGAAAATGTTCATGATATGTTCCAAGTACGAGGCACATACCAGTACTGAAGAAACAACATCTTTCTTTAACTTTTCTTCCTTGGAAAACCACTATACTCTGCATTCAGTAATTCCTTAACAAATATTCTAGACATTCTTGTAGAAGATAGGAATCTAACAATAAACATGATGTACAAGTTTCCTATCCCCAATCCAATCTATATTGTTATAGTGACAAAAAGACAATAAGCAAGTAATCTAGATAATTTCAGATAGGAGTAAGAACCATGAAAAACATAAAGCTTTACCTGGGGTATAAAGTTACCTTAGATTGGTCAGTTAAAAACATTTCAAAAGCTAACATTTGAGCTGAAACCCAAGTAAGAAGGAGTTACCTCTGTGATGACTGGGTGAAGGAAGAAAATTTCTTGTAGAGGAAAGTGAGCGAAGTCAGAAGGGACTTAAGTTTTGAGGCTATGGTAATAGGATAAGAGACTGGAGAGATAGGCAAGTCCAGTTCATGTAGAATCTTCCAAAAGAGGATAAGGAGATTATACTTGATTCTTAGCATAATTTATCTACTTCATGATAGTCCTTTCCTTTCTTTAAAATAGAGATAGCAAAACAAAGGGCCTATATTGTTCCTAGAAGGGTTGCATCAGGTTGTATTTTCAACTGCGAGAATTAGGAACACCCACATGTTTGGTACATCACTGGTCCTAGCTACCATGGCTGCATCTTGTTACAACCTATATCACATCACAGAGTAATATGCCATTATAGGATAGTATCGATGACACAACTTAATCATCAGTCAACAGCCATCAGTTGTTTACATTGATTGGCAATATTTATCTCTTTCAGATTTTTAACCATTTATCCAAGGTTGCTTAAGACTGGCAAATAAAGGCTAACTCATGGAATGTTGGGAGAACTTTCTGCTCCATTAAAATTTTGAGAAAGAAATTTTTGGATTCTGGAAATTTCTAGAAAATTCCTCAGAATTATTTTCATTTCCATACTTTCCCTCAGGGTTCTTTCCTAACTTTCTCAGATGGATTGAGAAATAAAAGAGGGAATCCTGAGACCTTTTCTCAGAAGTCTGCAGAAAGCCACTTCAAGCCCTCTTTCTTTCTGAATGCCATGTTTTCCAACATCTAGTCCCAGCATAGAGCTTGTGTACAGATAGTATCAGTAAATGACAAATTCTAATATCTTGGACACCCCTTAAAAAGGATAGGTTGCCCCTGGCAAAACCAACCAATCAGCATACTTTGTAATGCTTCCTTAGCTGCTTAGTATGGGGAAGTCAAGTAATTGTTAACATGTTCTTTTGAAGTGATGATTTATGTGGTGTATTGTCAGGGTTTGAATGCTCAAAGGTAATGAGTTTTGTTTCTTTTGTTGCCTTTGCTTGAAGTAACGCAAAAACTAGTTGGTGTTGGCTGCACAGCTTGAGCTGCTCACCCAGTAGAGAAAAATTAAATGTTTAAAGTATTGGGTTGGTCAGTAGTGCTTTTAAAATATGTGTAAGTGATTGGCTCTGCCTCTATCCAAGGGAATAACACCTGACTTTAAATGAAAAGTCCAGTGGTTGTATTGGCTAAGGCTATAGCACCCCATGGAAATCCTTACTAGTGCCTTTGACAGAGATTTTCATGCCATTCAGTGTGGTCTGTTCCCCTATTATCCAGACTAGAAAGATGACCTATCCTGCATTTGGGAGCCATACAGGGTTTCTAAATCCTCTTCAAGTGGTATGCAGAGAGCAGGAGGATTAGGATGGAGCTACGTGCTAAAACACTTGCTTCCCTGAGTGGGTGGGGCTTAGCGGTAGTAGGTGCTGACAGAGGCAGTATTTGTACTTGAATATGCATTACTCTCCATGAACCATGACCCAGTAATGCTGACATGTAGGAGGAGAACCTAAGGGATTAAGTGCAGGGAATTATATCTTGATAATTCTCTTTGGAGGGAAACCTAATATATGGGATTCCTTGCTGTCTTTGCCCAAGAAGGGATGCCAGGCTTATAGGAAAGCTAGTTTTACTAGTAGAAGTAGGTAGTTTCCCAGTAGCCTAAACTAGTAGCTTGGGCAAACCAAGTTATGCCCTCAACATTCCTAGGCTCTTTAAGTAATATCTATGTAATTATATCTGTAGTTAGAGGGAGAGAGATAGAAAGGCAACAGCCCATCTCTCTTTAGTCCTCCAATTTGAACACACTCCTTCTAGGTATGTGGCTAGTAATGAAAGCAGTAATTCCCCAGTTGGAATAGCTGAGATTTTGTTCCAGGGAAAATGAAGAAGTAGAGTTGTGTCTAGATGAGTAATGGAAATATGTGTTCTTAATTTTTTTGTATATATTTCTTTTGCAGTTTTCCTAAAATGAGCATGAATTATGATTCAAATGAGACAAACGTTATATTTAAAATTATGCTCAGCATTTTCCAGCAACAAATTTCAGCACTTGTTTCTTACGCTACTCCCTTTCCCAAAGGATTGAGCCCAGGCGGAATGCAAGAATTTTAGTACCTTATCTACTCATTTCAAAAGCATTCTTGAAATCTATCACAAGTAGCAGCTATTATAAGAACTTTCTACTCCCTTAAACACCTAATCCCCTGTGACACATTCCATTTATCCTTCTTTTGTGGAGACTACAACTTTAGCTGCCCCATGTGGTGAGATGTGCTGATTTTATTTCATTGCTCTGGATTGCTGCTTTCAAATTGCTGGAAAAATGAACTTATTCTATGCCGATCAGTTTGTTGTATTCCTCCTTTCCCAAGTTACTGTTCTAAAGTATCATCCAGTGTCTGAGATAATTCTTTATCTACTCAATATAGTTCTTGTCTTTTACCTTGTACCTGCCAACCACTTTATATTGGTAAGAGCTTCTTTGAAGAGAAAGTAAATTATGACTGCTTTGAACTCCTTCTAATCAAAACCTGCTGTTTGAAATTCTGACTGTGATTTTGCTTCTGCTAAACCGTGGACAGTTTTGGCATAGTTATTTTTATTCTTTCCAGCTAATGAAAATCTGAGAATAAAGAAATGATCTTTTGGTTTTACATTTCTAAAGGTGCATTTGTTTAACTGGCAAAATTATCACAGAGTTTTGGAAAGTCAGATTTGGAAGGGACCTCAAAGACCACCTGGTCCAACCTTCTTATTTGTTAGGTTGAGAAAAACCAGCATCAGACCTCAAACATACAGTAACCAAACTGAAACTAGAATCCATATCTCAGGTCTCCAAGCTCAGTACCTTTTCCCCCCCACTATATCTGATCTGTTATACTTTACTCTCAGTGGAAAATGTAATTTCATTTCCTAATTTCCAAAAAAGAGAAACGTAAGGAATGCAATCTTGATTCATCAGAGGGGCTTTAGTTGCAAAGGACAGAAACTAACTCTGGCCAATTTAGAAATTTTCTGAAAGGTCATAAGAGGCTCACTTAATTCCTTAGCACAGGTTTTCAGAGTGGGGAGTGATTAGGGTAACTGAGGGAGAAGCAGCATGTTCACTGACAAAGATGGCTTCAGTGTTCTTCTCACCATCACTAAACATAGACAGTTTTCTTTCTGACTATAGGCCCCTGAGATTCCTTTCCTTAGAGTATTTACTTTAGAAACCTTGCAACTATAAAATCTCTCTCAGCCCCTTAGAGATATAAATCTTTTCCCAGTCTCCTGCCGGTTTTACAACCCAAGAATGTCTTCCTTAAGAACCTAGGAGCCATTCCTTTGAATAGTAACCATCAAAAAAGATAGAGCCTCTATCTCGCAGTCTCTGTGGAACAGTCAGAGCCTTACTTCAATAAATGTCAATTATTAAATACAGATGGTCTTCAAGATTTGTTCAGTGCCTGAGTAATGTCCGGAAGCCAGCCACTTTCTATCCTTTTGTTCTACTATCCTTGACCTTTTTTTTTTTTTTCATCCTGAAACAACTAATGGCTGTGGAATGGCTGCCAAAGGTCCATGTATCACATTTCTGTGCAAAAGTAGGAAGCAGGAGAGAAGTAGGGCAGCTTGAGAACTACTTCTTTCCTTTTATCTGGGAAGGATAGATTGTTGCTCCAGAAGCCCCCAGCATATCTCCCCTTACGCTTTATTCACTAGACATAGTTCACATACTGCTAATTTGTGGCAAAGGCAATGGAATTAGAAAAAGAAAAAGAGATTTATCCCCTAACAATGGATGAGAAAAATAAATATTCACCCCCCCCACCCTCAGGGTTGGAAGAGAAGCCTACTTTCCTCAAGTACATTGCTAGCGATCTGATACCCAGACAAGAGCATGTCACTATTAGCCAGGGAGAACGGTGAAAAGGCAGTTATGTAGGGAGTCAACAGTATGTGCTACAACCAACCTTGGGAGGCTCTGAGTGTGTAGAGTTATGTGGGGTTAGATCTGGATGAAGAGCAGAAGTCTGGAGCAAGGACTCCCAAGAGGAACAGACAGAGATAGAAATTGCAGTAGATACAAGAAGCCCTGTAAGATTAGTGATAAAGAGGACTGTAGAGATTTCAAAAAAGCCCTAGAAGACTCAAAAATATTACTGGTCTAAAGGGTAATTGAAATAAGTTTCTGGCGGGAAATTTGCCAGCATATGTTAAATGCATTAAATTTTCATACAGTTTTTGACTTGAGAAACTCTACTTTTAAGAGTTTACACTAGGGAAACAACCAGCTCTGCACGCAAAGATTTACATATTAGCATGTTTATCATAACGTCATTTATAGTTACGTAGGCCTGGAAACAGGTAAAATGTACCATGGTAGGGACTTATGCAAATAAATCAAAAGTTCATATTTTTGAAGAATATTTAATGATTTGAAGTATAGTAAATGCTTCTGAGGAAAAAAGCAGTTTTCCAAAAAGGTTATGTGTGGGTGGGGGGAAAACGCAACATAATCAGGATCATCAGTCTTACATGGTAGACTTGCTGCAGATTTTTTATGTTATTCTTTATATTTGGGGATTGTTTCCAAAATTTATACAGTACCTATGAAATAAATTCTGTGAAAGACAGCCCTTAGTTTTGCCTAGGGTAGAACTGGAACCTGATGTTTATTTCAGATGCAGAATCTGTGGTCGGCCAGCCAAGCTTGTTTCACTTTCCATGCAGAATTTAAGTTCCATGTAAAAACAGCTCACTTATAGCTCACAGTCTGTGGGTGAGGGAGCTGAAGCCAGAGAGGCCAAGTAACATGTTCACAGTGCTGAGAAGGGGCATCATCACTTCTCACCGGGAAGAATATTGCTAAGCTAGGCCTCCTTGTTCATTCTGTCCCACCTACTGTTAGTTCCCCATCCAGCAGTGAGTTTGAACTTAAAAATCTAAGTCAGATGATGACACACACACTTACTCAAACTTCCTAGAGGCTTCCGATCACACTCAGTAACACCCATATCCCGTGAGCCTCTCTCTTGCTGTCTTGCCTACCTCATCCTCTGCATGGCTAATTTAGTCGTTACAATGGTTATCTCTTGTCCCTTAGATCCACCAAGACTGACCCTCTTGAGAACATTTGTGCTGGCTGCTCCCTCTTCTGGGAATACTCTTCTGTTAGGTCTTTAAATGGCTTACTTCCTCATCTTCATTCATTTCTGTCGTTCAAATGCTTTCTCCTTGAAGAAGCCTTCCCTAATCACTACATATTATAGTCCCCCCTCTCTCCATCACCCCCCATTTTTTATTTTGGATCTATGTAACTCTTCTTTATAAAAGGAAATACTCTATTCTGTTTGTTTGCCATTTGTTTGGCTGTCTTCCCTACTGGAATGTAAGCCCCGTAAGGGTAGAGATTTTGTCTTGCTTCCTGCTGTATGCCTAGTGCCTAGAAAAATGACTGGCACATAGTATGAGCTCAATAAAATCTGTTGAATAAATGTATCAATAACAGCCCATGCTGTCTCACCTCAAATCACATGCTATTTTTATTATACCTTAATCAGAGTATTTGTATGGTTATAGATCATTTTAGACATGTATCAGTGAATTAGTGATTAGAACATGTTTTTCATAATTCTTCATAAAAACTAGAACATCAAACTGTATTTCTTTTTTTCTTTCTTTTTTTTTTTTTTGCGGTATGCGGGCCTCTCACTGTTGTGGCCTCTCCCGTTGCAGAGCATAGGCTCCGGATGCGCAGGCTCAACGGCCATGGCTCACGGGCCTAGCCACTCTGCGGCATGTGGGATCTTCCCGGACCAGGGCACGAACCCATGTCCCCTGCATCGGCAGGCGGACTCTCAACCACTGCGCCACCAGGGAAGCCCCGAAACTGTATTTCTTAAGCAGCTGTACATCTGGAAAGAAGAAAGTAAAGATTCATGTATGTTAATATTCTGATTATTTTCAGAGTTTACTTCAAGAGGAGGGAACATTATACTGACCAGAAATTCAGTTTAACTTGTCTATGAAGATTTATCACAATTAAGTTTTTCCTACTGCTTAAGCCCTGCTATTAATTAAAACAGGTGATTATGTTATAAACTATTTATAATGTGTTATAGCTATTAATAAGCTGTAAGTATTTAAAGCATCATTAGTATGAAAGTGCTTAGAGATAGAAAAGTTTACTGTGTCATTACAGTAAATTATGCAGTCCTTTAAAGGACTGCATAATTTCAGTGATGTGTTAGTGATTCCTGGGTATGATGTCAAGTGACTGAAATGTTGGTAGGTGGGCAATGAGAAATGAGTTTGAAGCTGATGAGTTATTATCGCTTCATCTTTTGCCCTTTTTTTGGTCTTAATATTCAAAATTCAGTTTGAGTTACCTCCTTAGATAACTGATAAATTTTACCTCCTTTCTCAGTGGTATATATTCCATTTTCATTATTCTTAAGTTTCAATTCCTAGACTTAATAATTAAAAAATGATAGCTACCATCTAGAGAGCATTTATAATGTGCCAGATATGGTGCCAAGTTCTTTGCACACTCTCACATACAATCCTCTTAGCAAGCTTTTTTTTTCCTTTGTTTTTGTTTAGACTTTTAATTTTGAAATATTAGTTTGACTCATTAGAAGTTGTAAAATAATATAGTGAGTTCTTGTGTATCCATCACCCCCTGTCCCTCAGTATAATTGCTTACATAACCATAGTACATTGTCAAAACCAGGAAATTGACATTAATAAACTATTAACTTGAATCCAGACTATATTCAGATTACATCGGTTTTACATGCATTTTTTGGTATACAGTTTTATGAAATTTTACCGTATGCATCTATTCATGTAACCATTATCACAATCAAGATACAGAGTTCCATCATTGCAAAGAAATTTCCTCAAGTTATCCCATAATAGTCACACATCCCAACTAAACAATCTGATAACCACTGATCTCTTTTCAATTGCTATAACTTTATTACTTTAAGCATATTATATAATTAGAACTGTCAGCAACCTGTTAAAGCAGGTACTGTTATTTTCTTCATTTTAACCTAGGACACGAAGATGCCAAGAGTCTGGGAGGATGCCGTGTTAAAAATCAGCTGGCCAGTAAGAAACGGGCTGGGATTCTAACACAGGCTTATTTGACTCCAAAGCCTATGCTCTTATCTATGCTGCTCATTTTTCTTCACCTACTTTGTAACTGATAAATGCCTAGGTCCTAATGATATTAAAATTATTATTTACAGGAGTTATAGACAAGTTTCCCTTTGAAAATTTTTGTTATTTTTCCAAGTGAAATAGTCTTTAATGAGTTAGTTTAGATATCTCTATTTGAGTAGAGTAGAACATTATAGAATGTATGGCAGTAAACGGATCTTTCAGTGGAATGGAGCTTATCTTGGAGGACGTCTACTCTAGCACATTACCTGGCCCTTTCTTAATGTTATATGCAAAGGAAATTTTGACCATTTTGATGTTACTTATACCTTCCAGTTGAAAGATTTGCCAAATTGGAGGATTCACAGGGGACCATAAAGGAAAGTAAATCAAAGATGGTTACAAATGCAGCAGCGTTAGGTGAGTCACTAAATGCAAATTTTGAAAAATGGAATAGACAAATATCTATACTAGGTAGTTTAAATCAGATTGAAAACTGGTGTATTGTGTATTAAATATGGCCTACAGGTGTTTTTATTTAGTCTGTGTAGTGTTTGAGAAACATCCTTTTGAAATAGTTACAAATATCTAAAAATGGAAAGTTTTAATACAAACTCTGAGTTTCTGGCTTCTTTTGGAAAATTAAATAATCTGGGACATTGATTCTGCATTAAAGCTGAAGCTAAGTCATTACTTTCTCCTCTATGTTGGATATATTCTTTTCAGTGTGCTTTAGTCCTGCATTTGAGTTTGTGACATCCGGTCAGGAGACCGAGTGAGGTGATCTCTTGAGATTTCTTCCGGTTCTACAGTTTTAAAATTCTTTTTTTAAAATTAATTAATTAAGTAAGTAAGTAAGTAAGTAATTTTGGCTGTATTGAGTCTTCATTGCTGTGCATCGGCTTTCTCTCTAGTTGTGGCGAACGGGGGCTACTCTTCGTTGTGGTGCATGGGCTTCTCATTGTGGTGGCTTCTCTTGTTGTGGAGCGTGGGCTCTAGGTGCGCGGGCTTCAGTAGTTGTGGCACATGGACTTAGTTGCTCCGCAGCATGTGGGATCTTCCCGGACCAGGGCTCGAACCCGTGTCCCCTGCATTGGCAGGCAGATTCTTAACCACTGTGCTACCAGGGAAGTCCCAACAATTTTAAAATTCTTGAATTAGAATTTTAATTACTCTCCCTAGAAAAGCATTTTCTATACTTTGCTCTGTAGAACAATGCTTCTACAAGATGATAGCAGATGACAAGGACTTGAGGGTCAAATAAAATTGGAAATGCTGAGTACTTTATTCCACTTTGGAAATTCATAATCATATTTACATGTTAATAAAGGCTCTGAGAAATTGACAATTATAAGGCCTGTTTAGCCTTGTCTAACTCAGTATTTCCTATATTTATTTGACTATATAAATACCTTGTGTGTATATATATAAATGCATGTCTTATGTATGTATATAGGTATGTGTGTATGTGTTTTTGTATACACACCATCACTTCTTAGAACAACTGTTTTTATTAAAAAGTTCTTTTGGTAACTGCTTATTAAGATTAGAAATGTTTGAGGGCTTCCCTGGTGGCTCAGTGGTTAAGAATCCGCCTGCCAGTGCAGGGGACATGGGTTCAAGCCCTGGTCCGGGAAGATCCCACGTGCTGCGGAGCAACTAAGCCCGTGCGCTACAACTACTGAGCCTGTGCTCTGGAGCCCGTGAGCCACAACTACTGAGCCTGGGTGCCCCAACTACTGAAACCTGCACACCTAGAGCCCGTGCTCCTCAACAAGAGAAGCCACTGCAATGAAAAGCCTGTGCACCACAACGAAGAGTAGCCCCCCACTCACCGCAACTAGAGAAAGCCTGCGCACAGCAACAGACACCCAGTGCAGCCCAAAATAAATAAATAAGATAAATAAATTTATTAAAAAATGATTAGAAATGTTTGAGCCTTCAGTTAACATCCAAAATAATTGAGTTTTTGGAAATAAAAGTCTTAAATTTTCATTCCACTTCTCTGAAATCAGCATGGCATACCCATTAATGCTGACTGAAACAAACACTCAGTTGAAAATGGGAAAAAGGTTAAAAATAAAATCTAAGATCTTTGAAGACTTGTGAAATTGGAGACATCAATGGAATACTCTATGGTTAGCATATTTCAAATGAGAGAGGAAATAGCATCCTTTTGCAGAAAAAAACTGCCAGATCGTGGTTTCAGTTTTTGCTTTATTTACTGTTAGTAGGTTCTGAATTCAGTAGGTTATTAGTGGTGATTTGCAAACTGGCCCCCATACATGGAGGGCAAGGAGAGACCAGAGAAAGAGGCAGACCACTCCAGATTGGTAGGTGGCAGTTTCACTGAGCAAGGGGACTTACATACAAAGCTTGTCTTGGGCAGCTGCAAAATGAGACCTTCGCACGCACCCACCAGAATCTTAAGTTTATGTAGAAGCCCTAACGGGATTCATTCATGTATATCGTCCAGATGGTCTCAACAACACATTACTCTCATAAGGCTGTGTCCTTGAAAACAGTTCCTACTTGGGAAGAGTGGGCAAAACATACATTCCAAGGACACAGGAGGGGGTGAGGAGCCTCCAATTCCCTGAGTCCAGATCAAGGGTCAACTGGAGGTCCCATCCTCTTGATGATTTCCTTCAAAAATCAGCCAGGCTGCTGTTTGAAGATGCATGCATGATTCTCCAAGGAGGAGCATTTATCACTTCACTGCATCCTTCATTCTTTCAGCAAATATATATCTACAATGTTCGACATGCTAGGTGTAAATTAGTGAGTAACACAAAGCCCAGCCCTCACAGAGCTCACAATGTCATGGGGGAAATGAGAAATAAGCTAGTAAACAAGGCAATTAACATCTAATTACCTGTTGCCCCAAGTACTGTGAAGAAAGCAAAGACTAGGCTTCTGAGTAGGGAATACGGGTGAGGGGAGAAGATGTTTCTCTTCCAGTTGAGTGACTCTGGAAGGACTCTTTGAGAAGATGTCATTTATGCTGAGTCCAGAATATGAAAAGGAACAAACAAGGATAAGCAGAAAGAATAAAATTCCAAGTGAAAGGGACAGCACATGCAAAAATCCCAAAGTGGGAAAGACCTCAGCATATTTGACCAGCTCCTGACATGGCCCTGTGACTTGGCGACAGTGAGTACATGGTCAGTGATGATGTGGGGTAGGTGGGAGAAGTAGGCAGAGCTCAGCCTGCAGGGATTCACCTTTGACCATGAAAAGGGGTTTGGGTTTAATTTGAAGTTCATCTGGAAGCTAGTGAAAGGTTTTAATCAGGTAAATTACACGATCATGTTTATGTTTTTCTAATATTGCTATGGCTACTGTTTTTTTTTTTTTTTTTTTTTTGCGGTACGCGGGCCTTTCACTGCTGTGGCCTCTCCCGTTGCGGAGCACAGGCTCCCGACGCGCAGGCTCAGCGGCCATGGCTCACGGGCCCAGCCGCTCCGCGGCATGTGGGATCCTCCCGGACCGGGGCACGAACCCGTGTCCCCTGCATCGGCAGGCGGACTCCCAACCACTGCGCCACCAGGGAAGCCCTATGGCTGCTATTAATTTGGGTAGGGGATGAATTTAGACGCAGGGAGATTAGACAGGGGGTAGGGTAGTTATGCAGAAGAGGATTGATGGTGATTTTGACAGTGCTAGTGGTAGCAGAGTTGGAGACTACTGTATGGATTCCGTTCATATTTTAGATATGATAGCAATAGGATTTGCTGACAAATTCTATGTGAGATGTAAAAGAGTAGGATGACTCTTATGTTTCTGACTTAAGCAGCTGGGTAGCTTGAACACAGTTTAATGTCATAGGGAAACCTAAAGGTTTCCCTTTAGGGAAGGACAGCTTTGGAGGGAGAAGGTAGCAATCCATAATCAAATTTTAGAGCATTCTGCGGAATAGCCTAGTGGAAGAGTCAACATGGAGTGGGTATGAACCTGGAAGTCAGAGGAGAGGTAGAAGCTATGGTTTATATTTTGGGGCACCTCTACATTTGTTTCAGTGTTTGAGGAACTAACAAACAGAATCTGATCACATATAGGAACCATTTCCTGCGAAGTTTTGGTTTCCTGGAGGCAAGTCCATTTGTACATCTAATTTTACTTATATGTCAGATTTTAAAAACTGTATTTTCCTCATTCATGCCTAGTAGTATTTCCAAAATCTAAAATTTAGGGAGTCTGATTCTTGACATTTCATGGGTATAGTCCCAGAAGCAGGGAGAAGAGCCAGTTAATGGTACTCACAACTGGGCAGTTCGCCACCCACTCTTGGTTGAAGTCAAGTTACCCTGAATAACTAAAGGCTGATATCGCCTATCGAAGAGATTCACCCTTGGATGTAACTCTGGGACCCCATTTTTTCTTAGTTTTCTTTTTCAATCCATTGATGGGCAGGTGGTGATGACTCAGTAATATTAAAATGTAAGCTTCATCTTTCACTTCTCTTGCTTATTTAGAATAATGACCCTTGGATTAATCTACATGATAGAGAAGAGACTCATTTTAATAGAGGAACTCACGGGAGGCAAAAATGAAAAGTGTGGTTTGAGGAAGAGAGTCCTGGTTTAAGACACACCGTGATCCAGATGCCAGAACTGCTATTAACTGTTTATGATTTGGGGATATATTTATTTTCTCCCTTTAGTGTGTGGGGCTTAAACAAACATTTGAGGAAAATCTAAACTGAAGTGAGTTTTAAAATAAGTAGAATTACCTGAAGTTCCAGTTTATATGGCTTTGCTTCCAGTGCTGTAAATATCATTGAGCTACTGTTTTTCTGGTTGGTGTATGGTTACAAGATCCCAAAGATCAAATGCTTTTTTGTATATTTATGGCATTGTTAGATGTAAGATAAAAACTATTCATTTGATGTATATGTTCTGTTTCTGTTGAAAAAATTAGAAAGAGGTGTTTTTTCTCTTTGCTTCATCAACCTACAAGTAAGCAGTTGTCTTATTTCTGAGATTCTATTGACAGCTCTGTGCCTTCTTTCCATTTAATTTTATTTCCCATTATGTCCCACTAAGTAATTAGCTCTGCATTTTAGAAAATTTAGAGGGTGAAGAGAGCTATTTCAGAACACTGTTGAATAGTTTTCTTATTTATAATAGTTCAAGCTGTGTTAAGCTTTATCACAGGCTTTTAAAATGTGAGACCCACTTGCATGTTTGTGTCTGGATGGAAATTAACATCTGAGAGAAAAACAAAATTATCTCTAAGGGATTGAGAAATCAAGGCAATGGAAAATACAAAACAAAGCAAAAAAGCAACACCAAAAGCTACTGTCTTGACAATTTATTTATATCAAAATAACATGAATATTGACATAAACTTTCAAAGGAGAAATTGTTTTGCAGTTACACATTAGGTTTAATATATGGAAAATCAAGCTCCTCATGGGTCTCTTCTAACAGTAACTTCTCTCCCCAGGCAATCCCAAGTATGGCCAGGGCCTCAGGTAACAAATATATGTGACTATTCCCTTCTGTGAGCTATTGGCTTCCTTTTCCAAACGTTTGCTGAGCAGCTCCACTTGAATGTCTCAAATGCATGTCCAAAGTGAAATAATCTTCCCTTATCTATATTTGCTCATTCTCTAATATTTATCTAAAATGTATCCAAATATAACTCTATATAACTCTCTCTGTCTCTGTCTCTCTCTGTCTCTCTCTGTCTCTCTCTGTATCTCTCTCTGTCTCTCTCTCTGTCTCTCTCTCTCTGTCTCTCTCTCTCTCTCTCTCTCTCTCTCTCTATATATATATATATATATATAGTTTGTTTGTTTGTTTTTTAACATGTTCTATGGTCCAGAAGTGGAAGGGGCAGTATCTGCATGGATACTCCCTCTCCCGTAGTCATCATCAAATCCTGCCAATTTAAATCAATTCATCTATTTTTTAACTCTGTGTCTAGTGCAAGCTACCATTTTTGCTCCAGTGTGCTATACATGGCCTCAGGGTACTTCTTATACCTACTCTGCACTTTTCTAAACTAATCTCTGCAAGATAGGCATAGTAGTCTTTTCAAAACACACAAAGTTTTCTTGCCACAGATACTCCTTTCTTAAAACCTTTCAATGGATTTTTATTGATCTTATTTATCTATTGAATAAATTCAACATATAACATTGTGTAAATTTAAGGCATACAATGTGCTACTTTGATACATGTATATATATTGTAATGTGATTGCCATTGTGGTACTTCTAGCATTATATAATTATAGTGTAATAATTGTCTATATTTATTACACTGTGCATTAGGTCTCCATGGCTTATTTACTACTGGTTACAAATTTGTACCCTTGAACAACATCAATCTTATTTTAAGGACTACAGGTTATAATATGGCCTTTAAGGCCCAGAATGACCCACCCCCTGCTTGCCTTTTCAGACTTAATTCCTGCTAGTTTTCCCATCTTATGTCTACATTTCAACTCTATTTCCTTTTTTTAATTAATTGAAAGTATTTCTTAGTACATTCTCATTTATCTTTCATTCGTCATCTCAACCTCACTTTTTCTATGAAGCTTATTACCAATCTCCCAGATAAGACCAAATCATCATTTATATCCATTTCTTCTTCCAGAACTTCTTGAAACATGCTCCATATATTTGTTTTGGGTTGGCCAAAAAGTTCGTTCAGTTTTAAGTAAAAATAAAAGATACATTTTTCATTTTCACCAAGAACTTTATTGAGCAATGTATTCATTAACCGAACGAACTTTTTGGCCAAGCCAATATAATATTTTAGTTAATATCCTTTAACTACACGAGTCTACAAGTTTCAAAATGGGAGAGATTTTAATCTTTTATTTTCAAATTTGTATCTTTTACATTTAGAACAGTGCCTAGCACATAGCAGACACATAGTAGATAAGTATTGGCACTCTAACAGCATGTCATGGACCCATATTGGGATCTGTAGTAGATTCTGTCAGTTGTGTCACCTCAGCATACCCTAGGACAACTGCACATAGATCCCTTATATGCCCAGAGCCTTCTGTGCTTCTTTGCCCAAGGACTTTCTCTGGCTGCAGGAGTATGGCAACCAAGGGGAAGGCCAGAAGTGCTAGAGAGTTAATATCCTGGAGTGACTTTCAACCCAGTGAGGAATGGGAATCTTAGTGTGTGTTCCACAGAGACTCTCAGAGGGTCTTTAGCAGGATTGATATCCAGTTGTCTACAGTAGTAACTTGCTTATTTGTGAACCCTGTATTAACTTTTCCTCCCTTCCCTCTCTCGTTTTTCTGTTCCTTCAAAGTGCTTCCTGGTATCACCTTCTAAATAAACTATTTGCACCCATATCATTGTTTATGGAGACACTCAAGCTAAGACAGGGCCAGCGCATTGCAAAACTCCAGAGGCGCTGTTCATGTTGTATCCTGTCCTTCAGTGGGTGCCATTTACATTACGGTATCTAAACAACAACTGTGGAAGAAATATTTAAGGAATAGACTTTGATAATAACTAAATCTTAGTTTAAATCTTTCAGCTAGTGTTTATTGGATGCTTTCTGTGTTCTAGGAGTAGAAGAGAGGGAAAGATGGAAGAAAATTAAATGGTATGTCTTTGACTTCATTGAATTTATTGTTTATTGAATACAAAACAGTTTGGAATACAATATGAGACTTTCTATATCCAAGTGCTGATTTTGCCTAAAGGATTTTGATCTGTTCCTAATCACAACATTTGTGACACCAAATGTTGCGGGGGTTTTTTCCCCACACCAACCAATTCTCCAACTTTCCAGACACCAACTAAGTGTCTTACAATTCAATTCAATTCTGACACTAACTACCTTGTGTTAACACAGACCCCAGAGGTTAAAGGCTCAGTGCTACAAGACTACCTCTTATTTCACATG
Source organism: Orcinus orca (assembly GCF_937001465.1). Lineage (NCBI taxonomy): Eukaryota > Metazoa > Chordata > Mammalia > Artiodactyla > Delphinidae > Orcinus > Orcinus orca. The sequence continues at coordinate 35,578,086 of NC_064561.1, forward strand.
TCCGTTGCAAGTTCTGGGCCTCCCATCCTTCTGGCCAACTGACTATGAGTTGAGGGTCCCCATGAACCCCTCCTCATGTTCAGTAATTTGCTGGAATGGATCACAGAACTCAGGAAGACACTCCATTTATTATCACTGGTTTACTATACTAAAAGGATCAGTCATGTTTTGTTTCCAGGAAAATTATACTCAGAGACTGAGATTGTTTTTGCCAATAGTTTATTTAACACAGGTTTACTGTGGAAATTGTAATAATTTCACAAGCCAACAGCATACAGGATAATGTCTCTTAATAAGCCAGTAAAGATGTAACATACTCCAAACCAATGACAGATTAATCACAGTATTGTTCCAGACAAGGGGAGATGAAAGAAATAAAGTTCAGATTTAGTTGAGGTGAACCGTTTCTACAAATTGCTTCTTGGGAGAGTGGGCTTAACCAACCGTGAGCTGACATCCAGCTGCCAGTGAAACAAAGGTCCCCTGTTGCTAGAGCACGTTGCTAGGGAACAATGGCCTTGATGCTGGTGGGCAAGATGATTCTCTTCTTGCAGCTACCGCACTGCCAGTAAAAGAGTCGCCTTTACTCCAGCGGGAGCTGTGCCCCACGGTCTTCGGAGAGCTAATTTAGACCATCAAAGGTTAGCCTTGCCTAGATGAACGATCTCGGTTAGTGCTCGTAAACTTTTGGTATTTACAGTCTAAATGTTCCTCCCCATAGTTGCTTCTCCCTATGTTCTTACTAATAAGGCCCCAGCAGGGCCCCTCAGGAGCTGAGCTTCCGAGTGCTTACTGGAAACCACAGATGTGGATAATGACATCCTGACACACAATTTTACTTTTATATCAAGACAAACACTTCATTCTTAAAAACAACTTTACTCTTAAAAACAACTTCATTTTTGTCATAAACAAGTGGATTTGAAATCCTATCAAAACAATCCACAGCAATCCACATGAACAGGTGTACAGAGTGAGGTCTGGAAGGGTCCTGAGTACAGGAGCTTCTTCCCTGTAGAATTGGGGTGCACCACCACTGTCCCGGCACTGGATGCATTCCCCAACCAAGAAGCTCTCTGAAACCTGTAGTTTAAGGACTTTACAGAAGTCTCTTGGCACAGACATGATTGATTAAATCATTGGCCATTGGTGATTAGCTCAAATTCTAGCCTTTCTCCCTATCCCACAGATGGGGAAGGTATGGAAAGTTCCAACCTTCAAATCATGATTGGTCTTTCTGGTGATCAGCCCCCATCCTGAAAGTATCTAGGGGCCCTCAGCACCAGTCATGTCACTAGCACACAAAAGACACATCACTCTGGAGATCCTAAGGCTTCTAGGAGATTTGTGCCAGGAATCTGGGACAAAGACCAAGTGTATATCCCCTGTTGTACCACAGAGATGAATACCTGAGAGACTCAGACCAGAGGTTGGTAGAGTTTGTCTCTTTGAAGCATTGTCTGATGGAACCTGTGAGTAAAGGTGAGGGAGGATTTTGATCAGGTAGGATGTGGAACACCTTAATTCCATTTCATCTTAAGTGACATAAGTAGGAGTATATAATGCAACTTAAAAAAAAAAAAATCGGGCTTCCCTGGTGGCGCAGTGGTTGAGAGTCCGCCTGACGATGCAGGGGACACGGGTTCATGCCCCGGTCCGGGAAGATCCCACATGCCGCGGAGTGGCTGGGCCCGTGAGCCATGGCCGCTGGGCCTGCGCGTCTGGAGCCTGTGCTTCGCAACGGGAGAGGCCACAACAGTGAGAGGCTCGCGTACCACAAAAAAAGAACCCCCCCCCCAAAAAAATCGAGGTAACATTGGTTTATAACATTGTATAAGTTTCATAGCCTGCCCATGCACATGAATTTTGTTCTTACCAAACCAGTGGAGATGCTTCATCAAACTAACTTCACTTCTGGTTATGTGCTCATTCTATCAACACTCTCCCTCTTTCAGATTACTGTTGAGTAAGGAAGGACCAAAAGGAAAAGGAACTATGAGTTACCCCATAGTTCTCTTTTCTTCTGAGTCATTATTTTCAGCATAAGTGGTTGCCTAATACAGGAAAGTAACAGTAAAAAATGAATACAATTGGGTTTTCTGGTCATTTGTGTTTCCTAGAATGCTATTGCTTTTTTCTCCATTGAAGCAAACCTGATTCACGTGGAAAGTGTGGTTTTCAGGGGCCTCAATTACTCAGTTTTAGTAAAAATTCTTAGTGTTTGCTTTGAATCTTCATAACTCTACAGACTGGAATGTTGTATTCATGGGACCTCCAGAATGTGATATACAAATTTTATATGTGAATGGAGTGACCAGGAATGGTGCATATTGTATGTATTTTCTCTGCGCACATGTATATTCTATTGTCTCATGGGCTTTATTTACAAAACACAAATTCAAAGAGAAAGTTATTAGCACTTTGAAACAGAGACTGAAGAGCATTAAACCCAGTGTGAGGCCCTTATAAGTGCAGGGCCCTGTACACCTTCACAGCTCACATGCCTGTAAAGCTGGCCCTGCAAGGGCACGGGAAATACTCTGTTTCAATCTCAGTCACTTGCTTACCACTGGAGTTGTGAGTCATAATCAAAGTAACAGACTCAGAGTGGAAAAGGAAATGATTCTTTAAGAGAAGGGGAGAATGGACTGTGGAAAGATAAATGCAGCAGATGTTCACCATGGGAATAGAAGACAAGGGGGAATTGTCTGTGCTATTTTCTGCATCCATAAAATACCAAAGGGTTGTCCAGCCCAAGGGTAAGTGGAAAGTTTTTTCTCCAGAGTACCTTTTTATTTCTTGCTTTGCTTTATGTGAAATTTATCTCTGCTAGGAACACAGAATCTAATCTGTTTACATCTATTTTTAGAACCTATGCTATCCAGTACTTGTGAATAATATTAAGTTCATAATCCCAGGATTGTCTGTAAATGGAGATTACCATGGCTATAATGTGAGACTCCAAAGGAAATTGTCTTCAGAATGTTCCTGATGGCACTTGTTGGGATGGAAAGTTGATTCCATGTGCATGAATTGTTTTATCACATGATTCTGTGAATGTGTCCCTTTTATCTGTCCAAGCCCAGGATGAGAGGAAATGGTCTACTTATTTGTATTCCTAATAATAATATAAAGAATAATATCTGAAACATAATTCATGCTTACCAAATATTTGCTGACTATTGAATGAGTGCCATTATTACATGGTTGCTATTCTTTAGTTTTTATTCACAGGGCTTGTATTTTCCAGAGTTAAGAGACTGTGATATGAAATTCATTTGGACATGCTTCTTTTTTTTTTTAACATCTTTATTGGAGTAAAATTGCTTTACAGTGGTGTGTTAGCTTCTGCTTTATAACAAAGTGAATCAGCTGTACATGTACATATATCCCCATATCTCCTCCCTCTTGAGTCTCCCTCGCACCCTCCCTATCCCACCCCTCTAGGTGGTCACAAAGCACCTAGCTGATCTCCCTGTGCGCTGCTTCCCACTAGCTATCTGTTTTACATTTGGTAGTGTATATATGTCCATGCCACTCTCTCACTTCATCCCAGTTTACCCTTCCCCCTCCCCGTGTCCTGTCTTACAACTTGGTAGGATCCCTGTGTTTATTGTGCTATTAATTCCCCTTGCTTTTCCAAGAGTTGTTATTGGTAAAATCACAGGGAAAACCTTTAAAGAATCTGTCTAAAGAAAGGGCAGGGAAAGGAAGGGAAGAAGTCTTAAAACTGTATATCAGTCCATGGCAAACTGTGTAGGAAAGTAACCCAAATATAGAAATCAGGGTGGCTCTGGAGGGAGATGGTGGCTCAGTCCTTGGAGTTCTTATGAGATAAAGTTAGGGAAGTGCCTTGAAGCATATACCAGCACAAAATGAATCTTCATTGGACATGCTTCTTTTTTAATGGTATCATGTTGTTCTGAGTAATTTGCCCAGGTCTCCGCTGTGCAGGGCTCAACTTGCAGCAGTGCCTCAGAGGACTTTCCTGATTTTGGGGAGGTTGTTTTGGGAAAGTCAAAATATTCCATGGTGCACTTACTGCATTGAGTGAAAAAAGGAGTTAGAAAAAAGATTGGCCACGCTGACCTCCTTACACTTCCTCACCCCAGTGTCTTTGCCTTTTTCTTCCCTCTGCCTGGAATTCTCTTTCCCCAAATATGCAAATGGCTTACAACTCACCTCACTGAGATCTTTACTCAAATGTTATCATCTTGGTGAGCCTTTCCCTGACTATTCTATTTAAAATTGAAACTTGCTCCCCACCATGGCAATTCTATGCACCTTCACTGTTTATTATTCTCCAAAGCACTTATCATCGTCTGACACAGAATATATATTACTTACTAATTTTTATGTGTCTGTCTCTGGACACTAGAAAGTAAGCCCAGGAGAGCAAGGGCTTGTTCTATATTATTTACTGCTGTATCCTCAGCATCTAGAATAGTTAATAGCACATATTACATCTAAGGAATATTTGTTAATGATATTGCCACTGGATTGGAGAAGTTCATGGCCCACTGTAAAGTGTGTGACAGCCCATAAAGGGCCATGGACCACACTTTGAGAATAACTGCCTGATAAGACACCAGTTTATTAGTATATTGAGAAATATTTTTCTGAGGCCCCTTGGATTTGTATCTTTTCCCTCTTTCTTTTAGATTTTGCAAAATCCTCTGTCACTGAAGGTTATCTGATCAGTCATGCTCATGTGGAAGTGTCAGCACATGTGTTGGTCTTGTCAGGTGCACAGTCATTTTTATAATTTAATTAGGACTGAATGGGTAAGCATCTGCTGAAAATAAAAGCAGATTAAAAGACTGAGTTGTGACTGAATAGAGTATTCCTAATCACTTAAAAAGATCATACTTTTCCTTTATAATTCAACTTCAGCATCAACTTAGTAAGTTTAACTTACTTTCTGATTTGTTCTGGTTTTTCCTTTCAGCGTATCTTCACATGTCCCAAATGGGGTAGGCTGAAATCAGTTTAGCCCTACAGAGCTGGGCTTAGAATAATGACATTGCTGCAAAAGGCACCAATGGGTTAGCTAAGGATAGTTCATGAAGTGGAACAACTCAGATGGGAGGGGCAATTTCTACCAATAACTAGCAGGTGTGGAGCATTTACTCTATACTAAATACCTTGATAAGTGCATGTGTAGACATGTATTTTGTCAGTTAATCCACACAACAATCCTATGATATTACTGTTATTCTCATGTTACTAATGAGAAACGGAGGCACATGGAGGTCAAATTGTTTACATTTAAAACAGCTGGTGATTACTGAATCTGACATTCAGTTGTGTCTGCTTGGACTCAAAGCTCATGCTCTCACCACTGTCTGCTGGACTGCCTTAGGTAATTTAAACTTTCAAGCAACATAAAGAAGTAGAATTCATTGATTGGTTAATTAATTCTCCAGTGGGTGGTTGAAGCTGCCTATATTTACATTTATTGAGTGTTTTGTACTTTTCAAAATGTTTCCATATTCTCTCTTGTGTCTTCATCTCTGTTTCTGTCTCTCTGTTTCTGTCTTTCTTTCTCTGCATCTCTCTCATCTCTCTCTCCTCTACTGTTTCCTTTTTTTTTTTTTTTTTTAAACTAGGAGCTACTTGTTTGTTTGGATTTGATGATTGAAAAGACCAGTGTATAATTGCTGTCTGAGATGGAGCGGGAATGAATGGATACTTTTCAGGTCTGTCTCTTTTCTCTCCACAGTAAATTGGTTGAAATGAGACAGCATTACTTTATTAATAAAAATTTGGTGATAATTGGGACAGGAGCTAGGCTATGTTAAAATGAAAAATACCTTTTGATATGCAAATGATTTCTTTCTTAGGAAAATTAATCACATACATTTGATTTCAGGGGAATATTTAAATGACTTTGGGCAATAGTCTTCAAGGACCTTAAAGCCCTTCACATACTTAGTTAAAAAAGCAGAACATAGGCCCTCACTGAGCATTTGGTTCGACTACTTCGTTTTGCAGATTTGAAAACTGAAGCACCAAAAGCTGACTTCTATAAGATCACAGTTTAAAAATTGGCTGAGTGAGATTTGAATTCAGATTTCCTGGTTTCTTGTCTAGAGATCATTCCTCCAAATCACAAGGATATAAAATACACAAACAATACTTGCAAATCCATATATTGTTCAACAAAATAGCATGACAGCTGAATTGAATTATTGCATCAAATTCTAAAAACTAAGGTAGCATTTCTCTTATGATTTCCATAATCCAGAACTTCCCCTAATTTGCATGGTACTTTATCCTTGTTTTGTTTGAAAATGTGGGTATTTAGAGGTTTGCTGCCTCTACTCCTCCTCCTGCTGTGGCTATTACTGCTACTACCATTACAAGTTATCTTTATTGAGTGCCTACTCTGTGCTAGGCACTGCACTGTGATGAATACTTTATAGGTTTAACAGGTCAGTCAGGAAAACAGACATTATTCCAAGTATTTTGTGAAGAGAGGAATTTAATACAGGTGATTAGTTGATTACAAAATTATTGGATGGGCTTGAAGAGTGAAGGTCAGGAAAAGTCACTGACTTTCTGTTGGCTCTAGATTTTTAGAGGATCAAGAGGTTGCTGCTTTTGCCATGTTAGGAAAAGACAACTTGTAGCATGAAGATAGCTAATGCTGAGGTGTGGGCGGGGATGGGGGTGGGAAATATCCAGAGGCCCCTGTGAAGCATTATGTATGCCAGAGGTCACATGATTACCTGCTACTACCAAAGGAAGAGTAATGTACTGTAGCTGTCTGTCTTCCAAAACTCACCCAAATTGTAGAAACTAAACTATATCTAGAATCACATTGGCAAAGGAGTCTGAGAAATATAGTTCCTAAGATTCTAGCCTCTGTTATAAAGGGAGAAGGCTAGAAGAGGGTGAAAAGTCTGCTAAATCTCTACATTTAACTCATAGCAGAATAGTTGTTGTCTCCTTTTATTCTTTAAGGATTATACATGAGGAAACCTGAGACTTGGAAATTTTAAGGAATTTGTGTAAGTAGCCCCTGGATTACATAATAGGCTGACTGACACATGTTTAGTATAGCAGAGATAACCCCTGAAAGATAAAAAGTAATGAAATAATGTGTTATTTGACATTTTAAATAGAGGCATTGAGGCAGTAATCCAGGGACTTATATATATAATTTTATATATAATTACATATTTTTATAATTTCAGATATATAAATATATGTATATTGATATTTTCTTTCCTTTTTATTTTTGAAATATAAAACTGGTGAGGATGTGGTAAGAAGAACATTGAGCTTAAAGTCACACAGTTAATCAGTGGGAGAAGCAGGATTTAAGGTCTCTGGAAGTCTGACTCCAGAGCCTGCTTCTTTGCAACAAAACCAACTATGTTGGGCTTCCCTGGTGGCGCAGTGGTTGAGAGTCCGCCTACCGATGCAGGGGACACGGGTTCGTGCCCCGGTCCGGGAGGATCCCACATTCCGCGGAGCGGAGAGGCCCGCGTACCGCAAAAAACAAAAACAAAAACAACTATGTTGAGTCACTGAGGGGAGCTCCACTTCGTATGATTATTCGTTAATTGGCATATACTTTAATAACTTCTCCTTTGCTCGTCCTGGATCTGAAAGATATATTTTACTTACTGTCACCCTATTTTAGAAGGAAAAGAATAAAGGTTGTATTATATTTTAGACCTATTGCTTTAAGCTAGAAAGCAAACAGTCAGGTCTTGTGCTCTATGAGGAAATAAAGATCCCAAAGTAAATAGTCTTGACTTTTAGGGTGAAGAGGAACCAAGAAAACAGATGAGGATGAGGGAGTGCAGGTTTCTTTGTTATATAAACCTGGCAGCCACCCAGCTCTGAAGAGAGGAAACTGAGAGGGCTGCACGTTATGATGGGAAGAGGTGGCAAGCACTGAGTGAGCAGGCAGTACCCTGGGGTTTTAATCCCAACTACCCTTGTCCCTTCTGGGAGGTAACTCAGACTGTAAGTATAATAAACAAATGTGAAACACAGAATTTCATTTAGGTGGTTGCTGAGATTTCTTTCTGCTCTGAAATTCAGACTTTGCAGTCTGTGAAGCATTATCATAGTATAAAGTTTACTCTTGCTTGCCAGGAACTGCTGACATTTTCCTTACACCTTTGAGATTTTGAAAGTTTAATAAGTTTGAAATTCATGGTCACGTGATGCAATTTTGAGGTAACTTATTTAAGCACAGATTTTTCACATTTCTAAGTATATTTTAGCCAGGCAAATTTGTCATTTTTAAACATTTCTCTATCTGTTGCTTATATTTTTAGTCCCAGGAGACAACTCTCAAGTTATTTAAAGGAAAAGATTTTTGCAGATAATTGCTAAATTTGCAAGTTTATTAGATGCATCTCAGCCTCAGACCGAAGAAAACTAATTAGGAGCTACGTTGGAAAAATAGCTATGTCTGCTCAATATCTGATTATTTTGAAGTTCAAAGCTTCAAAGTACTTTTATTTAAACTGAACTGCTTTTGTGTTTTTCTCCATTTCAGTTTAAAAATTGATAGGCTGGAAAACCTAACTGTTTTAACCAACTCCCATTGAAGTGATTAATTCGAGGTATAGATTATTCTCACCCAAATTAAATTAATATAGTAGAAGAAATAGATCACTTTTTTTGTTGATTACTTTTAATTGGTTCCAGTTTAATAAGCAAACATTACTTTAATGAAGTTTCTGGGTTTATTATGGTAGGAGGCTGTTCACTCCAGTTCCAGTATTATCTTGTCACCTTAGGGCATAGCTGCTTTATATTAGTACCTTTTCTTGTCTTTTAGGAATGGACTAGAAGTTTACTGTTATCAATTGTGTCAATTCTTATCCTGGGTAGAGGATGCATGGGGTACTGCATAGAGAACTATTTGAGTCTCTGTATATGCTCAATGAGTAAGTGGATTGTGATAGAAAAACCTTTGTCTATCCCAAGAGAAGGAAGAGAATGAGAGTGTACTGGGGAACCAATGGCTATAAGAAGTAACAGGTAGCAGTCATTCGCTGTCACTGGTGTTATACACTGGGAGAAGCATGGCCCTGGAGATAGAGGGAATTCGGCTCTAGAATCCTGAATCAGCAGCTGCACGTATTTTGTAGGACAAGACACCTCATCTCTCTGCATCTCAGCCTCCTCATGTAAGAAATAAAGGTTTGACCCTGGTGATTTTGCCAGCTCTGAGAGTCCATGATCCTCTTTTGTTCAGTTGATTTGACAATTGACCACTGTCCATTCAGTCTTTGGCAGTTCATTTCAAGCCCATCTTTTTGAAAGTTTTGGTTAGAAAATAAGAACAAGCCTTCCTAGGAATCGAGAGTCATTCAGGGAGACAGTCTTATTCTTTAATAATACCAATTCTGTCCACTTCAGGTTTGTCCTGCAACTTTTTACTTGAGTCCTTTATTTTTTTCAGAAGTCCTGCTTCTTGGAATTTGCTAAAAAGTTGCTCTATTCTTGTAATATTCTTACGTATTGAGAAAAATGTCCATCTTTCTCGTGTATAAGTTTTTAAGGTACTTAACCACGTAATACTTGGAGGTACATATTCATAGGATGCTATTTTTCTTTTTAGAAACTCATAAATGTAAAAATATTCAATTTGATTCATACGTTCTTTAAATTCTTTTTATTTCTTATGATAGATGTTTATATTTAATAAACTTTTACATTTTATAGTAGTTTTAGACTTACACAAAAGTTGTGAAGATAGTACAGAGAGTTCCCATAAAACCTCATACTTGGTTTCCCCTATTATTAATATATACATTAGTATGATACATTTAGCCCAACTGATGGACCAGCATTGATACATTCTTACCAACTAAAGTCCAGATTTTACTCAGATTTCTTTAGTTTTTGTCGTTTAATGTCTTTTTTCTGTTCCAGGATCCCATCCAAGATACCACATTACATTTACACGTCATGGTTCCTTAGGCTCCTCTTGTTTGTGACAGCTTCTTAGACTTCCCTTGTATTTGATGACCTTGATAGTTTGAGGAGTACTGTTCATGTATTTTGCAGAATATTCTCCAGGTCAGATTGAGATTTCTATATTTTCCCTCTGTTTATTTATTCAATCAGTTATTTAGATTAGTATGGATTTATGAGTATTTTACACTTTGGGTTATAATCTAATACAACTTTATTATTTGCTGCTCAAATTGTTCCAGCTTTGGCTTTTGGGAGCTCTTGCAGTTGGTTTCTGTACCATTTTGACATACCCTTACCAATTTTGGCTTTTTTTTTTTTTTTTTAGCAGTACGTGGGCCTCTCACCGTTGTGGCCTCTCCCGATGCAGAGCACAGGCTCCGGACGCGCAGGCTCAGCGGCCATGGCTCACGGGCCCAGCCGCTCCGCGGCATGTGGAATCTTCCCGGACCGGGGCACGAACCCGTGTCCCCTGCATCGGCAGGCAGACTCTCAACCACTGTGCCACCAGGGAAGCCCTTGGCTTATTTTTAAAATTACTCTGTACAAGATATTTCATGCTCATCTTGAATAATTACTTCCCAAGTCCTAGAATCAGACATTTCTCCAGGTAGTTTTGGATTCTTTTTATTGAGCATGGTATTAGAAATCAAAATTTGGGCTTTAGGTGTGTTAGCTGCTACTGGCATGTTGTTTCTCTTAGGCCTCACAGCTGACAGAACAAGGAAGTATATGTAAGTATATAAACCTGTGCATATACACATATCTGTAAGTATTCCTATACATTTCCATCTATATTTATATTAAGCTAAACATGAGTTTATACTGATGTCTCCCATTCTAATCCATTACCACAAGGGTCATTCTAGTCTTGTCCCCTTGCTTGTCTATAATTTCCTCTCAAATAGTGAAAAACCTGCTCCCACCACCCACCATCCATTTACTTCATTGTTCAATTCCAGTATACATATATAGTTGTTTAGAATTGTTAATCTAAGCCCCTGTGGCAAAAAATGTTATCAACTAGAGTACTGCTTATGTAAAAAAATTTTTTTTGCCTTTTCTTTTGCCGTAGCCTGCATTTTATATTTGAATACTTTTTTAAAAATTGAGGTATTATAATTATAATTGACGTATAACATAAGTTGCAGGTATAAAGCATAATGATTTGATACTTGTATATATGGCAGAATGATTACCACAGTAAGTCTAGTTAACATCCATCACCATCACCATACATAGTTACAATTGGTTTTCTTGTGATCAAGATTTTTAAGATCTACTCTCAGCAACTTTCAAATATGCAGCACAGTATTATTAACTATAATCCTCATGATGTACATTACATCTCCATGACATTTATTTTGACCCCCTTTGCCCACTTACCTATCTCCTACCCCCCACTTCTGGCAAGTATCTATGAACTAGTTTTTGTTTGTTCATTTGTTGTTTTTTAAAATTTCACATATTAAATAAGATCACATGGTATTTGTCTTTCTCTATCTGACTCATTTAACTTAGCGCAATGCTCTTAAGTTCCATCCATGTTGTTGCAAATGGTAGCTTTCATTTTTTTCCTGGCTGAATAGTATTCCATTGTGTGTGTGTGTAGTATAATATATGTATATACATGTACATATGTGTATATATACATATATGTATATATATGAACATACATATATATGTGTATATATATAATAATCATGTCATCTTTATCCGTTCATTCATTGATGGACACTTAGGTTATTTTCATATCTTGGCTATTGTAAAAAATGCTGCAGCAAACATGAGGGTGCATATATTTTTTTGAATTAGTGCTTTTGTTTTCTTCAGTTAAATACCCAGGAGTGGAATTTCTGGATCATATGGTAGTTCTATTTTTAATTTTTTCAAGAACCCCCATACTGTTTTCCATAATGGCTGCACCAATTTACATTCCTTCCAACAGTGTACAAGGGCTCCTTTTTCTGTACATCCTTACCAACAGTTGCTATTTCTTGTCTTTTTGATAATGGTCATTTTATCAGGTGTGAGGTAGTATCTCATTGTGGTTTTGTTTTGCACTTCCCTGTTGATTAATGATGTTGAACAACTTTTCATGTACCTGTTGGCTATTTGTATATCTTCTTTGGAAATATGTCTATTCAAGTCCTCTGCCCATTTTAAAATCAGAATTTTTTCTTTGCTATTGAGTTATATGAGTTCCTTATATATTTTGGATATTAACCCCTTATCAAATATATGGTTTGCATACATGTGCTCCATTCCATAGGTTGCCTTTTCATTTTGTTGATTGTTTCTTTTGCTGTGCAGAAGCTGTTTAATTTGATATAATCCCACTTGGTGATTTTGCTTTTGTTGCTTGTGCTTTTAGTTTCACATCCAAAAATATCATTGCCAAGACCTATGGCAAGGAGCATTTCGCTATATTTTCTACCAGGAATTTTACCAGTTCAGACCTTACATTTAAGTCTTTAATGCATTGCATTTTTGTGAATGGTGTAATATAGGGGTCCAGTTTCATTCTCTTGCATGTGACTATCCATTTTTTTCCAACATAATTTATCGAAGAGACTATTCTTTCCCCATCGAGTATTCTTGCCTCCCTTGTCAAAAATTATATGAGCACATGTGCAAGGGTTTCAATCTGCACCCTTGATTCTATTCCATTGGTCTATGTGTCTATTTTTATTCCAGTATCATACTGTTTTGATTACTATAGCTTTATAATATAGTTTGAAATCAGGAAGTATCGTGCCTCTAGCTTCGTTTTTTCTCAAGATTACTTTGGCTGTACAGGGTCATTTGTGGTTACATACAATTTTAAAGTTGTTTTTTCCATATCTGTGAAAAATGCTATTGGAAACTTGTTAGGGATTGCACTGAATCTGTAGATTGCTTTGGGTAGTATGGACATTTTAACAATGTTAGTTAGTTCTGACCTACGAAAACAGGATCTCTCTCCATTTATTTGTGGCTTCTTTAATTTCTTCATGAATGTATTATAGTTTTCAGTGTCTAGATCTTTCACTTCCTTGGTTAAATTTATTTCTAAGTTTTCATTGTTTTTGACTTTGTTGTAAATGGGATTGTTTTCTTTATCTTTTTTTCAGATAGTTCATTGTTAGTATATACCAATGCAATTGATTTTTGTATGTTGATTTTCTATCCTGAAACTTTACTGAATTTGTTTACCAGGTCTAACAGTTTTTTTGGTAGTTTCTTTAGCATTTTCTATATACAAGATCATGTCGTTAGCAAACTAAGACAATTTATTTCTTCCTCTCCAGTTTGGATGCCTTTTGCCTTTTATTCTTTTTCTTGCCTAATTGCTCTGGCTAGAACTTTCTGTACTATGTTGAATAGGATGAGTGAGAGTAGGCACCCTTATCTTGCTCCTGATATTAGAGCAAAAGCTTTCAACCTTTCCCTGTTGAGTATGATGTTAGCTGTGGGCTTATCATATAATGACCTTTATTATGTTGAGGTACATTCCTTCTATACCTAATTTGCTGAGAGTTTTTATCATGAAATGATGAATTTTGTCAGATGCTTTCTCTGCATCTATTGAGATCATATGATGTTAATCTTTCATTTTATTAATGTGGTGTATCACATTTATTGATTTTTGTATGTTGAGCCACCCTTTCATCTCACGGATAAATCCCACTTGATCATGGCGTAAAATTCTTTTATTTGTTTTATTTTAATAAATTTATTAATTAATTTATTTTTGGCTGCATTGGGTCTTCGTGGCTGCACGTGGGCTTTTCTCTAGTTGCGGAGAGCGGGGGCTACTCTTTGTTGCGGTGCGCGGGCTTCTCATTGAAGTGGCTTCTCTTCTTGTGGAACATGGGCTCTAGGTGTGTGGGCTTCGGTAGTTGTGGCACGTGGGCTCAGTAGTTGTGGCTCGCGGGCTCTAGAGCACAGGCTCAGTAGTTGTGGTGTGTGGACTTAGTTGCTCTGCGTCATGTGGGATCTTCCTGGGCCAGGGCTCGAAACTGTGTTCCCTGCATTGGCAGGCAGATTCTTAACCAATGTGCCACCATGGAAGTCCTAAAATTCTTTTAATGTGATGTTGAATTTGGTTACCTAGTATTTTTTGGAGAATTTTTGCATCTGTATTCATTAGGCGTATTGGCCTGTAGTTTTCTTTTCTTGTAGTATCCATATCTGTCTTTTTTTTTTTTTTTTGCAGTACGTGGGCCTCTCACTGTCATGGCCTCTTCCGTGGTGGAGCACAGGCTCTGGACATGCAGGCCCAGCGGCCATGGCCCACGGGCCCAGCCGCTCCGCGGCATGTGGGATCCTCCCAGACCGGGGTACAAACCCGTGTCCCCTGCATCGGCAGGCAGACCCTCAACCACTGTGCCACCAGGGAAGCCCCATATCTGTTTTTGGTATAAAGTAATGCTAGCCTAAAAAACTGAGATTGGAAATGTTGCCTACTCTTCAATTTTTTGGAAGAGTTTGAGAATGATTGGCATTCATTCTTATTTAAATGTTTGGTAGAACTTATCGGGGAAACCATCTGGTCCTGGGATATTCCTTGTTGGGAGGTTTTTGATTACTGCTTCAATCTCTTTACTGGTTACTGACCTGTCAGATTTTCTATTTCTTCATGGTTCAGGGTTAGTAGGTTGTTTGTTACTAAAAATTTAATTAATTTCTTCTAGGTTGTCCAATTTGTTGGCATATAATCATTCATAGTAGTCTCTTATGATCCTTTGTGTTTTATCAGTTGTACTGTTGCCTTTTTCATTTATAATTTTACTTGTTTGAGTACTCATTTTTTTCTTGGTGAGACTAGCTAAAGGTTTGTCAAATTTGTTTATTTTTTCAAAGAATCAGCTCTTCGTTTCATTGATCATTTCTTAGTTTCATTGATCATTTCTGTGTTTTTCATTCTCTATTTCATTTATTTTTGTTCTGATCTTTTTTTATGTCCTCCTTCTTCTAACTTTGAGCTTAGTTTATTCTTCTTTAGCTAGTTTCTTAAGGTGTAAAGTTAGGTTGTTTGAGATCTTTCTTTTTTCTTAATGTAGGCATTTATTGCTATAAACGTCCCTTTTAGCACTGCTTTTGCTGCATCCCATAAGTTTTAGTATATTTTTTCATTTTTATCCATTTCAAGGTATTCTTTTGATTTCCCTTTTGATTTCTTGTGACCCATTGGTTGTTCAGTGGCATCTTGTTTAATTTCCACATTTTAATAAATTTTCCTATTTTTCCCCTGTTATTGATTTCTAGTTTCATTCCATTGTGGTCAGAAAATATATTTGGTATAATTTCAGTCTTTTTAAATTTTTTGATATTTGTTTTGTTACCTAACATATGACCTATCCTGGATAATATGCCATGTGTGTTTGAGAAAACTGTATTTTGCTGCTGTTGGATGGAATGTCTGTATATATTTGTCGGGTCTGTTTTGTCTAAAGTATAGTTCAAATTTAATGTTTCCTTATTGATTTTCTGTCTGGATTAATCTATCCATTTTTGAAGTGGGATGTTGAAGTAACCTACTATTATTATTATATTATTGTCTATTACTCCTTCAGATCTGTTAATATTTGCTTAATATATTTAAGTGCTCTGATGTTGGATGCATATATACTTACAATTGTTATATTATCTTAATGAATTGACCCTTTATCATTATATAATGACCTTCTTTGTCTCTTGTTACTATTTTTTACTTGAAGTCTATTAATTTTGTCTGCTATAAGTATAGCTACCCCGCTCTCTTTTGGTATCCATTTGTGTGGGATAACATTTTCCATCCCTTCACTTTGAGCTTATGTGTGTCCTTGAAGCTGAAGTAAGTCTCTTGTGGGCAGCATATGGTTGGGTCTTATTTTGTCTCCATTCAGTCATTTACATTTAAAGTAATTATTGATATGTAAGTACTTACTGTTGCCATCTCATTAATTGTTTTCTTGCTGTTTTGTAATTCCTTTATTCCTTTGTTCCTCTCTTGCTGTCTTCCTTTGTAAATTAATTATTTTCCATGGCAGTATATTTTAATGTCTTTCTCTATCTTGCATGTATTTACTAGAGGTTTTTGCTTTGTGGTTACCCTGAGGCTTACCTCAAATATCTTATAGTTATAACGGTCTGTTTTAAGCTGATAACAGCTAAACTTCAATTGCATATGAAAAGTCTACTGTTTCATTTCCCCCTCCACATTTTATATTTTTGATGTTACACTTTACATCTTTTTATATTGTGTATCCATTAATAAGTTATTGTAACTATAGCTATTTTTATTACTTTTGTTCTTAAACCTTTATATTAGTGTTAAGTGGTTAATATACCACCATATTACAGTATTAGTGTATTCTGAATTTGATTATATATTGCCTTCACTAGTGTGCTATTTATTTTCATAAGTTTTCATGTTACTAGTTGGTATCCTTTCATTTCATCTTCAAGAATTGCTTTCAGTGTTTCTTGTGAGGTAGGTGTTAGGAAATTCTTTATCTCATCTTCATTTCTGAAGGATAACTTCGCTGGGTATTCTCGGGATGGCAGTTTTTTTTCTTTCACCACTTTGAATATATCTTCCCATTCTTTCTTGGTTTGTAATGTCTCTGCCGAGAAATCTGCTAATAACCTTATGGAGGTTACCTTGTATGAAAGAAATTTGATTTTTCTTGCTGCTTTTTAAACTCTCTTTTTGACTTTGATTTTAGGCAATTTTCTTATGCTGTGTCTTGGAGAAGATTATTTTGAATTGAAGTTTTAACATGACCTATGTTCATGCTCCATGAACTTGAATATCCGAATCTCTCCTCAGGTTTGGGAAGCTTTCAGCCATTATTTCTTTCTTATCCTTTTCTCTCTTCTCATTTCCCCCTCCCTGCCTGAGATAAAAATGCAATAGTATTTTGGTAAGTCTGTAACTTTTTATATTTTAAATGTACCTCATAGGATGTCACTTCCTGTATCACATTATGATTATTTTTGTTTACATATCTGTATTATTTCCTGCTGGGCTATAAGCTGTTCCTGAGCTGGAAATAAATTGTCATCTCTCTAGTGCCTGATGTGATGTTTGTGTTATACGTAGTGCTAATTAAATGTTTGAATCAATGAATCTTTGAGTTTTATGCGAGCAGAGCAATGCCGTCATAGTGAACTAGGCTTACAGAGCTGGGTTGCCTTCAAACAGGAAGTTAAACTGCCTTTTGGGTGTTTACATGCAACATTTAACCTGATACATAGTGGTGTGATGTCCAGGGTAGGGTCTCTGGAATCAGAATGTCTAGCAATGAATCTTGGCTCTACCACTTACAAGTTGTGACCTTGGGAAGGTTATTTAACTTCTTTATCCCTCAGTTTCCTTATCTGTAAAATGTGGGTAATAATAAAATCAAGCTCATAGCGTTCCTGTGGGTTGAATGAGGACATACTTGTAAAAGGACATGGACTATATATAACTGCTTTAAAAAGGTCAGCATTATTACCATTGAATAATTTTAATATAATTTTATTCTTAATTGGCATATTTAAAATATTCCTTCCCCTTTTCCTTTCCTTCTACTAGAATATTTTTAACCTTAGTTCTCAGCCTTAATTTCTATAGATTTGATTATTTTTCTCCTAATATTTGTGTGTGTATGTCTTTTCCCTCAGCAGTGAGCAGAATCATTGTTTCTCAGAGAGCACACTCTTAGCTTGGATCTTGGCTTGAGAAGTAATTATTTTGTCATTACCTCCCATTGCTCTGAATTTGCCATCTGTTGGCAACATCACTGAAATGATCCAAGTCTTCTGTAATCTGGCAGTAGTTAATTAATTAATTATTATTATTATTTTTTTGCTTTAATGCCAGCTTAAGTTCTGTCTCTCAGATGGGGAATTTGGCTAATATTAGAAGTAAGCCTGACTATGGCGTTTATATAGAACATCTATAGTTTGCAATTTGGAAAGACAGCTATTTTACTTCTTAAAATCCTATTAAATATGAGAGGAAAGAATAACTTGAAAAGAAAAGAATGGCAGAAAGTTGTTTTAATTTTGGTTTATGCTATTATTTGTATTAACTCAGAACTATGCAAAGAATGGCCCATCTTTGTAATTTCTACATTGGGTATGGCAGTGGTCTTTGAACACTGAGATGTTTTAAAGATAATCTGTGCCTTAGAATCTTTATCATGCAGACCATCTAGTTTCAGATTCTAAGCCAATTTCCCCATAGGTCTTCCAATTGCTCGATGTTCTTTTACAACTGTCATTCTCAAGAGCTATTCATCAGGCTGAGTTTGCATCCCCGGAATCACTGTTCCTTGGGGTCTTCCATGTCACATGAGGAATGTCTTTACCACTGCCACATCCGTCTTTCTTTTGCACATTTGTATTTATCTTTCATGTGGATCTATTCCAAACCTCCCGTAAATCTTAGTAGAGTGCCTCTTAGCCTCTGAATTCTCTTTATCGTCATGGAAGCATATTCTTGAAAGGATTCCAGGAGGGCAGTTATAATGAGTGATCCTCTCATTTTTCTCATTCTTTCTTTCAGACCTGCCAGAGAAATTGCTTATTTCACAGAAGGATGGTGCTGGCTGAAAGACGCTTTCTTGAAATGGAGGGATTACTGCCTTCCACAGGTTCCCCTGAAGATGTATTTTATTTGCATTTTAATTCTTAGAGCTAAAAGGCACGAGCATGAACTATTGAGGATATTAACTCTGAAACTTTGTCTGCATTGTTTCTGTTTGCATGCTGTATAGTGTGTTACATAGGAATCTATCAACAAAAATATATACTCCTGGCTATAAATTAGGTTTGACTATTCATTTGATAAAAGCTACACCTATCCTTTTGATAATAAATAAATAAATACACAATAGATTGATAATGTCTAGTGTTGGTGAAAGTATGGGGAAGCAGTTACAGTCATTCTTACATATAGTGGTGACTGCTGCAACATTTTGGGAAGGTAATCTGGACAGCATGTAGCAATATTTTAAAATCCTTTTTTTCTTTTAGGAATTCATTTAATGACAACCTATTGAGCACAGACTATGGAGCAGCAACCATTCTAGTTACTGGGGATATGGCAGTGGCAAAATGAAGTCCTTAACCTCATGGATCATGCTTTTATTTGGAGTGGGAATGGAGACAGAAAATAAACAAACAACTAAGTACAAAGTATGTCAGATGGGGACTAATGCTCTGGACAAAATAAAGTAGGGTAAGGGGGAATAAGAATACCTGCTTCTTTTGGGGAGGCGTGTCATTTATTTTATATAAAGTGGTCATGAAAGGCCCCACTGAGAAAGTGACAGTTGAGTAGTAATTTGAAGGAAGTGAGAGAAATAAGGACATCTGGAGACCTGAGCAACAGAGTTCCTAGTAGGGGCAACAGTGAATATAAGAAATTCTAAGGTGGAGGCTTCTTATTGGATCAATGGACTAGTGCTGAGGCCAGTGTGTCTTTTGTAAACATTGATAATGGCATTTTATTATTCAAATTTCTGAAATGTTTCTGTTTTCAAATCTATCAGCCTCTTTCTTTACAGTTTTGAACTTTGAAAATATGTTTAGAATGACCTTCCATGTGCTCACAATTATGAAAAAAAATACGGTTGGCCCTCTGTATCTGCAGGTTCTGTATCCATGGATTCGACCAACTGTGGATTAAAAATGTATTGTAAAAAAATTCCAGAAAGTTCCAAAAGCGAAACTTGAGTTTGTACCATGCCTGCAGCTATTTACATAGCATTTACATTTTATTTACAACTATTTACATAGCATTTACATTGCAATAGGTATTATAAGTAATTTAGAGATGATTTAAAGTATATGGGAGTTGTGCGTAGGTTATGTATGAAAATGCTATGCCATTTTATATGCGGGGCTTGAGCACCGTCCAATTTTGGTATCTGTGGGGGATCCTGGAACCAATCCCCCATACATACTGAAGGATGACTGTAGTTTTTTCTTTTAAACTCTACTGATAAGTGTGTTCACACTTAGAACTTTTTGAAACTAGATGTTAACTATGAAAATGATCATGCAGTGATTGTACATCACTAAGTATGTATCCTAAAATCATCTATGTTTATGTTGACAGATTCTTTGCTTGATTGACCAAACTTTAGTTAGGCTCCTGAACCTTCTCCTGGACTCACCTGTATACTTCCTTGTAAAATCCAGTTTTAGCAAGAACCCTGCCAAGTCAGTTTAGCAAGAGACCCCCATCCTCAATATCTGATCACCCTCTATATCTGATCAGGTTCTTCATCCTTCACCACCCCCAGATGATGCCTAATTACCCTGGCCTATCTTCAGCAAAGAACCCTGTTAGGTCAGTTTAGGTGAAATTCTCCTTATCCCTGGTGTTCCCCTTAATAATTTTCCATCCACTACCCTCCCTCCCCTTCCACTCCTGGGCTGTATATTCCCACTTGCCCTGTATTTGCAATTAATCCAGGTTTGGTACTGAGTCACTTTTACCTTATTGCGATAGTCCTGAGTAAAACTTGTTTTTGCTGCTTTAACTACTGCCCAGCTCTGGTTTTTATTCGAGAATGTTTAGTCTGCAGTGGAGCATCTGAGTCAGTCTAGAGTTTTGTAGGTTTCTTAATATTAGGAAGATCATTAGCTATTATAAAGTTAGAAATCTTTGTGTGAGTAGGTGACTATGTTTTTCTTTTTGTATTAGTATGAATAAGCATTTAATATGGTTATAATAGCATATAACTCAATGTCTTTTTTTGAGAAAATACTAATCATGAATTATTATGATGGATCAGTGTTGGATGATATTATTTTCTGTGGTTACCTTAAATATATAGTTAAAAATGCCTGTCAATGCAAAAGATCAAATTTGACTATACTCTACCCAGTGATGAATGGCAAATATGCTGAAAACTTAGGTTAACCCAGAATTATTTACTTTCTTCAAGATTCCAGTTATTAAAACTTGCAAATACAACACTAGATTAAACTTTCATTTTTTGTTTCTGGCTTGGTCTAGGTACATATGGAGTCCTCCTTTTGGAATGTAAGTCTTACGTATGACTTGCTTTGAGGAAGAGATGCTCGTTAGTATTAAAATTTGTATATGAACAGTTAAATGTTATACTATTGATGGGTTATATATCTTTTATTGTTACTAATTATATTGCCCTTAGAACCTTTGAAAAATCTGTTGATAACTTCCATTTCTAACAGGAATCATGTTATTCATAGGGCCTCAGCTAAAGGGATACTAATATATATATTAGAGGTGCATTCAGTGTTGGAATTGTGTGACCTCTTATACCATAATCATTAAAACCCAGGACTTCTTCATATACTGCCTTAAATGGGATTCTGGGATCCTTCTATATATACTGGTCTAATTTCCTCAATGACATTAGAAGTTCCTTGAGGAGATTACACGTGGGAAAATAGCACAACAAGTTTTTAAGTGAAGTAGGGAGGTAAACATTACAATTTTGACCCATAATTTCAGAGTAAAATATGATCATTATCAGCTAGCAGTCATGTTTTTCCATTTCTGGTCAAATTAGGTGTCCACTGTTTCTCTAACACTTGCAGAAAATTGGTTCAATAGTCTGTACATGAATTATTCCCCTTTCTGGTATGAATAAACATGCAATGGAAAATATTAATTAAAGCAAGTCTGGTTATTCAAACAATGCATTATTTAGGAAAGATCTCTAATATTTAATGCTAATTTTCTTTCTTGTATGTCAACAATCTCCATGATTTTTTGTTGTTTAAATTTATAAGTGATTAATCAAAAGCACAAATAGATATAGGAATCTTAAGATCTAATATCCTCATTCATAACAACTCTTTAGTAGTGGTCCCTAAAAGATATCAAATACTTATTGTTTTACAAAGCCTGGTGGTAACATTCTCTGTGTTGCCTAAGGGTAGCAGTTCTTCAACTGAATGTTTTTACTATGACATTTTTTATTTCTTGTTGTGATGTACATTAAGGTTAATATAACTTGTGTTCTTAAAGCGATTCCTTCAAAAGGAAATGTCGTGAGCTAGAAGTTCATCTTCAAACCCATGGCAAGGACAGCTCTTTAAAGTGATTTTAATGAATTATCAATTTTATTCTGATACACTACAGTGCCTATAAATACCTACATATTTTCTGGGAATGCATGCATGAAACTATACACACGTTGTCCTTTGTTAGAATGCAAAGCATTGATGTCTGTCTTTAAAAACTATTTTCAATTTCATTTGGAGATGGCCAAGTTTTA
This sequence comes from Orcinus orca, assembly GCF_937001465.1. Lineage (NCBI taxonomy): Eukaryota > Metazoa > Chordata > Mammalia > Artiodactyla > Delphinidae > Orcinus > Orcinus orca. Next base: position 35,600,267 of record NC_064561.1, read on the forward strand.
ATTAAATAAAAATGTCAGGAATAATGAATAAAGATGGAAAAATGAGATAAAAATTCATCAACCTGGCAGACCTTGCTGATTTGGCATTAAAGAAGTTGTATTTAAGATCTAATTTTAACAACATTCTTCAATAATGTGACACAGTAAAGGAATATTCTTCACGGACTACTTTACTTCTAATTTGCTAAATAATGCATTTCTAATTGCTAAAATAATAGTCAGTGAAGGGACTTCCCTGGTGACGCAGTGGTTAAGAATCCGCCTGCCAATGCAGGGGACACGGGTTCTAGCCTTGGTCCAGGAAGATCCCACATGCCGCAGAGCAACTAAGCCCGTGCGCCACAACTACTGAGCTCTAAAGCCCACGAGCCACAACTACTGAAGCCCACGTGCCACAACTACTGAAGACCGTGTGCCACAACTACTGAAGCCTGCGTACCTGGAACCCATGCCCTGCAACAAGAGAAGCCTCTGCAATGAGAAGCCCTCACACCGCAACGAAGAGTAGCCCCCGCTTACCGCAACTAGAGAAAGCCCGTGAGCAGCAACAAAGACCCAACGGAGCCAAAAAAAAAAAAAGGTCATTAAATTGTTAAATTGCATTATATTACTGAAGTACAACATATATTTAAAATATAGCTTTTTAACTGAATACTTAAAATTTTTGACTCACAGTAATTGTGGTGGTTTTAAAATGTGTCCCCCAAACCTTTGGCACGCCTGTCTATAAAATGTGGAGCCTAATTTCCCTCCTCTTGACTATGGGCTGTACTTGGTGACTTTCCTCTAATGAATCAAATGTGGTGGAAGTCATGGTGTGTCACTTTCAAGGGTGGTTGTAAAATATACTGAAGCTTCTGTCTTTCTTTTGAATCACTTGCTTTGGTGGAAGTTGGCTGTCTTGTGAGGACACTCAAGCAGCCCTAAGGAGAGATCCTTGTAATGAGGAACTGAGTCCTTCTGCCAAGAAACAGTACTGACTTGCCAGCTACTTGAATGAACCACCTTGGGAGGAAATCCTCCAGCCCATTCAAACCTTCAGAAAACTGAGCCGTGGCCAACATCATGGCTGCAACCTCCTGTGACACTCCAAGCCAGGATCACTGGGCTAAGTAGTTCTTACATTTCAATCCATAGAAACCGGGAGGTGATGCATGTTTTTTGCTCTTTTAAGCCACTAAGTTTTAAGGTAATTTGTTAGCCTTAACCCTTTAATACTTTGAAATCAGCCTGATAGAGTTTTTGGTTTAACTAGAGTGTCTATAAAGCTGTATTTCAGGATGCTTTTCTTCCAGTAGTTTTAAATTATGCTCTGGACATTTATTTTTAGTAGTAACTTTAGAAACCTTTTGAGTCTCTGTACAATAGGTAATTAAAGGCAAGCAAAAGTAGATACTTTAAGATTAAAAAAAAACCAAACCTTTTGGTCATATTTATTCTTGAAACAATGATTTTTAAAAGTCTTAAATGTTAACCTAGATGTTAAACAGGCTTTTATTGACCTGTAAGATTTGGAAAAGATTACTTGAAACTTCATTTCATATATAACAGTATGACCACCTCTCCAGGATTTGCATGGTTCCCAAAGGGCTTACTTTCTTAAAATCACTGCTGCCTTTCAAATTCTCCATTAATTAATTAATTAATTCATGCATTCATTCCTTCAACCAACAAATATTTATTAAGCACCTACTACATGCCAGATACTATTTAAGGTCCTTGAGATGAGTGATGAATAAAGTCATCATCTTCTGATGAATAAGGTCAGTTTGGGGATGGTCTGTCCATTCTGCCTCTGTCTCTGTTTCACACCACATGAACCAAGAAGCAGCCTTCTTAGCCTTCCCCCTCACTTTTCACCAAACCATTTATTTAAGGAATTTGTGTCCAGGTTTTCCTGAATTTTTGAGTAGATGGAGAGTTTTACCCTGAAGAAACACATAGAACTTAAAATTCACAGTAAGACATGCCTGTTTTCAGAAGTCCTGTAGCTATTTCCAGAAGTTGAGTTTCAGGCTCCCTGGTTGTGTTTCCTCACCCTCTTTATGCCTCCTTCTCTCTTCTTTGTTCTCACACCTTCCCCACTTTTGATTCTCTGTGTATACAATAGGTAATTAAAGGCAACCAAAAGAGGATACTTTATCTCTTTTTCTCCAGTGCGGAGAATTTTAAATATTTCTTCTGTTGTGCTTGTTTTTGCCAACCTATCACCACTTTCACTTTTCCCGAACTCGCTTTTGTTTCATTGCATTTCCTACACAAAGTTGGTTCCCTCCACAAAAAGAAATGTGGTGCTATCTGTTAAAGAAATAATTTTCACACTGCTCCAAGTATTTTTTCCCTGAAGTGAAACATTGATGAATAACATCCAACGAACGGTCGAACTAGTGGTAAAAGTAGTTCGAAGATTATTTGCTGTGCAGCCACATATATACTCTGTAAATCTTTATTTACCAGTGAATTAGGGACACAATGATAATCACGTAGTCCAAGAAGGCTATTATTTCCAGAGAGATAAAAAAACTTTTTTTCAATCTTTAATTTAAACCCCAAATTGGCTTTTTTCAACCTGTGTTCTGTTGTTTGACACAGCAGTTCCATCCAGACCATAGTTAATCTTAACATTAGGATCATTATTCCATTAAAAGTCTAGGCTATAAATCATACTTTTTTATGTGAGAAAAATACCAGGAAGAATAGTGAGATTGAGAAATGTATGTTTTGGGAAAAGTCATTATAAAATCTTTGCTTATTTTTCTTCTTGCTTTGGATATGCACAGATTCTTTACCTTTTAGAGGGTTTAATTATGGAATATCTTTGAAAGCTATAAAAACACAATGTTTTAACTTTCAAGTTAGGAGTATAGAACACAGGTTTATCATACTACTATTGTTATCCCTAAACAAACAAAAAACTTGTAAAGATGTAGATTTTATAATGGATTTGGTTTCCCTATCAAGTGAAGCATATATATGTATATATTTGTATATGTGTGTATATATATATAGTATTGTGTTGCATTGTATGGTATGGTATGATATGGCATGGTATGGTATGGTCTGGTATGGTATTGCATTGTATTAGTATAGCATTGCTTACCACTTCTGACAATATTCTGCTATTGATGTTGGCAGAGACAAAATCCGAGAACAATATAATTTTTTTTTCTAAATCTGAAAACCTTGAAAAAGATTCGCCTTTGACAAAATACAAGGTCTAGTAATTAAGCTATTTCTTTCCCTTCCCTTCTCTTCCCTTCCCATCCCCTTTCTCTGTTTCTTCTTCTCTTTTCTCTTTTCATATTATAGGCTGGAGAACTTGAAAATACATCAAGCCAGATGAATTACTATGTGGGACCATAGCATGTGCCCAGGCAGATGTAGAGACTATTATCTATTTCCTCCCTCAAACAGGGATCCATCAGTTGTCTTCTCTTAGAAGTACTTAGAGAATGTAAGTCTGGTTTAAAAATTGCTTTATGTTTTATCAATCTAAATTTTCTCTATAAAGATTGAGGTTTGTTTTGTATCTTTTTTCCAAGCTGCTCAAAGAAAACATAAATATGAATAGAGAAATATGGATTCTAGTTACAATTAACTTTTAAGTTTGATGTTAAGCATGACATTTATGCTATTCAGGAAACATTTTTATTTATCTATCAAATATATATGTTGCATTAGCTGCTCTCTAAGATTTCTTGTAGTTTTTAAGCTGTAAGAGTTTGTGATACTAAGTATCACTTTACTTTGTGTTAAAGTGTAGCATTATTTAATGTAAAATTATCACTGAGCATAACTGGTGCAGTCCATGGCTATCTCAACACCCCCTGGTAATAAAACTTACCCTTCAATTCTCCAAACAAAATTTCAAAACCAGTTTAGTGGACATTTGTTGATATCTTCTTTTATAACCCTCTCCTCAATCCCTTTTGAAAACACTTGCCAGTTTCTCTTGTGGGCATCTAGTGATGAAGCCAAAAACCTAGGTAGACTAAGCCAGTCAGATCAGTTCATTTCATTGATTGTATGCTTTGGTTCTGGGGTTGCCATCCCATTCTCATGTCACCTTAGTTCTAATAGAAGTGAAATTCAGGGTTTTGCTGAGAATTCAGGAGTAAAGATATTCTCTTTTCCTGCTACATGTGGATAAGGAAGCATGTATACCATGCATTAGCAGCCATCTTGAGATCATAAAATACGCTGGTTTTAGGAATATGTAAACATCTTGGCATGCACAGTGAGATATGGGACGCACACACACATACATACACACATTCACATGCACAAACAACTTTTGTGATACAGTTGAGCCTAAACTTTCTGGGTATTTCTTTTATTGGTGACCAAAGCCAATGTTTAGCTTTTTAAGTGTGCTAGCTAAAGTAAGTTCAGGGGATTAATCACAATTATATGGGGGGAAAGCAACTACATGATGGAACAAAATTAGGAGAGGTCCTTAAATCACTGTGAAGGATCCTCAGCTGGTTAAATAAATGGTGATATAATGTGAAAAGCATGAGCTTTGGAGGAAGGTAAACTTTAGTTTAAATCCTGACTCATTTACTTAGCATAAACATTAGCTAACATTTATTGACCATTTACTGTGTACTGAGTGCTTCTTTTTATCTCATGTAATCCTTTTAATGATTCTTTTACAGGTACTATTTTTAATCTCCATTTTACAAATGAGAAAACTGAGGATTAGAGAAGCTAAGGACATAGTTGTTATGTGGCATAGTTAGGTTTCAAACCCAGGTGTGCACTATCCAGAATCTTCATTTTTTTACTTATCCACAGGTGTATTTTATTTGGCCTATGTATTATATTTTTAAATTGTTTGAGCCAGCATTTAAAAATTGGAGGACTTCATGTAAAAATCCAGACTTGCATCTTCCCTTGAAAAATGTGTCCATATCCTAGGGGAACTATCAACTATAGAGTTACTCTGTCTCCTCCATTTAGTCAAGACATGACCTCTACAGTTTGCCATAATATCTATCCTTCTATATTGTTGTCCTGACTGCAAAGCTGGGACAATAAGCAGTGACCATTTCTTTCACATTGTTGCCTTTCTTATAATAGAGAAAATGTACCTTCAAAAATGAAGGATGGATCTAGAGGGTGGGGATTTTCAAGGAAAAGGAGACAGTGTTCTCTTTTTCTTCTTTCAGATTTATTGAGATATAATTGATATATAACGTTGTCTAAGTTTAAGATGTACGTGTTGATTTGATACACTTATATCCTACAAAAGGATTAACACCATAGCATTAGCTAACACCTCCATCGTGTCACATAATTACCCTTTCTTTTTTTGTGGTGAGAACATTTAAAATTATAGTCAATAATACTGTATTGTATACTTGAAAGTTGCTGTACTCTTAATTCTAGAGGCAAAGAAAATTTTTCTTGTTTAATATGCAAGTGCCACACCTAATTTATTCGTTTGTCTTACCTGCTTGGCTCCTGTGAACATTTGAGTTTGTGAAACTTGCACTAAACAATACTTTTTTTTTTTCTGTGTAATTTGGGAGTCTCTTCTTCAAGCCTTCTTTTCCTCATTTTAAGAATGGAGATTTTATGACAGGATTAAATGAGATAACCTATTTAAACATCTTAGCTTAATACCGGTTCTGGTGGTTGCTCAGAAAAAGAAGCCTTAGCTTCTCTAATCATTCTTTTTCAGGTATGAATGTGGCCTACATTACTGTAATACAGTTGTTAACACAGTATTTTTTTCTGAACATCTTTATTGGAGTATAGTTGCTTTACAATGGTGTATTAGTTTCTGCTTTATAACAAAGTGAATCAGTTATACATATACACACATTCCCATATCTCCTCCCTCTTGCATCTCCCTCCCTCCCACCCTCCCTATCCCCCCCCCAGGTGGTCACAAAGCACCGAGCTGATCTCTCTGTGCTATGCGGCTGCTTCCCACTAGCTATCTATTTTACGTTTGGTAGTGTATATATGTCCATGCCACTCTCTCACTTTGTCACAGCTTACCCTTCCCCCTCCCCATATCCTCAAATCCATTCTCTAGTAGAAAAACAAATACCGTATGCTAACACATATATATGGAATCTAAGAAAAAAAAAAAAGGTCATGAAGAACCTAGGGGCAAGACGGGAATAAAAACACAGTATTTTATTTTTTTTACCTTAATGGCTTTGCTGTCTATATCATTTGCAAACTATTATCTACTTGGTCTTTTGCCTCGTGGACCTGTGGATAGTGCCTTTTGAATTTGAGGGCTGTAAAGGGAAAATGAATTAGTGCCATGTGGATGAGATTTCAGTGGGCTGAAACTTCGCATGGTATGAGAGAAATCAAGTAGCGGTGTCTGTTTCCTCAAACTGCCATCCAAGAGAGAAGGTTTATGACAGAAAGAGGCCAAATTGCACATCTAGAATAAAATAGGTACTGACTGTCAAGAAAAAGAGGCACTTTAATTGGTGATGGTACTGTCAAATTTCCCAGAAGCTGTCACCATGGGAGTGACCCCTCCAGAGGAATGTTAGGTCAAATGAGGGAAGAAAAATATATCCTTCTCAGTGCCTTGCCCTTTTGGAGCCATTCAGTATGCCAGGTAAAATAAGAGTTTCATGATAGGAAAGTCAATCCCAATATCTATCTGCCTTTAACTTTGGAGAAAAATAAATATTATTTATAGTCATCAACATATCCTGGAATTTAGCCCATCATTGAAAGGATTGAATTTTAAACATTTAAAGCAATAAAAAGTAATACTGTTTAATTTAACCCTTTTACTGTACAGTGACTTCTCTGAATTTTTCCAGCTGGTTAACTAGATACTGGAAACCTAGTCTTTTAACTTTCAGGGTAGTGGTCTTTTCACTGTACTATGCCTGTGATTGTGGTTCTTTTGTGAGCTGATGCTTAAAGGACACTGTTAACATTCAAAAAAAATATAGTGAGAGTGGATGCCTATCCATGATCCTCTCAGCCCCCTTAACTTATTGAGGTCTGCTTCCTTTTGGGGAGCAGGTAATTGCTCTCTCCACCCACATGGATTAGAGGGAGCTGCTATATTTGTACAATATGACCCTTGCTCTTTAACCACAACCAATTTGTTGAATGGTAGGTCTATAAATCAAAGCAGTCAAATCAATCCTTTCCATGAAAATTTGGAATTGGGACTTTGAAAAAATAAGATTGACCTCTTTTTGATTGGCTGAATTTGTAACATATAAATTCAGTAGCCTGTGGCTACTCTATTAACTAAAAAACAGAAAGCTAGTTGAAATGAAGAAGACATTAAATTAATTGCAGAGGGAAGCAGCAATGAGAGGGGGAGAAGGAGGACTCCTTGCGTTCCCCATTTCCAGTCTTGTGCTCCATGAGATATCACTGTAATCTCCTAATGGAGTCCCTCTTCTATTTAAAGTAGTTCAAGGGGGTTCTCTCTAAATATCTTTCATTTTTTTATAATCAGAGTCCAAAATTCTCATTTGATATTTTGTATCTTTATATTTGGGGTTTTCTTTTTTTTTTCTTGCGGTACGCGGACCTCTCACTGTTGTGGCCTCTCCCGTTGCAGAGCACAGGTTCCCGGCGCGCAGGCTCCGGACGTGCACGCGCAGGCTCCGGACGCGCACGCGCAGGCTCAGCACGCACACGCGCAGGCTCCGCGGCCGTGGCTCACGGGCCCAGCCGCTCCGCGGCATGTGGGATTTTCCCGGACCGGGGCACGAACCCGTGTCCCGTGCATCGGCAGGCGGATTCTCAACCACTGCGCCACTAGGGAAGCCCTGATATTTGGGGTTTTCTTGATGGCAAGTTGCATCTTGTTTCTTCTTATCAGTGGACGGTATATAATAGTATATACCACTTACAAAGCACTTTCTGTGTGCCAGGCACCATCGTAGGCACATTATAAACATTATCCCTAAGCCTTAGCCTACAAATAAGGAAATAATATGGACATTTTAGAAGTGCCATTTAGAATGATTAAGTAACTTGCCCAAGATTCCTCATCTCATAAGTGACAGAGCAAACTTTATACCTATTTCTTTATTTATTCCTTGAAAAACATCTCATTAAATGCCTACTATCTTCCAAGTATTCCAAAGGCACCGAATATGCATAAATGAGCCAGACAAGGTCTCAGCTCTCATGGTTCTACATTTTAATGGAAGATGCAGGCAATAAACAGACAAGTAAGTATAAATATAAAGCAGTGGTAAAGGATATAGTGAATACAATATGAGATGGGGTAAAAATGAGAGAATGGGGACTATTTTACGTTAAAATTGTCAGAAAAGTACCCTTTGAAAAAAGGACCTAAATGGAGAAAAGAGTAAGCCAAGAAAAGACCTGCCGGAGATGCTTTCCAGGTAGAAGCAACAGCAGGTGCAAAAAAACTCTTGCTAATAGATAAATTAATCAATGGAATGTTAGAAATCCTAGAAATATATCCATATATCCAAATATTTCATGTTTATATATGAAAACATTATATTACAGAAGTGCTGTACTGATGATTTGAAAAAAGGTGGGCTTAGCAATAAAAAAGTTAATGGGCACACGTTTGTTTATGTGGAAAGATATGAAATTGAATCCCACTTCTACAGACCCACACACAAACATCAATTCTTGGTGACATTAATTATAAAAGATGTAATTACATATTTTTAGAGAAACATATTCTTTTTTTTTTTTTTTTGCGGTACGCGGGCCTCTTACTGTCGTGGCCTCTCCCGTTGCGGAGCACAGGCTCCGGACGCGAAGGCCCAGCGGCCATGGCTCACGGGTCCACCAGCTCCGCGGCATGTGGGATCTTGCCGGACCGAGGCACGAACCCGCGTCCCCCGCATCGGCAGGCGGACTCTCAACCACTGCGCCACCAGGGAAGCCCGAGAAACATATTCTTTATTATATTCTTAAACACGACACAAACCGTCAAATTATACAGGAGAAAATTACTAACTTTACATTAAAGGTAAGACCTTACATTTATCAAAAGACTAAATCATGAAAGTGCAAACTAAAAACAATGATGTATTTGTAATACTTATGACTCTCATAGGATTAATATCCAGACTGTCTTGTACACGATGTTCTAATGGTGAATACATAGGTGATGATGATGATGACACAAAAACATCTTAAATAGTTCTTTCCATATAGTTATTAGATTTTCACACAAAGACACGCACACATACACAACAGATAGGTTTATTAAGTGTACAACATGATGATTATTTACTACATTAAGTAGAAATGGATCATCATAAACGTCTTCATCTTTGTCGCCTTCACGTTTAGTAGGCTAAGGAGGAAGAGAAGGAAGGGTTGGTTTTGCTAAGGAGTCACAGAGGCAGAAGAGGTGGGGGAGGTGAAGGGAGAAAAGAGGGGCAGGCACACTCGGCAAACTTTATGGAAATACACTGTAATTTCTGTCTGACTTTCTAATTTCTCTGAAGTTTTTTATATGGTGCCAATCCTTTGCTGGAATTAAACTCTCCAGCTTTATATACTTTGCCTTCCTTTTGCTTTAAGTTGTCATATATTGACTTCACTTTTTCTCCAATCCTGTTAGGGTCTACAGGTATCCTTTCTTATAACAATCCTGCACCCACATAGAAGCTGCATTGTTAATAAGAGATTAAAAGTTATTTTGCAAAATACAAGGTTTTCGTGCCTGCTGGTATAGCTGCAGGGATGGCTTCATGAATTTGCTTTTCTTTTTTTACAATGGTCCTTACACAGGATTCACTTATCTTGAAATGGCGGCAACAACAGCTGCAGACCTCAATTTACGGTACATAGCAAGCAATTCAGACTTTTCCTGTAATGTCATGACCTTTCTCTGCTTCTTCGGAGCACTTCCAGCACCACTAGTAGCACTTTGCATGGGTTTCATGGTGTTATTCAAGGTTTAAGGTATTTCACTAAATACGATGGAAAACACGCGAGAACTGCGAGAGCTCATGTTCCCGCGAGATGAGATTTTACGGGCGAGACGCACGGGCTCAGGTGGAGATGATTGGCGTCTCTGGCGTGTGAAGCTGATGCGGCACTCGAGCTCCCCGCAGTAGCAACAGGAGGTGGCTGTGAAATTATAACAGGACTACGGTATGTACTACCGTTAATTTTATGCAGTTATGACTTAATTCTTCAACTTTACATTTGTTTACATTTTTCTTGTCTGTAAGTGGCGCCATGTACAGTTTGTATACATAAGTTTTGGTAAATTTTAACTTTTTATGATAGATTTCTGTATATTTTATAGTAGTAAATGATAAAATAGACTAGTATCTACATATAATTTATGAATTTATGACGTACCTAACTTTTTCTTAATTTTTTCGATATTTCTAGACTACTAGGTTCATCTGCGAGTTTTTTCAAATTGTTGCAAATCTCCAAAAATTTTCCAGTATGTTTATTTTTAAAAAATCCCTGTATAAGTGGACCCCTGTTGTTCAAGGGTCAACTGTATAATCACGTGGGAAACGTTAGTATTATCTAGGAGAAAAGCAGATGCATGTACCTTAAGAACAGCAATTGTATAAGGTATTGTACGCTCACACCTTGGATAAATTACACATTTCTAAGTGATAAGATACGTGTATTTATCACAGCTTTTTTTCTTAATAGAGGAAACAGTCCAACTTCCATCATTAAAAACAGTAGATAAGCAAATTTGGTTTGTGCCTACAGTGGTTTACTATTTAGTAATGAAACGTAGATGGATTTTAAAAACAATGCGGATCAATCAATAAATAAAAGTGGTGGAAAGATCTACCTAAACCTTAAAAACATGCATGAGCAAGCTTTTCAACTAGGGACATCTGTTTGTAGGGCAAGTCGAAGGAAAACCAAATGATGATTAAAAGAAATTTAGTACAGCTGTTACCTCTCAGCGGGGTATGGAGGGCCTCTGTTCAGGGAGAAACATGCAGAGATCTTCAAAATACCCATAAGGGTCTCTTCCTTAAGCTAGGTTCTGGGTGCTAGGTGTTGTTTTTATCATTATTTAAACCATACATCTAACAAACTTTAAGCATTATAGGTGCTATTTTCTATGCACAAAATAGTTCACAATTGAAAAATAAATAAAACATAAATACACCATAACACTATACTTCCACAATGCAAACAGAAAGCAATCATTTTCCCATGCTAGTACAATTCAAATTGATTCTCTTTATTTCTTCCTTTAAGCATCCCTAAAATTCTTTCACAGGAAACCAGTTTATTCCTCATTTATCATTTTATATCCTGTTTCTCGGCTTTAAAATTTGGTGAAAGAAATACCAATTTCATGTTTGGATATGGGTAATCAAATGTGCAGTTGAGTAAGTAAAATGTAAATTGTTATTGTCAAATACTATTTTGCACTTCTTTATGTACCAAAGACAACTTGTTTTCTTATTAGATGGTTTGAAAGCCCTTCAGAACTTTGATAAGTAGCAATCTGTAAAGAAGAGTTTGAGCTTTTAATTTATTTTTTTCTATAGAGATGAACTAGAAAAAAATTCTTACTATAAGTGCATGAAATTGAAGGCTGGAAGAAGAGATGTGTAGTAAAGGAAGACAATAGAAATTTATGTGCATAGTATTCTATTTTTTCCCTAAATATTGTTCTCTGTTCTTCATGGCTGGCTTCTTATTCTTTGATAATACTGCCCAAGCATTTTGATCGATTAAGTAAGAAAGAACTTCTGATCCACCTATACCAAGGTAGTAACCTTCAACTAATGCCACTTTTAATTTCCCAGTAATTGTAATTTATAGTTGATATAGGAAGAAGACCAAAGATAAGGACCATTTAGGGAAAAGGCTTATTTTTCTGTCTCTCTGAAAGGTGCCACATGTAATATAAAGAGTAGTAAAGATTGAAGCTAGTTGGGCTCTAGGAACAAAGTTCCTTCTACTGAGTATCTTTTTTCCCTTATTTCTTACTGTGGCTCAGGTCAGAGTATCTAATTCTTTGCAATACTAAATTCTCTACTTAAAAATATAATAAAGGGCTTCCCTGGTGGCGCAGTGGTTGAGAGTCCGCCTGCGGATTCATGGGACACGGGTTCGTGCCCCGGTCCAGGATGATCCCACGTGCCGCGGAGCGGCTGGGCCCGTGAGCCACGGCCGCTGAGCCTGCGCGTCCGGAGCCTGTGCTCCGCAACAGGAGAGGCCACAACAGTGAGAGGCCCGCGTACCACTATATATATATATATATATATATATATATAAAAAATAAAATTGTACTTTAAAAACAGTGGTATATTGGTTCAAATCTTTAAATTTCCTTCAGTGCATCAGACAGCTAGAATTAAATCATTAAAAATACCTGTATGCCAAGACATGGACATGAACTGCAGAAGCTCTGAGTTATAAATCAAACTTTTGGAACTATGTAGCACTTTTTCTGTAGAGTTAACCTATATTTTCCTTTCAAGAATTGGGGGGGATTATCTTCTCCCCATTGGCTTTAGAAGCACAGCACTCAGGGATGTAGAGGGACTTTGGGGGCTTGTGCATTATCACATTTGGTCTTCGCTCTTCATATCAATTATGGTTCTTTTGTTGAAAGCAAATAAAACAAACTCTGATAAGCCTAAGCAAAGTAGATATTTGTTAAAAGGATATAGAGTAGTTCAGAGAATTGTTGAACAATTGTGTAAAGATTGTAAACTTTATAAATAACTACAGTTGCTCTGAAAATTCAGGGAGCAGAAATGGATTATAGGGTACTTCTTTTGGATGAATGAACTTGAACTTTTTAATCTGTGGGTTTTTCTGCTTAAAATTCAAGTTCCAGGAAGAGAGCATCTGGCATCCTGCTCACCCTTGGCCAGGAGTTGAGGGGATCTTGATCTATTTTCCCACTAAATTTATATTCAAAGAAAAATCAGGGTCCTGTGACACACACACACACACACACACACACACACAGACACACACAGACACACACACACACACACAAAGGAATTGATGCTGGTATAGCAGTAAACTACAAACAAAACAAAACAAATTATGAAAACATATTGCCACAGCATTAATAGTAGGGATACATTGCCTAGCAGAGCTCTTTTGCTTCTCTCCTACTTTTAAGATGACATACATCATTTCAGTGGACAACCCATTTACAATATTAGAAATGGGGGATGTTAGTAACTTTCCAACTAAAATAGGCTGCAAAGGAGGCAAAAGTAGAAGAATTATGATCAGTCTGGAAAGCATTAGTGAATGTAGCAATCTGGACTAGAGGGATTCTTAGAATTAAATGACTAAGTCTGCAGTTTGTTCTTCAGTAAATGGATGTTTATGCCAAGGGAATGGTTGTTTCACTGTATTTTATTACGCTCCACTATTCTCTCAAATTAATAAAAAGTTCCTTTGCCTTTGTTGACCAGAAAACACACATAATTTGGTGGGCTCAGGTAAAGAATATGCCCTGGGATCCAATGAGGTGACATTAATAGCAGGTTAGGGAACTGAGTTACCCATGTTGTATAAACAAAAGGCTTCCTTAGATTTCTTATCTGGTAGCAGAGAACTATATGACCGAGTTTCCAATAACAATAAGGTGTTACCTCTGTCTGGGATTTGGGCTAATAAACCTTTCCCCCTGGAGAAATTGGGAATGCATATTGCCCATTTATAGTATAGTGGCTCTACTTTATGATACCATTATCTTTTAAAATATGAGCACTCCTGTTCATTAAATTACTCCTTAATGTTTATTGTCTAATCAAACTGGATGAAATTAAAGTCAAATTGATTTTCATTTTAATTTGTGGGAGGCGTTATCAAGATTTTTATGGGAGAGTTTCTTAAAGAAACAATGAGTTGCTCTTGAGTTTGAGGTTTAAATTTGCAGAGTCTCAAGAACCAATGGATACTCACTTGTGCTGAACATTGTAAATTGTTTAATATTTATCTTCTCTTTCTTCATTAGTAACATTTCCATGAATTGTGGAGATAGGGAAGGGAAGCAATGTGCCCTGCTCAAGAAACAAAAAACAAAACCAAAGTCCTGCAATGCCCAGTCTTCCTGGCAGATAAAAATGACTGATGTGTAAGCAGGAGTCATTTATTTGGTAGAGACTCCAGGAAAAAATTTGTAAAGGGAGCAGCTTGGTGACAAGATGCATGCTGTCTGTCCTTCCCCCTTTTCCCATCTTCCACCCTTCTCTGGGAACATTATGGTTGCAGTGGCATATTCTCTGTTTCCATTGAGACAACCTTGAGAATGAAAGGCACATGCTAAAGACAATGTGACAGTAAGATGGAAGAGGCTTAGGACAATGAGAATATTGTCCATCTTTCATATCAGCCCTGGTTGTCCTACTTCTTCTGGGCTTCCATATTGAGAAAATAAAACTGTATCTTGCTCAAACAACTGTTATTTGAGGCCTGTTTTAGCAGCTGAATGCAATTCCAAATTCATGTGATGCTTTTAATAGTTTTATGTTCTTGGTCTGCTTTCCAAACTAAACCATTTTAAGCTCATGGGAAGATTGTGGGAAGGCCAAACTATAGAGAGCAAAAATGAGAAGTAAGAAGGTGTAGAAGTAAACGAGGCAAAGAAATGCAGAGCAAGGGCAGAAATTATAAAAAACAATTAAGAATTTTAAAAGTACCCCCAGGGAGCTTCTACGTTGATTAATACTGTAACCATATGAGTAACTCTGGTAGCACATGTTAAATATACAATACAGTACCGTTAGCTATAGGTACTATGCTCTATATAGTAGATCTCCAGAACTTATTTTGCATGGCTGAAACTTTGTAACCTTTGAGCATCACCTCCTCATTTCCCTTCCCCTCAGCCGCTGACAACCACCATTATATCGTCTGCTTCTATGAGTTTGACTATTTTAGATTCCACGTGTAAGTAGTATCATGTAGTATTTGTCTTCGTGTGTAACTTCTTTCACTTAGCACAGTGTGCTCCAGGGCTACCCATGTGGATCTTATGTTACGTGTTCTTACCAGACACAGAAAATAAAAATAGCAATATTAATAGTAACAAAGGGAGTGAGAAGAAAGTTTGGGAGGTGATGGATATGTCTGTGGCCTTGATGGTTGTGATGGTTCCATGCATGTATTCTTATCTCCAAACTCATAGATTTGTGTACATTAAATATGTAGAGATTTTTGCATGTTAATCATACCTTAATAAAATCGTTAAAAAAACGAAGCAGATAGGCTTCACTTCTTCATATCTAGGTTGACTCTAGTGTGGAGACCTCATCTCTTTCCGTCATGTGTGGGATTTTAAATAGCAGATGTTTGTTCTTAAATCCTTCTTAGAACGGGAATGGTACCAATAAATGTATAAATTAATATCTAAAAAGTAACTAAATGAACATATATAAACTGTCTTGTAAAAGGCATATCTTGTATCTGCCAGGCCAGTATCTAGTTTCCTGTCTTTTAGTAGCTGCAGCCTGATTTTGAGGAGTACCTGCCCCTACCACAGTCTAAGAGTTGGATGAGACTGACCTCTATCTTGGCACCATGGTTAGGCAAACAACCCAGGCGTGGACATATTTCACCCCCTTCCACGATGACTGGTACAGGAATCATCAATGTGACATGAGTCAGACCAGTAGAATGTAATCTAGTAAAGGCTGGGGCAGAGGAGCTTCTGTTTTGCTACCTGTGCAGAACGAGGAATCTTGGAGCAGCCTGTGACATCTCAGGAGAGAGCCTGCCTGAAGATGATGCCAACACAGGAAAGCAGACTTGAGAGACAGAGAGGAACAGATTTCTGACTACATCACTTTCAATAAGTTCTCCAAGTGATTTTGTGCAGGTCGTCCAAGGCTCAACTTTGGAAAACATTGTTTTATGCTTCAGCCTTACTAAAAAGGCTACCTAGAGAAATACCCTAAACAAATCAGAGACCTATTTTCCTAACATCCCTGTTACTTGCTTATTTCTTGTGTATGTTAAACTCATATTTCCATTGCTTGAGATTTATTGTGCTTGTTAATTTCAGGTGTACAGCATAGTGATTCAGTATATTTGCAGATTATACTCCATTATAAGTTATTACAAGATAATTCCCTGTGCTATACAGTATATCCTTGTTGCTTATCTGTTTTATACCTAGTGGTTTGTATCTGTTAATCTCATGCCCCTAATTTGTTCCTCCCTGCTTCCCTTTTCCCTTTGGTAACCACAGGTTTGTTTTCTATGTCTGTGAGTCTGTTTCTGTTTTGCATATACATTTATTTGCATTATTTTTTAGATTCCACGTGTAAGTGATATCATACAGTATTTGTCTTTCTCTGTCTGACTCTCCGGTTTCTTTATCACATCGGTCTCGGTGTTGACAACTTTATTTATCTTCTCCTTCTACCTATGGGAAAAGGGCCAAAGCTGATGAGACTGGGAGCTGGAGCTAGTGACTGGGTGAAAAAGACTGAGGATTCATCTTTTCTCAGAATCTGTTACCCTGGTTACTGCACTTTAACCTAGGCATTTGTTCCTAGAAAACAGAAAAAGATTTTGCCACATTCATAGAAGCCCCAAATTCCAAAACACCATCCAGTAATCCCCCAAAGTACTATAATCTATGTTGAACTAACACACAGAAACAATCTCTTTTTCCCTAGATGAACATTCTGTGGCAATATTTTCTCAGAAACTGTACCTTGGTGGGCCATTCTGCTCTGCTACTTTAGCTATTAAGCCTACAGTATGGCTTTGTTAGCACCAAAATATGTTTTCATATTATAATCATTGCTGTAATAAATGGGATAACAGAGAGTATCTATTGAGTAAGGCTTCAGTGGACCCACAGGAGTTGTATATTATATAAAAAACAAAAATGAATTCAAGACTGTAAAACATAAAACTTCCTTTCCCAGCAGCAGTATGCCAACCTGTAAAATACAGTCATAGGTGTTTTCCACAATCAAAAGTCTAATGCCAATCCCTGTCGTTATTCCGGCTTCCTAAACGGAAGTATTTCTTCTGTAAACAACCTAAAGTTTGATTCCAAAGATAACCTTTTCTCCTAGAGGGAAATATCACAATCCTATGCTTTCTGAAGAACAGTGTAAATCTTGTATCTTATTTTGTGCTCCCATTTTAAGTGCATATATGATTTCTGTTAAGGTACTCTGTCTGACTTTTTAAGAACATATATTTTGTTAATTTAATAGCATTCTGGGTGAGCAGGCTAGTAAAATATTGGGGACCAGAAATTTAAAAAACGTAAGATCACAAAAGTTAAGAAATTGAATTGCCACTTGTTTTCAATTTACTTACCTGAGAAAATAGTATTTGCTTTTATCTAGTACAAAATAATATTGCAGACTAAATTTAATATTTCTACATGAAATTATTTAAAGATGTTAGAATATGTTCTCTTAGGAAAAACAACGTGATAAGTTATGTGAATGGGTAAATCCACATGCAGATATTTTTCTCCTTTCTGCCTTGTGTTTCTTTTAGTTCAAGGAAAATGCCCAGAGTACAAGGTAACTCCCAAACTACGCCTAAGTCTTCACTTGCCTTCTGTTTATTCAATCAGTCATTCGGTTATATAGCAAGTATTTGAAGGACCTCCCTCCTTCCCCTCCTCCCTCCCTCCCTCCATTCTTTCCTTATTTCCTTGAATATTTAAGTTCTATTCTCTTAGCAAATATCAATTATATACTATAGTGTTATCAACTATAGTCACCATGTTTTACATAAGATCCTCAGACTTCATTTTGTAGCTGAAAATCTGTACCCGTTTACTAACCTCCACCTATTTCCTCCACTTTCCGGTCCTTGGCAGCCAGTTTACGCTGTTTCTGTGAGTTTGGCTTTTTTATGTGCCACATGCAAGTGAGGTCATACAGTATTTGTCTTTCTCTGTCTGACATTTCATTTAGCGTAATGTTCTCAAAGTTCATCCAGGTTGTTGCAAACAGCAGGATTTCCTGCTTTCTCGTGGCAGAATAGTATTTCATTGTGTACCTCTTTATCTGTTCATCCATTGACAGATACTTAGGTTAATTCCATATCTTGGCCATTGTGAATAATGCTGTAATGAACATGGGAGTGCAGATATCTCTTTTATATCCTGTTTTCATTTTCTTTGGATAAATTCCCAGAAGTGAAATTGCTGGATTGTGTGGTAGTTCTATTTTTAATTTTTTGAGGAACCTCCATATTATTGTCCATAGTGGCTGCACCAATTACATTCCCATCAAGAGTGCACGAGGGTTCCCTTTTCTCCACATCCTTGCCAATACTTGTTATTTCTTGTCTTTTTTAAAAAAATTTATTTATCGTATTTTATTTTCTTGGCTGTGTTGGGTCTTGCTGCGCACGGGCTTTCTCTAGTTGCAGTGAGTGGGGGCTGCTCTTCGTTGCGGTGCGCGGGCTTCTCATTGTGGCGGCTTCTGTTGTTGCAGAGCACGGGCTCTTGATGCACGGGCTTCAGTTGTTGTGGCATGCGGGCTCAGTAGTTGTGGCTCACGGTCTCTAGAGTGCAGACTCAGTAGTTGTGGTGCACGGGCTTAGTTGCTCCACAGCATATGGGATCTTCCTGGAGCAGGTCTCGAACCCGTGTCCCATGCATTGGCAGGTGGATTCTTAATCACTGTGCTGCCAGGGAAGCCCTATTTCTTGTCTTTTTGATAATAGCCGTTCTAAAGGGTGTGAGATGTTATCATATTGTGGTTTTAATTTGCATTTCTTTGATGATGACTGATGTTGAGCACCTTTTCCTGTACCTGCTGGACATTTGTATGTCTTCTTTGGAAATATGTTTATTCAGATCTTCTGCCCATTTTTAATCATTTTGTTGTTGTTGTAGCGTTGTATGAATTCTTTATATACTTTGGATTTATTTATTCCTTACCATAGGATTTGCAAATATTTTCTCCCGTTCCATAGGTTGCCTTTTCATTCTGTTGATGGTTTCCTTTGTTGTGCAGAAGCTTTTTTAGTTTGATGTAGTCTCACTTGGTGATTTTTGCTTTTGTTGCCTTTGGTTTTGTTGTCAAATCCCAGAAGTCATCACTAAGACCAATGTCAAGGCTTTTACCCCATGTATTTTCTTCCAGGAAGTTTATGGTTTCAGGTCTTATGTTCATGTTTGTAATGCATTTTGAGTTGATTTTTGTGCATCACGCAAGATAGGGGTCCAGTTTCATTCTGTTGCATTGAGGATCTATTTTAGAATGCATCAGAATCTCCTCAAGTGATTATAAATGAAAATTATCAGGCCTCCTTCTCTGAACATCTCTCTCAGTAGATTAAGGACTTGGTATAAAAAAATTTCAATTTTACCAGGTTTTGCAAGTACTTCTGATTCAGTACTATAAGCCACACTAAGGACAATATTGCCTTCCTGTATGCTGTGTGTCCTAATGTCAAATGTGGTTGAAATGATCATACTATTTAAATCAGGGCTGGGTGCAGCAAGCAGGGAACCCAAGGTACAAAATTTAGGGAGGCATCCTTGCCATAACCCTGAGCTTGACCTACAGATTCAGGTAACCCTGCACTTTTTGTGAATTGTTGAATCCCCATCCCCACGCTGCGTCCAGGTGGAGGCTTGCATTTCATCATGACTTTGGCTCTCTGCCTTCTCGGAGAGAGCTAATAAAGTTCAGCTGATTGTCACGTAGATGGGCATTATGTAACTCCCTGTAATACCATATTTACTTTCAGATCATCAGTGAGTTAATTGAACAAATGGCAGAGATCCTGCCAAAATCTGAGGCCTTGTCCTCTGCCCTTGCAAGTAGTTTAAGTGTAATTTCATTTAAATAGTCCAAAAGCTTTTAAATAAATACAACTATTTATTTAAATGATAAATGATATTTGGGGAAGGTAAGAACAGAAGCTGTATGAAAGGGCCAAATTAAGTGAATAAATATTTCTCATAGAAGTAAGTCATATTAATTTGTGCTTTTCAAAGGTATTACTGTCCATACTTGCATTTACCTGTCAAGATGTTTATATTTATCTAACACATATTCTTTAGGGTATGTTGATCCTAGATGTAAGCAAAACATGACAGTGATGTGGCCTGTAAGCAGAGGGGCTCTGGATGTGACCAAGTGGAATAATGCTGTATTCCTCCTACAGATGACATTGCAGTTATTAATTGCTGAGTGCATTAGAATATACGTGAACCTCATACATCAGGGGTGTTTGTTTTACTCTTGAAGTTTTTCAGTTCAAAAAAGGTCAAAGATCTATTTCCTGACCAAAGAGAGTCAGCCATCTTCAGGTTTGCTCTGTACTATGTACTAAATTTAAATCTTCCTGTTATAATAAGCTAGTTGGGAACAGACCTACACTCTTAAATCTCTGATGCCGAGACTTTTCTTAACTCTGTTTCTGAGGATGTTGTCGGCCTCTCAGCATTTCGGTTGTTGCTAATCTTATTCAGCATCCCACATAGTTAGAGTTGCTACACATTCTAACTGTTCAGTCATCTCTTCCCTCCTTTATGAAACATGCTAACAGACTATGAAATGGAGGTGGGCTCCCTGTGCTCTTGCTTTGAGTCTAAAGGAAGTTAAATATAAAAACCCAGGAAGTGTCTGAATACACCTCCCTTTCAATGTGATCTTCAGTTAGTATATTTCCCTTGAGGGTGGCAGAGAAATGTGAATACAGTTTTTGTTTAAAACTATCCAATTTCAACTTAAAATTTAAAGTCTTAAAATGTTCCTCTACTGATCCAGTGGGTGCCCTAGATTATAGAGGAATGGAGAGAGAGAGAGAGAGAGAGAGAGAGAGAGAGAGAAGAAGAAAAAACTTGGCTGAATCATTTGCTGCCTTGTGATATTTCATGTCGTATGCTGCTCGTCTTACTAGAAACGAATATATGTTAATTCAGATATTCAGATCTAAGAAGAGGGCATGACATGGGACAAACTAAGCTAGGTTGAAGACACCTACAGATATGTTGAGCTTTGGAAAACATCTGGATTTTGGAATGTTGGTCCAAACCTGTTTGCTTTCAGAGGGTCTCTCATAGGTGTGAAGAAAAAAACTTACATTGTGATTTTTATTATTTTCTAATTTAGCAAAAGAGTAGAATTCATATCCCTAGTTTAACTCAAACCTGGGAATTTGCCTCTAATGCGTAGCCCAGTTTGTGAGCTTGACCTTTTCTAGAGTTTTTGGAAATATAGGTGAGTAGAGAAGCCTGAGCTTATGAACTCCTGATTGTCAACAGTGTCTTCTTTCTTTTCCTCACATTTGAGAATTTTCTGTAATCAATTGTGACACTGGCTCCATAAAGCTTCTGTAAAAGTGCAGATAATTTTCCAATAAGGCACTGAACATTAAAACACCTGTCAGTACTTTATATTTGTAGTAGGGACCTAGTTTTAATGGAATATTGATAAAAGTCTCAACATTTGAGAACTTCCAAGAAAGGAGGGAAAACGGCATGCTGTCCAGGGGGTCCTGGGTAAACTTAGGCACAGGCAGAATTAGGGCATCGAGCTCAGAGACAGGAGGACTGCCTCAGATATTGCTTATTTTAGTTTTTCTTGGGGCTGCCCACACAAAATTTTCGGTTAGTGACTCATCGAATTTCACCTCTCCTAAATGGATGCTATTTTCGCTATCTTAAGAGGTTCAACAAGCCTTTTCCACCAGAGAATATATTTCTGATAAGCAGAAGTCCTTAAGCAATTTTGTACCATGGACCTCTTAGGGAACATGGTAAAACCTATGGACCTCTTTTTTGAATTATTAAAGGTAAAAAATAGAACACCTACGATTAAAGGAAACCTATGATGTTTAAATACAATCCTCAAAACAGAATAAAAACGAACTTGTGACATAGTAACATATATACTTCTTCAACACAATAATAGGATTTATTATTACCTAATTATTACCATAATTTTGAAGTAGTGGTGAACATTAATATATTGAACTATTTGCAACAACTGCAGTGTAATACAAAAATATCTTGATTTTTCCTGATAGAACCATAGATTCTGCTAACAGTACTGGAATTTGTTGTCTGCATTCATGATTGAAGGAAAAGCTAAATCAGGTACAGATTAGTGAGAAACGAAGGATATAATTTTTTAACATCTTTATTGGAGTATAATTGCTCTACATTGTTGCATTAGTTTCTGCTGTATAACAAAGTGAATCAGTGATACATATACATATGTCCCCATATCTCTCCCCTCTTGCATCTCCCTCCCTCCCACCCTCCCTATCCCACCCCTCTAGGTGGTCATAAAGCACCGAGCTGATCTCCCTGTGCTATATGGCTGCTTCCCACTAGCTACCTGTTTTACATTTGGCAGTGTATATATGTCCATGCCACTGTCTCACTTCACCCAGCTTACCCTTACCCCTCCCCGTGGACTGCCTGACTTTAATCCATGGTCTCCTTGGTGGCCTGTTGTTCTCCAGGTTAGACATTCTTGTTACATAGGTTAAGAAAAGATATATCAGATGACTTCTTATGTGTCAAATAGTTTTGATGCATTTCTCATGACATAAGTTATAACACTGAAAAATTATCCTTGAAATGATATTTCTGTAGGGAAATTGGGACTAGATTTTGTTCTTTTTGCTTTTTTTTATTATTATGAAATGAAGTGTTCCCTTGGCATGCCCATCTCAATTAAATGCATTTAATAAAATCCTGTGGTATTGGTATACTCTGACATTGCTGGGGAAGGGTGTCTATTTATAAAAATAATGTTGTTAGACTAAAGAACTAAATAAAAGGATCTGATGAATCAGAAATAACAAATTTCTGTGGGAATAGGGATTTTTTTTAACAGTAGATGAATCAATAGCATTTTACCTTAAGATGTTATTAATCTCTCTCAGTCAAGACCAGAACAGCAAGCCACTGCAAATTGATCACAGGACAAAAATTGGCACCAACCTCCTTAGCTTCCACTTGAGCATGCTACATGGCTCATTTCATGAGTAATGAAAATAATGATGATAATGACATCTGTGAGAATACCGTCCAAAATGTTGGAGAGAAAGAAACCAAATGGGGAAAAAACATACTTGTTTCTAATACTGTGTTTAAAGTTCTTGGAATTTGAATTTCCATAGTTAAATAAAGCTATCTTCAATAGCAAACCAAGCATAACATTCCTAATATCCAAGTCATGTTTTGTTTCTGTTTTCTGAAAATTTACATTTCCAGGGAACACAATGAGAAGAAACCAAAGGAAGTCATAATTCCAGATCAGGGTTATGACTCAAATGTTGACAGAGGTCAGGCAGGAAACATACAAGCCTATAACAGGCCAGGTACAAAATAGAGGAAGGGCTCATAAGATGACCATAGGTCACAGGGAGTGGGGTTAAGTGAAAAGAAAATTGTGTAGCCAATGAGATTTTCATCTCGAACTATGAGAAAGATGGTCATGCCTGGATTCATAAATTTTTGGGTCTTCCATAGGTACAAACCAATGCCCTTGATTCTTCCCTTTTTCAGTTATGGATTCTTGGAAAGAGGTTTCGGGAGCCAGACACACTGGCCATGGTTTGAAAGAATGGATGGAGAAAGGAAAATGTACTTTCTTAAAAAAAAGCAAAATTCAGTATTTCCATCTCGATTCTAATGGTATGCTCCACTGTACTCTGGCAACATTTAATTAATTGATCTTTTGTTTTGGTACATTCTTGCCACTGATACTTCTACCTTGACTCATTATGTAACAATAGAGTTTCATGCAATAATTTATTCATTGGTTTATCCCAAAAGATTATGTATTCATAGATACGGCTACAAAATAAAGCAAAGATAATAGTTTATTTAGCCTCAAGTCTGTGGAGTTTCTCTGATTTGAACTGGGTTTGGCTGATTTGGCTATGCTTGGTTGATGTCAGCTGGGCTCACTGTGTCTCTGCACTCAGAGCAGGTCAGCTGGGTAGCTCTGCTCATCTTGGCTGGCCTCACTCACATGTTTGAGGATCAGCTGCCTATTACCTAATCTAGGATGGCCTTGTCTGGGATGACTTGAGCAACTCAGCTTTGTTCCTCATATTCCCTCTTCCAACAGGCAAGCCTGAGCTTGTTCTTCCCATGTTATTGGCAGAGAGCAAGGCATAAGCATTTTTTTAAACATTATTATTGAGTTGCTGTGCTAATATTCCATTGACCAAAGTTAGTACCAAAGTCAGATTCAGGAGTAAGGGAATAAATTCAAATCAAAACCACAATGAGATACCATTTCACACTCATTAGTTTCGTTGTAATCAGAAAGGAAGAAAATAACAAGTGTTGGCAAGGAAGTGAGCATAGCTGGCAGGAATGTAAAATGGTGTATCCCCTGGGGAAAATGGTATGGTCATTCCTCAAAAGATTAAATGTAAAATTCCACATCTGGGTCTGTATCCAAAAGAATTGAAGAAAGGACCCCAAACAGATATTTTCATACCCATGTTCATAACAACACTATTCACAGTAGCTCAAAAGTGGAAGCAAGCCAAGTGTCCACTGATAAATGAGTGGATACACAAAATGTGGTATACACACACACATAATGGAATATTGTTCCATCTTAAAAGGAAGGAAATTTTGCCTATGCTATAAAATGGATGAACTTTTATGATATTAATCTAAGTGAAATAAGTCATAAAAGGACAAATATTATAAGATTCCACATATATGAGGTTCCTAGAATCATCAAAATTGTGTAGACAAAATAGAATGATAGTTGCCAGGGGCTGGAGATAGGAATGGGGAATTAGTGTTTAATGGGTACAGAATTTCAGTTTGCGAAGATGAAGAAGTTCTGGAGGTGGATGGTGGTGATAATTGCACAATGTGAATGTACTTAATGTCTTTGAACTGTACACTTAAAAATGGTTATGATGGTAGATTTTATGCTATGTATATTTTACCACAATAAAAAAATATGTAAAAAGAGAGAATAGATTCAATCTCATTAGTAATTATTACTGCAAAGACATGTAGCAAAATAGGCATGGATGCACAGAAAAGCAAATAATTGGGGACATTCAACCAATCAGTCTACTGCCGAGGGGATTTTAAAGGCAGTAACATTTTTTTTCAAAGCACAGTGAATCATTGTAAAACTTAATTTTCTTCAGGTGACTTTGACCTTTGTAACAGATTTAAAAAATTGTGGTGAGGTGTTATATCCATCTTAGCAGAGCACTTTGTATGTAACAGGGACTTGAATTTTGGAACTGACTTCAAGAATATCAGTGACAGGACACCCAGTCTCCTTACCACACAAAATACTAGTTACAGTGACGAACTCGAGCTGTAGGAAAGGAGTCAAACCCCATTTATTATGCTTTGCTATGCTGCATATAATCAACTAAGCAATCAAAATCTTCTGTATCAAATGGATAACATTAAGATATGTAAAAAAATTAAGTGCCAAACACTTTATTCAACTTCACTTACCTTTCAGCAGTTATATAAAGATAGAAATCTAGAGTTGCTGCCATAGCATTGTTATATGTCATCGTGATTTAAACTTAGAGTATTTCAGTATCAATTAAAATTCTGTGCTATTATTCATTATTTCCTTCATAATCTATGCTATTTCCAATTTTCTGGTAATGGAAATGCATATGGTACCCATCAGCAAGTCATCTATCTGCCCAGTATTTGCACATTAGCATCATTAAGTATTTCCAATTTATTGAAATTCCTGTGCATGTTCTTTTTGAAATATTGGCTAATGACTCCATTCATAAGGGACATTTGTGTGAGTTCTAATTTCACTTAGAGAAAACTAAACATCACATAGTGTATATTTTTAAAACCACAGTACAAATAATAGTAATAATAGTAGTAGTAGTAGTTACAGTAACAGTAATCCTTTTGAGTGCTTTAGGTGTTTATTATTAATTTAGGAGGGATAAAAATCATGAAAGTAAAGTAAGATCAAAGTCATTCCTTATAATGTGAAACACGTTGAATTACTTTAAAATTTAATATTTTATTCTTATAACTTCTCAAGGCAGATACAATGGATACTATGCCCATCTCACAGATGACAAAATGAAACTTACAATTTAAGTGACATTTTCAAGGTTACCTTGTTTAGTGATGGAGTCAGAACAAGATTCTAAAATCACTTCTCTCTAGAACTGTGATGTTCATTACAGCAACCACCTGCCACATTTGGCTGTTGAGCACTTGGCATGTGAAAACTCTGAATTGAGATGTGCTTTGAGAGTAGAATAAACACTGGATTTCAAAGACAGTACTAGAGAAGGAACGTAAAATAGCTCAGTAATAATTTTATATTGACAGCACATTGGAGTGGTGAGACTTGGGATATATTGGGTTAAATAAAACATATTAAAATAATTTCACTTTTTAAAAATTCTTCTAATATGGCCACTAGAGAACTTAAACATTTTATATGTGGCTCTCATTCTATTTCTCAAGGACAGTGCTGTTGTAGAACTTTTTTTCTACTGATTTGGGCTAAGCATCTGAGTATGGGGTATGAATTATGTGTCTAAGTTCATATTGTGTGAGTCACAATTTAAGAATCAGGTTTGATATGAGTATTTCTATGTTGGTATAACTATCATTACTGGGTATTGTTCAATGAGTTCATAAATGTCATAATGAAAAAGTTAAATGTATTGCCTAGAACTTATAAGTTCTAATAAATAGGGTTCCTTGCTTTTTATCACAGATTTGTTAAGTTCCTTGAGGTTATGCATTTTAACATCTTCATTTTTGGTCATCATCTTTAATATGCAATGTCTAAGTGTTTAGTAGTAGTCAGCTTATCTGAGAGGAAAGAGCGTTCTGATTTTTCACCAGTTGGGTTTTCTCCAATGCTTAGCTCAAAGCAGTAGAGAAAAATAAAGTTCTAGAATAGCACTGTCCACGAGAAATGTGAAAGCCACATATAAAATTTTAAATTTTCTATTAAACACATTAAAACAGTAAAATAAAGTGAAATTAATTTTATATTTTATTTGATGCAGTATATCCAAAGGATATATTCAATCTTTTAAGAGTAGCAATCTTTTAAGCAAAGCTGTCCATGTCTCCTCACTTCTTGTAACCCACCTATGCCTTTCTGCTGTTCTCAGGTTCATTAAAATTCTTACCATGGTAGAGTTCTTGCCATGATTTATCCATCCTATGTGCTCACTCGCTCTCAGTCTCTTGCTCCACTCTGTTCCCACGACCAGGCCTAAGCTGTCTTCGTTCCTGTCCTCCAACACTCTAGCATCCTCTCACTTAGCCCAGGGACCTACCTGTGTGATGCTTCCTCCCTCTGGAACGCTGTTCTCTTTTTGCCTAGTTAACTCCTGTTAATCCTCCAGCTCTCAGAACAAGACTGTCATTTCCTTGTGGACTATTGCCTTGACTTCCAAATGTAGATCAGTCATTTTTCATTATATGCGCTCATAACATTTTGTTTCTTTACTTTGGATAAATTATTTGAATTTAGAATGATACATCCGTTAACATGCCTATTTCATTCATATCTCTATGCCCTGGTGGACGCTGAGATCCTTGAGGGCAGGCTCCATGTCTGTTTACTTTCAGTATTGTATCCCCAAGGCATAGTCCTTAACACATAGTAGGTACTCAATAAATATTAGTTTAATGAAGGAACAAGCAAATGCATATATCAGTAAATGAACTAATAGACAATCTTTGGTGTATGCATAATGCTCCCTTTATTATACAACTCTTGGTATATAATTTAAAAGAGTCCCTTGACATTTTACTAGCTATTTTCTCTTCCCTATTTGCTTTTCAAAGTATTTCAGTTTCCAGCTAAAAATAAAGATTCTCTATTATAGTGTATCTTTGAATATTTGAACATTGTCAGTAATATTGCTTAACATTAACCATCAGTAGTTACTTGGTTCACACAACATCCTTGAGAAGGAAATACTGATATTTCTACTTTGGGGAAGAAAAGTTAAATTATAGGAAAGGTAGATAACTGCTCAAACTTAAGGGGACAATAATAAATATGGAAATGGTGTGTGTGTGTATGTGTGTGGAGAAAGAGAGATTGAGAGAGAATGATCAACCAGGGCTAGATTTTGAAATACTGCCATTTTTGGTGTCAGTTTTCACATGTGTGGGATTTTTATACTTTTTAAATGCTACTGTTGCCTTAAAAAATATAGACAATATAATCTTAACTTTCAATTATAGCAGAATGTTTTTACCCCTATGAAAAGAGGAA
Organism: Orcinus orca; assembly: GCF_937001465.1. Lineage (NCBI taxonomy): Eukaryota > Metazoa > Chordata > Mammalia > Artiodactyla > Delphinidae > Orcinus > Orcinus orca. The sequence continues at coordinate 35,628,421 of NC_064561.1, forward strand.
AATCATAGGAAAACTTTAATTTTAACTACAGATTACCAAGGAAAACTCTCAGAGATGCTATCCTGGGGTCACAGTAGCATATATGTTGATCATCTATTCTATCTAAAATTCTGAAGAATGAGAACTGATGTCCAAATGATGACTTAATGACCCAGGGGGATCCAGAGAGATCCTTTATTAAAGAAACATTAAATTATGTCTGGTAAGCATTATGAAATAAGAATGTAGACCTTTCCCTTTCAGAAGATTTTTTATCAGAAAGTTAAAAATGTTTGAAATTGTTTATGGCTTTCTAGTTGGTAATAAAATGTACTACACTAGACTAATAATTTTCAAAGTGTGGTACCTGACCAGGAAATGGGCATCACTCTGGAACTTGTTAGAAATGCTAATTCTCGAGCCCCAATTCAAATCCACAGAAGCAGAAATTCTCAAACCAGGAATTTGTGTTTTAATTTCTCTATATGATTCTGATGCACTTTAATATTTGAGAACAACTGAACTAGACTATTATATTTAAGGAAAATACTTAGTGGCAAAACATTATTGAGCCATGCCATAACAAAGGGAACATTATAAATATTAGAAAACTTCTCTAAAAAACAAAAGTATGTGAAATTTTTCATTTCAAAAGTCTCTCTAAAATTTCTATTTCAAGTTCGAAGTCCTCAAACATTTTTATAAGAGTAGGGGTTTTTAACTATAGGAAATATTTGGAACATATATGATTATGGATAACAAATAGGCAAATTTGTTGGCAAATAAATTCTCTGAAAAAAGCCCACATTTGTAGTATTTTCTGATTTCCATGGTGTGTATTTTCCCAGCATGGCCAATTTCTAGCCTCTAATATAGTGTCACTGAAAATAGAGTTGGGGAGAAATGCTCAGAATAGGCCTTCTATTTCTCTGAACAGAGGGGGAGACTCTTTAGAAAGGTTTATCTTTTCTAGTCCTCTCATTTTTGGAACATTTCTTTTTACTGCATATTCTTTTCTGCCTTGTTAAAAAGAAGACACACAGGTTCTTAGATTCTTGACATTAAGAATTCTTATGTAAGAATAATTTTTTAAAAAAAAATTTTAAAAATTTAATTATAACTTGATTATAATATCCTTTTTCACAAGTAATGTGCTGAATTCTCAACAATTTATGCATAGAGGTGTCCTTTACAATGGGAAACATTTGGAACATATGCAGTCTAGGTCAGATTTTATATAGATATGCCAATTATTCTATTTTACTTAGGGACTCTTTGGTAACTGGAGTCAATCTTCAATAATTTCATCCTCTAGCAAAACCAAAAACCTTGAGTAATTAAGAATCAACATTTCAATTTTTCAAAACATTATTGAACATAATTATAATTGAAAATGGTGCCAGTGAGTAAAAACAAACATTGAAAGTGAGGACATCTTTTTTCAGAGCTGGTAAGAAACAAATCTGGTGTGTTGTTATTGGTGGTGAGGACTCCGTAAACAAATCTGGCTGGTTATTATTTCTAGTGTAGGCTGCTGTCCTGGATTTCAAAATATTTCAATTCCTCTTTGGGTCTTTCTGCTCTTTTTAAATTCCGTACTCCTGCCAGATTAATCTTAGTAAAAGTCTGTTTTGTGTCTGCTGCTCCTGTGCTCAGAAAGTTTTAATATCTCCCACTGCCTACAATATAAAGCCCAACACTTTAGCTTGGTACTCATACTCTTTGACTATTTGGTCCCTTCCTAACTTTCCATCTTAATTTTCTAATACCGCTTTACATGAACTCATGTACTTTGCCAACTCTGCAGTATCATGTTTTTCCTGATGCCTGCAATATGTTCTCTCGGTCCATGATATTCCTTCTCTTTGTCATGACTGGAAATACTATGTATACTTTATGACCCAGGGCAAATCTCGTATTCTTTCCGAAATTTTGTCATCCTTCCCACTACTGTAGGTGAACAGTGGGGTACAGTAGTTGGAGTCACTGCCTGGGTTTGAACATTTAACAGCTATGTTATCTTGTGCACATCACCCAAAACTCTCAGCATGTCTTCATCTGTAAAGTGAGTTTAATAATAATTATCTTATAGAGTTGCATTTTAAGGATTAAATGAGAGAAGACCTGTAAAGCGTTTAGCAAAGTGCCTGGAAAGAAATACTACCTTTGACTTGTTTTCTCTTTTGAACTCAAAAGCTATGTCTAACCACTTGTTTGGTCCTTATGTGCTTTCTTGTAGTATAGATTTTGTGTATACTGTTGTACTGCCAATATATTTTAAGAATCTTGGCCATGGGGACCGACCTTTTGACATCTCTATAGGACCTAACACATGCCTTGCATATAATAGATGCTGAGTAAATAGCTGATGAATCGATAAATGGAAGAGGGCAAGAAAAACTCATTTGGGTACTGGGAAAAGAGGGTCCTGGTCTCAGCTCTGCTTACATACTGTTTACTAACTAAGTTTTTTGAGCTTCTGAGTCTTCATTCCAGAGGTAGAACTACTAGATAATCTCCATGGCATTTTTCAACACCAATGTGTAATTATCTGGGATATGGTTTAAGCCTACTCATGTAAATATAGACCATTTTTAATAATTATTTATTAATGCCTCTACTGAAAAAAATGTTTTGTTTTGTTTTTAAGTCCCCAGCAGTGAGATCATCATCAGTTCATGGCACATAGTTATCCTTCATCTGTGGGAAAATCATTTTAGAAATTGTATAACCTGACTCTCCCTTCAGCTTATACACTCTGTGGATTAAAGATTTAAATGTAAAAAATAAAATTGTAAAACCAACAGAAGAAAACATAAGGGACCTTTGTGACATTGGGTGGAATATATTTTTTGATTCGCAAAGGAAAAATCCTAAAGGGAAAAATGATGGATTTAACTATATCACTACTTTATATCTTACTTTTTCCCCCAGGCTATGCAAAAGTATTTAGAGTTAACATGCCCCAAACTGCCCTGAATTCTTCTATCGAATTGTTAATACAAACGAAACAACAACAAAACAAGAACAAGCTTTCCTTGGTATTTCTTTCATCCTCACCTTCAATATCCAATCATTCAAAAGGTTCTGTTGGGCTTCCCTGGTGGCGCAGTGGTTGAGAGTCCGCTTGCCGATGCAGGCGACACGGGTTCGTGCCCCGGTCCGGGAGGATCCCACGTGCTGCGGAGCGGGCTCGCTGAGCCTGTGCGTCCGGAGCCTGTGCTCTGCAATGGGAGAAGCCACAACAGTGAGAGGCCCGTGTACCGCAAAAAAAAATAAAGTAAAAATGTTCTGTTGTTTTTGCCATCAGAAATTTCTCTTGTGCCTTTCCATTTCTAACCATCTCTGCTTATAATACTAGTCAAGGTTACCATCATCTCTCTCTTTTTTTTTTTTGTGGTACGCGGGCCTCTCACTGTTGTAGCCTCTCCTGTTGCGGAGCACAGGCTCCGGATGCGCAGGCTCAGTGGCCATGGCTCACGGGCCTAGCCGCTCTGCGGCATGTGGGATCTTTCCGGACCGGGGCACGGACCCGTGTCCCCTGCATCGGCAGGCGGCCTCTCCCCATCATCATCTCTCTTTTGTATTATAATCTCAATATTTTCTCCGAACTATTTTTGAGTTTTGAGTTAGGCTCACCCCTTATCAACTTATTTATTTACGTAGCTCAAGCTAGTTTGAAATGTGTTTTGCTACTTGCAATCAGAATATTTCTTATAATAAAAGAATCAGACTTTTGAAAATAGCATCATTCTTAAGAGCTGAAATGAATTTTAGAATGGATTTCTTATCCAACCCACTCATTTCATAGAAAATTTCTTATTAGCTGTGATTTCTTTGTGAGTCACTAAAAAGTCACATAACATGTAGGTTCCTTCACACTAAGGGCTTTATTTTTCTCTCTCAGCAACAATGTCTGGGTTTTTTTTTCCCCACCCTTTCTTTCTCAGCAAGGACCAGCATTATTCAATGTACAACTTTCTATAATATCAGTCCAGTTTTTGTAATTCTTGATAGTTTTAGTGGACTGTGGGCCAAAAGTAGTAAAGTACTTACCATATGCTCTGCAGTAAATGAGCTAGTGATTTCATTTCCTCATTATATCAAATTAATTGGATTATCAAGTGCAGCATAATTTTTTCTGACCCATATTTTTAAAGAATTATTTTTTTCATTAAATGTTAACATCAGAAAGCAGACTAAAGAGTGTAGACCAATACTAGTTGAACTGCTTTCAAAATATGGAATATCTGCACATTTGGAAATGTTTAGGAAATTTAACTTCCAGTTTCCATTTCAATGTCTATGGCAGCAAATAATAATTCATCGTATATTACTCCAAAGCATCATCAAGAATAAAACAGCAAAACATGGAGTATTTCTATAGAATTGCCATCTACATGGAAATATAGGGAATGATATTTTAAATGTGTACTGCTGTTGGAAAGTACTATTTCTACCTCATCTGGTTTACATTATTTTTAGTTAGTTTGTTTAGTCATAGAGAAGCTTCTTTGATTTTCCTTTATGAAAGCATCTGGGAAACCCTCCCAGTAAAAATTCTGAGAGAATTTTGTTTTTTTAGATTTTTTAGAAAAATTCCTGAAATTATTTAGATTTGCCTCTTTAATGTGGTACTTAAACTTTTCCGTATTTGTTTGCATTTTGTTTTCAATCATATATTCTTTAGGTCAGACATCATGGTTGACAACAATTATAAACACACTGGACCTATAGTCAGAAATCCCAGATGAAGTCCCAATTCTGTCATTGTCTATATGAACTTGGGTGAGTAGCAACCTCCCTTGGGTCTGTTTTCCAGAGAGCTACTTCACTGTATTATTATGCAGGTTAAATGAAATGTAGTGAAATACCCTTTGCAAGCCATAGAGAAGTATAGAGATGTAAGTTGTGTTTATTTTTCTTTTGCAAATGCCTCAACACAGTGCAGAAAATAGAAAAAGAGATTAGATATTTATTAAAGGAACACATGATTTTTTGAAGATTGATGAAAATTAGAAAGAAGTGACTGTGTTCTAAAGAATTCATTGAGTTCCTAAAGTACTAAGACATTATTTAAATCAATTAATTTCCCCTATCAGGTGGTCATAGAGCATGGACATGAAGAACAGAATGTGGTTAAGTTTGGGGTATTATCTTTAGAGAATTCCAACATCTGTTCCCAAACTCTGTCTAGGTTGTTGTGAAGACTTTATTGAAATATTCGGTAATTCTCACTTCTTTCTCTTCTTACAGGAATATGATTTTAATCTGACATACTGTGGTCTAAACTGAGCATGACACAATATATACAATGTCCCAAGTTTCATGCAAATTAAAAAAATTAGCTATCTGTTCTGAGAAAGCAGATTAATTAAAAGACAATAATTTTCCCAGGACATTTACTCAAAGGCACAAGTCATATCCATTTAAGTACTTATTTATCTTCCTGATTTAAGGAACTCAGCCAAAATAATTTCCATCCAGAGCTCAAAAGGACATTTGCTAACTGAATTTAGAGCTCTATGATAAGAAAGTAGCTAAGTAACAGATAAACAAAAAAGGAAGCTAAGATTATTTTTCTTTTATGGTGAATAATAGTAATGTTAACCATTGGAAATAATTGGAAATGATTCCAACTTCAGAAACCAACTCATTTTAGAACCTAGATAGGGCACACAGAAATAATATACTTAGCAAATTCGGCTTCCTATACCTTCCCATAATGCATTTATAATCTATATATCCCATTTGTTAGGTAATGTTGCAAGTTTCGTTTGAGACTTTATATAGAATAAACCATATTATCCAAGGGAGACAAGTGAAAAGAAATCATCACATTACTTTTATGTAGAACCAAATTTATTAAAAAAAAAACACACAGACACACACAGTAGGAGTATAGCATATATTTCCTAATACAGAGATGAAATACTTTCTTATTTAAATCTAAACAGATTCAAATTTTGTAAAACAATCCAAATTACTTATTGTCATATTATGGAAAATCTAAGCAGTGCTTGCAAAATATCACCTTCTCTAAAGTATGACTCAGTATTGCTTGAGAGATTCGTCAGTCAAAACATGATTTGATTCTGTGCTGGTTTGTGCTCAATGTGATTTCAGAACCTGAAAGTAAATAATTAGAATGTGCCTTATCTCACTAAGCCAGTGGGAGAGGTTCATTAGGAATCCAGCAACAGACTTATGGTCCTGTGGTCATGCATCAAAAAGAAGAGCTGAGATTGTGTTTAGACCTTCAGAAAGTTTAGTCATCCATCTTTGTAGTTTCAGCACCGTGAACAGTACACTTTCCTACAGTGGTGAGGGGGAAGGGACTGAAAATTCAGTTAGAGCTATAGTAACCTTAAAGGAACTCTTTTTCTATATTATCAAACTAATTTACTGGAGAGTGAGTGAAAATGTACAAAAATCTATCAGACTAGTAATTAGATAGTCAAGATTGCTTTAGGATCTTGATGTAGATTTAGTTTGTAGGCAACTTTTTTACTTAGTAGTCAAAGGATTTGCCCTATACGTTGTCCAACTCTTTTCCACTCTTCCAATTTTCAACAACTTCTGCTAATTTTCTGTTTGTTGGAATGTATAATGTTGAGCAAAAGAAAGATAAAAACAGTCTCCTTTACTGACAGCCATGGGAAAAAAAATCTTCTACATGTATAATTATTGATATAAATAAGTGTTCAGCCATGTATTTATTTTCATCTCTATTTATCATGTGTCCAGAGATAGCATTTCTATTGAAACCATATTTCTGAGATCAATGAAGGTTAGTGTCAATTCTTATTAAGCTGGCCATTCATTCAGTCATTCAGCAAATATCTGTTGGGCCTAAATTCTGAACTAAACCCTCTTCTATGTACTGAAGTTAAAAGAAGTAAATAAAACTGATGCAATCCCTGCCACTCATGGGCAAGTCTAGTGACGAGCAGGCATTACAAAAAAAACTATAGCATACAAATTATACATCTTAAATTGAGATAAATATGATGCAAAAAAAGATACCATTAAAGTACATAGTAGCTGGGGATAAACTCTTTGTCAGGTTTGATATTGGTCAGGGAAGACCCACATGAAAAGATGCCTTGATTTCTTGCCAGAATGTCAAAAATAACCTCTAAAATGGATTTCACACACTCACTCTATTTCCCATCCAAACTGTGTCCCACACTGTAGTCAGAGTTATCTCTGCCATGTGTTAACATGACCATGCTTGTCTCCTCATTGACTCTCTTCGGTGGTTTCATGGCTTCCCGTTAGTCTTAAGATAAAATCTTAAGATTAAAATCCTTGCTAGGAATGATCAGGAACTGTAATGACTATCTCTCTTTATATTTGGAATCCCATTTCTTCTATACCCCCTGTATTTCTCAGGCATACTTTCTCCATACTGGGGGCAAAGGTCCCCATGAAGCTCATGTTTATGCCATTCTAATGGTTCTCAATCTCAGTTCCCCAAATTACATGGACTAGGGGAGAGAAATCTTCCAAAAGAAAGAGATGAACAATGGATAAAATAATACATATTCTCTCTAGTCATATAATTAGAATAAAATTATTCTGCATATAGTATAATTTTCCAGCTGTCAACTAATGTTCTTTTTATTTAAACAAGTATATAAAGCAATTTGCTACAGTAAATTCCCACATAATGAAATAATTTAAAAGTCTCTTGGAGATATTTGGATACAGGTCGAAAGTTTGTGAGGTAAATTATTTTATGCTCTCTGTATTCTGGTTCTAGAAAATGACTGGATTTAAATGTTGATATTTTGAGTTCATTTAGTAATATTAAATATAGTTAACATTATTGATTTCCTACCATTTTCCAGGTACTTTGTTAGTTTGTGGTACCTCTCATAACTTTCTTGCTCCTGTTGTTGTTATTCCTTGATTTTTGATGGGAACCTATGGAGAATTTCATGCTTACTGAGGTAACACAAAAGCACTGCTTTTTAAAGCATGTGAGTTTTTGTTTATTGACAATGGAGTATTGCAACATAAAAGGTGGATTGGGCAAACTCTATCATAAAGCTGCTTTTCTTCTTGTATAGCTTCTGTCTAGTTCTTTTATTAGTGTCCAGGAGGCTCAAAATCCTAGGCCAAAATCATATCTCTAATATCAAGATTATGACATGTGTAACAGATTGGGCATAGGAAAGTGTAAATCATTTGAAGGCTATAGATTTAGCTACCCACTTGGAACAATAAATTATGTGTATGTACTGGGCCATTGGTGTATAACTGGACAAAGTATGAAGTTGATTTCAAGCTGGAAGGGTTATGAATCAAATGATATTAATGGTATAGCATGGATAGGTACCCTGGGGTAGATATCTTGGGATTATTGAGTAGGTAGTATGTTCTCTATTAGACAAGGTAGGTATGTCCCCTAAGAAATTCTCATTGAGAAGTTGAGAATTTATTCAGTTATTCACCTCTAAATCATATATGGCTAATGTTAAATTGACAATTATGCTAATTTTTGTTTTGTTTTATTGTGTTTTGTTTAAGTGCATAAATTTGTAATTTCCAACAGAACTATGTCACTTTTCATGTCTTTATTATCTTTTATTTTTATACTTATTTCTTTAGGTGAGATCCTGAGATACTTAAATTGGTCATCCAACAATTGAAGTTCTGTAATAGTAAAACTGTGGAAATCCTGTGTAATTATTACTCTATTCTTTGTGACAGGGTTTTTACTTTATATCAACATTAACAAAATACCCTGATTTAGAATCAGCATGAAGTAATGCATAAGCTTTCCCCTGTCTTTCAGTATCTTAGTGGCTTAAATTGATGTCTTACTGAAAGTCAAACTTTCTAAAAGAAGAGACACTTTCAATAGAGAAAATCCCCCAAATTCTCTTCTTTCAATCAAGTTTCATCCTGTGACACTTACCTAGGTTAGCTTGGAACATGTCACTATTATCTACATTTGTAGAGTGTCAGGCTGTTAATGTCCTAAATATTTTGACAAGCACCATCTAGTTTAACTTTCATAATTACCCCCTGAGATAAGTACAATCATTATTTTTAGGTGAGGTATGTGAATCTGGATTCTACAATAGAACAGTTTGTTAAAATGAAGCTGGGACTCAGAATTTCTTCTGTTTGACCAGACTTCACACTCTTAGTACTACATTAGAAATCAAAGAACAACTCATTTTAGGTGGCCCCAGGCTGCTTCTAGATATTACTTTACGGCACTGGCTTTTTATTAAAATTTTGTTTTGGTTGTTCAGTTTCTTTGCCAAATTGCCAAGTACACAAAATGCCCCATAATGTACTGTATAGTAACTTGGCTTGTCCATTTAAGTATAGATAAAATTCTCAGAGCCTGTCCTAGATACACCTCCAGAATGTCAGTGTGGATTTAGAATTATACTGGAAAGAATGACTGAAGAGTTTTTCTTCCGTAGCCTTTATGAATGTATTCCTGGGATGAAGAACTTAATCAGGTGTCTGAAAAATGGAAAGATTTCAAAGTTTTTGTCAGTTTTCATATTCATTGACTTTTGTGGAGTTTGTAATGAGATCTGAGTATGTTTTTTTGTGACTTTAAGATGTTTCTTTTTGATTTATATCAGGGTTTCTCAACCTCAGTACTACTGACATTTTGGATAGACAATTCTTTATTACGGGAGACTGGCCTCTGCATTGTAGGATGTTTCAAAGCATCCCTGACCTCTGTCCATTAGAGGTCAACATCAGCACCCTGTTGTGGCAAACAGAAATGTCTCTAGGCATTTCCAAATGTTCTGTGAGAGAGGGCAAGATTGCCCCTATTTGATAACCACTGATCTATAGGTATACACTTCGCAGAGATGCAAAACGTCCTTATTTTATGGAATGTAAACAAATGCCAGTGCTTTTTAAAGTAATGAGTATCCTGATTTCATTGTTGTTAAAGGGGGACTCCTAATTGATCACTATTGTGTGCTTTTTACTTACTGTTAGATACATTGATTGCATTACTCTCAAGCCAATTATTATCATTTAAAATCCTCAGAAAGGTCTTTGCTGTGTACGTGTTCAAAGATCCCATATGAGGTGAAATGGCAGATCTTTTTATCTGAGCACTCAATAAAGGAAGTATTTCAGAGGAAGTAGCAGCTATATAAGCTATTTTTTCCTATTAAATCTACCGTTTCCTACAATCTCAGACTCTTGAGTTGAGGCAGAGTTGCCAGCTTGTAGTAGCCTCATTTTTCAAAGAAATTTTATTTCCTTGTCTTACCACTGGGCCTTGGTTGAAGCTATTCTGGGCCACTCCTCTAATTTCCAAACATCAGATCTCAAAGATAAGGATTTCAGGTATGACTCCTTTCCCTCCTTCAGGTTCTAGCCTCCTTAGGCATACTAGTCTATTCGTTCTGAGAAACCAACCTGGAATATGAAGGAGTGAAGATTTGCTAAGGTACTCAAGAATGTAACAACTGACTCCCACTTCCTTATACTGGCATAACTAAGTCATTAAAATGACCTTTTGCAGAACCAAAATTCTCTTCAAGGTGACTTTTCCATCCATTTCCATATTTTAAAGTAGATGTCAGCTTCTCTTTCCAAAAGACAAGTGATCTCTTAAGCTAAATGGTAAGGAGTTTTAGTTACCAGTTTTTATACCACACAGTGATGCAGTGTCCTTGCAAAAAGCAATCTGCTTTTTCGATCAGTTGCAAAATTCAGTGGCCACAAACAGGGAAGGGGGCAGGAAAGAAAACCCCACAGGCATAGTTGTCCTTGTTTGAGGATGCCATTAAGAAGCCTATTCTGGTTCATGGCCAGATACTTCCTGGCTGCCTTTGTGGAAAGCCAATCCACTCGTTTATGTTTGGTGATGCAAAGAGCTATTTTTGTTGTTGAGTGCAGTTGCCTCCACTTAGGAGTACTTAAAATGAGCACACATTCTTTCTGCAAAATTATTCCATTTTCATTTTATTAAATGATTTATTGGATGGCTCCCAAAATGATTACCTAGAAATGTCAGGTAAAGGTTAATTCAATACCATGGAGCAGGGTAGTATAAGACTTGTGTGGCATGAGGTTGATAATACCATTTGTTTCAGGAAAGAAAATGGAATGATTTAGTATAACACCATGGGTACCTGACATTATTTTTCAATTTATCTGTGGTAAATAAATACATTTTGAACGTCTTTTCCATTTCATAAAAAGTGGGAATGTTTTTGAAAGACTGGCCTCACATTGCTATTTGAAAATAAGTGCTAGAATAACTTAGGAATATTTTCATTTCTGCTGAAACATTATCTCCAAATGAAGTTATGATATGGAAGAAAAGTTAGATATGGGGAGGCAGGTGAAGTAAATTTTTGCAGACATATTATTACATAGTATTTTTGAGCATATAGAAGCTCTCAGTCAGAAAATGGGGGCTTGATTCCTGGCTGCAGTACCAGTTTATTGAATATATGATGTTGGGGAAATCACTCAACTTCTTAAGCTTTAGTTTCCTCATTTATAATGTGAATAATGCAGAACACAGTTCTTTGCACACAAGGAACTATTCCTTTATTCTACCTATTCCCTTATTCAAGAACTATTTATGAAGCACCAAATGTGTGCTAGGAATGTTTTCTTCCCCAACTTTATTGAGATATAATTTCATACAACATTGTGTAAGTTTAAGGTGTACAGTGTAACGATTTGCTACTCATATATTGCAAAATGTATATATTGCAAAACCCAACTAACGGTAGGGTCAGTTAGCATCTTCATCACCTCACATAATTACCGTTTCATTTTTGTGTTGAGAATGTTTAGATCTACTTGCTCAGCACATTTCAAGTATATAATACAGTATTACTAACTATAATCACCATTCTGCATATTAAATTCCAAAATATATTCATCTTAGAACTGGAAATTTGTATCTTTTGACTAACATCTTTCATTTCTCCCACTCCCTAGTCCCTGGCAACCATCATTCTACACTGTTTTTGTGAGTTTATCTTTTTTAGATTCTACATATAAGTGACATCATACAGTGTTTGTCTTTCTCTGTCTGACTTATTTCACTTAGCATAGTGCCCTCAAGGTCCATCCAAGTTGTCCCAAAGCCATGATCTCCTTCTTTCTTATGGCAGAATTGTATTCCATTATATATATACATTTATATATATATGTAAATAAATATATGTACATGTATATAGGTATGTGTATATATATACACACTACCCCTTCTTTATCCATTCATCCATAGATGGACGCTTAGGTTGTTTCCATTTCTTGGCTGTGTAGTAATGCTACAGTGAGCATAGGAGTCCAGATATGTCTTCAAGAGAGTGATTTCATATTCTTTGGATATATACCCAGAAGTGAAATGCCTAGTTCTCTTTTAAATTTTGAAGAACCTTCATACTGGTTTTCTTAGTGGCTGTGCCAATTTACATTCCCACCAGTAGTGCATGAATGTTCCCTTTCTCCCCATCTAATACTTGTTATTACTTGTCTTTTTGATAATAGCCATTCTCACAGAAGTAACACCCTTGATTAAATTTATTCATAAGTATTTTATTATTTTTGATGCTATTGTGAATAGGATTGTTTCCTTTATTTTTCAGATATTTTGTTGTTAATGCATAGAAACACAACTCATTTCTCTGTGTTGAATTTCTGTCTTCCAACTCTACTCATTTATTTAACAGGTTTTGGTGGAGTCCTTAGGATTTTATATACTATATGATACATCATCGGCAACCAAACATTTTACTTCTTCCTTTCTGATCTGGAGGCCTTTTATTTCTTTCTCTTGCTTGATCACTCTGGTGAAGACTTTAGTATTATACTGAATAAGAGTGGTGAGAGTGGGCATCCTTGTCTTTTTCCTCATCTGAGAGTAAAAATTTTCAACTAAAAGCTTTTGAGTGTCATGTCAGCTATAAGTTTGTCATATGTGCCCTTTATTATGTTGAGGTACATTTCTTTTATACCCACTTTGCTGAGAGTTTTTATCATGAAACCTTGTTGAATTTTGTCAAGTGCTTTTTCTGCATCTATTGAAATGACCATATGATTTTTGTTTTTGTTTCTGTTAATGTGATATATCACATTTATTGATCTGCATATGTTGAACCATCCTTGCATCCCTGGAATCAATCCCACTTGATCATGGTGTGTGATCTATTTAATGCTATGTTGAATTCAGTTTGCTCATATTTTGCTGAGAATGTTTGCATCTATATTAATCAGGGATATTGACCTGTAGTTTTTTTTCCTTCTGGTAGCATCCTTATCTGGCTTTGGTATCAAGTAATGCTAGCCTAATAAAATGAGATTGGAAATGTTGCCATCTCTTTAATTTTTTGGAAGAGTTTGAGAAGAATGAGCATTAATTCTTATTTAAATGTTCGGTAAAATTTATTGGGGAAACCATCCTGGAATTTTCTTTGTTGGGAGATTTTTTTTTTTTTTTTTGCGGTACGCAGGCCTCTCACTGTTGTGGCCTCTCCCGTTGCGGAGCACAGGCTCCGGACACACAGGCTCAGCGGCCATGGCTCATGGGCCCAACCACTCCGCGGCACGTGGGATCTTCCCGGACCGGGGCACGAACCCGTGTTCCCTGCATCGGCAGGCGGACTCTCAACCACTGCGCCACCAGGGAAGCCCTGTTGGGAGATTTTTGATTACTGATTTAATCCTTACTCATTATTTGCTGTTCATATTTTCTGTTTATTCATGATTCAGTTATGGTAGGTTGTACAATTCTAGGAATTTATTCATTTCTTCTAGGTTGCCAAATATGTTGGTGTATAATTGTTTATAGTAAGTCTCTTATGATTCTTTATATTTCTGTGGTATCAGTTGTAATGTCCCTTCTTTCATTTCTGATTTTATTTGGGTCTTTTCATTCTTTTTTCTTGGTGAATCTAGCTAAAGGTTTGTCAGTTTTATCTTTTCAAAAAGCCAGCTGTTACTTTCACTGATCTTTTCTGTTGTCTTTTTAGTCTCTACTTCATTTCTTTTTGCTCTGATCTTTGTTATTTATTTCTTCTACTAACTTTGGGTTTCATTTGTTCTTTTTCTAGTTCCTTGACGTATAAAGTTATTTTGTTTACTTGAAACCTGTCTTGCTTCTTTTGTAGGCGTTTATTACTAAAACTTCTCTCTCAGCACTGCTTTTGCAGCATCCCATATATTTTGGTATGTTTTGTTTTCATTTTCATTTGTTTCAATATTTCTTTATTTCCCTTTTGATTTTATTCTTTGATTCATTGGTTGTTAAGTGTGTTGTTTAATTTCCACATGTTTGTGAATTTTCCAACTTTCCTCTTGTTATTGATTTTTAGTTTTATATTATTATGTTTGGAAAACATACTTAGTATGATTTCGGTCTTCTTAAATTGGCCAAGACTTGTTACCTATCACATAACGTATCCTGAAGAATATGTTCCATGTGTGCTTGAGAAGAATGTGTACTCTGCTGCTGTTTGATGCATGTTCTGTACATGCCTGTTAGGTCCGTTTGGTCTAAAGTATAGTTCAAGTCCAAGGTTTCCTTTTGATTTTTTGTTCCTGCTCACCTTTGAAAGTGGGTACTGAAGTCCTCTATTATTGTATTGTTGTCTATGTCTCCCTTCAGATCTGTTAGTATTTGCTTAATATATTTAGATGTTTGGATGTTGGGTACATATATTATTTATGATTGTTATATCTTCTTGATGAATTGACTTCTTTGTCATTATATAGTGACCTTCTTTGTCTCTAGTTATAATTTTTGGTTTAAAATCTACTTTGTCTGAAACATGTATAGCCATCCCTACTCTCTTTTGGTTTCCACTTTCATGGAATATCTTTCTCTATACCTTCACTTTGAGCCTAAGTGTGTCCTTAAAGCTGAAGTGAGCGTTTTGTAGGCAGCATATAGTTGGGTCTTGTTTTTTAAATCAACCAGCCACTCTGTGTGTTTTGTTTGCAGAACTTATTCCATTTACATTAAGATTAATTATTGATAGATAAAGACTGACTAATGCCATCTTATTAATTGTTTTCTGGCATTTTCATAGTTCCATTCTTCCTTTCTCTCTCCAGCTGCTTTCCTTTGTGAATTGATAATTTTTAATAGTGATATCCTTTAATTCCCTTCTATTCTTCTTTTGTGAATCTACTGTAGGTTTTTGTTGTGTGATCATCATGAGGCTTACATTAAACTTCTTATAAATATCTACTTTATGTTGATAACAAGTTAACTGTTTTTGCATACAAAACTCTACTTTTTTATTCCTCCTTTCCATTTATGTCTTTGATGCCATAATTCACCTCTTTTTATATTGTATGTTCAGTAACAAATTATTGTAGCCATAGTTACTTTGAATACTATTGTCCTTTAACCTTTATGCTAGAATTAAGCTGTTAACACATCACAATATCACAGTATAATAGTATTCTGAATTTGACTACATTTTACATTTACCTTTACTGATGTGTTTTATATTTTCATATGTTTTCATGTTACTAGTTAGCATCCTTTCATTTCAGCTTGAAGAATTCCTTTCAGTATTTCTCATAAGGCAGGTCTAGTGGTGATGAACTCCCTTCAGTTTTTATTTGTCTGAGAAAGTCTTTATCTCTTCTTCATTTCTGAAGGACAACTTTGCTGGGTAAAGTATTCTTGTTTGGCAGTTTTTTCTTTTAGCACTTTGAATATATTATCCCACTCTCTCCTGGCTTAAATGGTTTTTGCTGAGAAATCCACTGATAGCCTAATGGGGGTTCCCTTGTAAATTGCAACTTCTTTTCTCTTACTACTTTTAAGAAACTCTACTTGTCTTTGATATTTGACAGTTTTATTATAACATGTCTTAGAGAAGATCTCTTGTCCTATCTTATAATTCACAGATCATTTTTTCTGCTTGATCTAGTCTGCTGTTGATTCTGTCTGTTGCATTTTTTATTTTATTCCTTGTATTCTTCAGCTCCAGAATTGTTGTTTGGTTCTTTTTTATGATTTCTGTCTCTTTGTTAAATTTTTTATCTTGTTCTCATATTGTTTTCCTGATTTTGTTGAATTGTCTTTCTGTGTTTTCTTGTAGCTTAGTGATCTTCCTTCAAACAGTTATTTTCAATATCTTATCTCCATATCTTTGAGGTTGGTTACTGGATGATTATTTTGATCTTTTGTTGGTCATATTTTCTTGATTTTTTTCATGTTCCTTGTAGTCTTCTGTTGCTGTCTTATTTACATTTTAGTCACGTCCTCCTCCTGTCTTTACTAAACTGCCCTTGGGAAATAAATATCTTCCATCAGCCCTACTAAGGAAATATGAGGCTTTCTCAGACCTTCTGTGGATATAACTGCTCCATGCTTCTTGTTCCCTCTTGTAGCAGAATATGTAAGAGCGCATGGTTTCTCTCCACCCCGAAAAGCACCAGGCCAAATGCTGACAGCCTTCCTGTTGCTTTCTCAAGGGCCAAACTCAAGCTCAAATTTATGGTCTGTCTCTAGCTCACAGATTCAGGTCAGCTTTCTGCATGTGCTCATTAGCCATCTTCCAAAACTGGCTCTGCCATCATCTGGAGCAGGCACAGAGAGCTAGCTGCAGGGTGGGGATATGTGTTGGCAAGGCACCCAGAGCACCGAGGATACCCATGGGTTAATTGGGGGTATCTGTAGGTGAGGCATCCCCAGTGTCTCATGGACAGGCTTCTTGGTGTAGTTTATGATGTAGTTGGTAGGATCTATGTCTCTTTAAAGCCATCTGAGAGTCCTGTCTGCAGCTCTCTCAGCTTTTTCCCTCTCCTACTCATGCAGCTCATGACCTAGCACCTGGGATGGGGCGAGAGAGAAATGGGATTATGGCAACATCTCATATAGCTGGGAAAGCTGGATACTCACCTACATGCTCTCAGTTTTCCTTGTGGGAGCAATCCTGGGCCTAGCAGGTCTCATTTGGCACACTGAGCTGTGCCACCCTGGGGGAAGCATGACATGGGTAAAGGGAAACTTTTCCTCCAGTCTTCAATGCATCTAAACTCTTTTTTTTTTTTCTCCAACAGTGTGCTGGAACTTTTTCGGAAACTTGGACTTCTTCAAGGACTCTCTTATCTGCATGATTGTCCAAGACAGTGTTCTCCAGGGCCTCCTGGACCATGGCTGAGAGTGGCTGGAGCCAGTTCACACACCCTGCAGTGTCCACAGTCAGGACCAAGGTCTGTATGCCTATTATCTAATGTATGGGTGAGCGAGACTCTTCCTGGGTTCTTTGGTGTATGGTGCTAGATCCCACAGCTCCCCCAAAGGCACTTTTGTCTGTGGATGGATGCCAAATTGTTGTTGTTGATGGGCTGGATACAACGAGGGATGTCTTATTCAGCCATGTTGCTGATGTCACTTGCCCAGGAACGGTTTTAAGTTCTGGGAATAAAGGGGTGAGCCAAGGCACACTCATTCTGCCTTCATGGAACCTATAAGTTGGGGAGTTTGTGAGCTTAGTTGAGAA
Organism: Orcinus orca; assembly: GCF_937001465.1. Classification (NCBI taxonomy): domain Eukaryota; kingdom Metazoa; phylum Chordata; class Mammalia; order Artiodactyla; family Delphinidae; genus Orcinus; species Orcinus orca. The sequence goes on from NC_064561.1 coordinate 35,645,883, forward strand.
GACAGCTATGAATTAAATAACTACACAAATATGTGTAACATTTTAACTGTGACAAGTGATATGAAATAAACCAATACAGTATTATAGCTCTGAGGTATTTTCTGAGTCTGAAAGAACAGGAAAACTTCCTTGAGAAGTGACATCAGAGTTAGATCTCAAAGATGAGTAGAAGTTAGCTAAGGGAAGATGGGGAGAGAGAGAGGAGAGGTTTCATCACGTGGAGAGTAAGACGTGCAAAGGCCCTGTGTCAGCAGGGAGCAGGAGGCTTCTGAGGAACGGAGTATAGGCCAGTGTGGCTGGAGCCCAGGGAACAAGAGGGATGAGTGATGTGTGATGAGGCTGGAGACGCTAGCAGGCGTCAGAACATGTAGGGCCTTTTAGACCATGTTATAGAGTCTGATTTCTTTTTTAATTGAGATTTTTGAGAAACTGCAGAAGGGTTTTAAGAAGGATAAGGTGTTGGTGGTGTTGACATGAGTATGTTTGCATTTTGAATTGTGGTCACAGCATGAAGATAGGGGAGGTAGGTGTGGATGCTCAGAGACCTAAGTGAGGAGGCTACTGCTGTCCACCAGGTGAGGGCTGATGGCACCTCGGATTAGAGAGAAAGGGGAGTGGAGAGGGCAAGAAGTTCGTGACTTGCAAAGCTAAACTCAGTATACATTCGCCATGATGATTGTCGTTGTTATTGCTATGGTTCTTTCGCCATATGATCAGACTACTGACATTCTTCCTTTTGAGTTGGAGCCAATAGCTTTTCCTTGATGAGAAAAACTTGATGATGGTGGGAAGCCCTGTTTTCTAGATGTTTATTCTTTGATGACCATCACATTTAAGGGAAAGTTTTCATGCAGTCCATTGAACCCATCTGATAGGCTCTGAGAGGTCCAACAGCAGATCTCAGGTTGTTTCTAGCGTCTCCGGATTCTAAGTTTTCCAAAGAACAGTGGACCCCTGCCAGGGAGGACCCTGGGTCAGCCTGTTGGCCTTCCTAACCTTGACATGGTTTAGTTCCCGGTTCCCTATCATTTTTGGTGAAGAAGTGTGGATCTTAAATTTCTCATTTTCTCCTGTGTTACTTGAAGGGTAAAACACTTTATACTCTCAATTTAGCTGTGAACCCAAAACTGCTCTAAAAAGCAAAGTCTAGTATTTAAAAAAATGTATTCCACATAATTGCAATCTGATGGGTGGCAGTAACTGTCTCTACTCTGGAATACCTGGCTCCTTTTAATCCTCGTTTTTAGTTCTAACAGTTAGTATGTGAACTTGAACTCATCTCCCCCTGCCCCGGCCCCCCACACTTGTACTCAAGTTTTGGACTAAAAAGTTGAAGATACAAGTATCTAGACACTCATAAAGATATTTTAAGGTTAAAACATTGTATGCATTTCCATAAACATTCAAGTACCAACTATTTATTTATTCAACAAATATGTATTAAGCACATACTAAGTGCTTAGAAATGTTTAGGGATGAAAACACAAAATAGAGTTGTTCTTGTGGAACTTGCATTCTGATTATAGATGGGATAGGGGTGGGGTTTAGACTGCAATACCTCTCTGAAATTCATACAAGCAGGGCCATGTCCTGGGCCTTACATTAAGAGGATCACACTTTGGCCCTACCCAGCACATCCCTCCATACTGGCCATGGTGTCCGAATGGCCAAGGGAAGCTGCTGACTTGCCTCTCTTTTGAGATCATAAACCAGGTAACTTGGATTCCCTGCCCAAACCACCCTGAGCCGACTTGTAGAGAGTGCACAAGCCTGTTTCAGGAATCCCTTCTAGTATGACACTGTTGTGCTCCCTTCTGTCTCAGGAGTGGCCAGGGCCTTGTTACTTGTCTGGGAGGAGGAACTGTAGATGAGACATGGCTGAATGGTGTGTTTTGTCTGTTAATATGAGGCTTTTTTTTTGAGTGGGACAATGTGAAACGGTGGGAAGGGAAAGGGGTTGGGCCGTGAGCCAGGGTTCGCCCCCCTCTCCCAGGCTGCACATTCTGGCACAGTACATCAAGCAGTCTGAGCATTCTAAAGTTGAACTGGGCCTTTCATTATTAAACCTTTTTATCAAAGGTAGGAAGATAGAATATATTTTATTTAGCAGGTTTTTTTAGCTTGGTTTATAACTTTTAAATGTTTAAACATATGTCAGTGGGCGTTGAAAATCTTAGGGGTGGGCTTGGCTTGTTGAACAGACGGCTAATCAATAGGTAAGCAAATACTTGAAGACAATATTTTAGACAGTGATAAATGTGTGAAGTAAGAGGGAGTTGAGAGTGAATTCAGGAGTAGCTGCTCCTTTAGATTGGATGTTGACAGTAGGTCTCTTCAAACATGGGGCAGAGAACTGAGTTGAATAAGAAGGTGCTCATTAGAAAAACCTTGGAGTAGTACATTCTGTCAAAGGAAAAGGCCGATGCAAAGGCTCTAAAGAAGAGAGGTACTTGGTGCACCCAAGGAATAGAAAGGCCAGTGTGGTTCACATATAGTAGGTCCAGGTTCCTAGCATGAGTTGGCATTGAAGAGGTCTGCAGGGGCCAGAACCCTATATAAGGCCTTGAAGATCATAGTTTGGAATATGGATTAATTTCCAGTGCAGTGAAAGCAGTGGAACAATTTATACAAGGGAGTGGCATGATCTGATTTAAATTTTACAATAACTCTGCCCACTCAGTGATGAACTTGTAGGAACAGGAATGGAAGCAGGAAAGCCATATAAAAGGCTATTGCAGTGGTCCAGTTTAATACTGATGGTGGCTTGGATAATGTTTCAGACCATGGTAGGCATTCAGTGTGAAAATAATTTGGCAGAACATGTACTTAGAACTGTTATTTTAAGTTCTGTGAAACTTCTAGCAGCTAACACTTGTTCAGTACATTTTGTGACAATTCCTTTTGTGATCACTAAGCAAACTCACTTTTTTCAATAGTCCTCCTCTTTAATATGGAACCACCTATGATCCTAAGAGCATTGGAAAATCAAAACAAATTATTTTAAACATTTGACAATGGAACATAGGGAACTGCAGTAGAGGCTTAGGCTGGGTTTTGTGATGGTTCACGTGTTAACAGCTGATAACGGAAAATGATTAGTAAGGAACAGGAAAGGGTATGAGGAAATAGTGCAGTTAAATTTATTCTAATTTCATTGTCAGACAGCATGAAAGCTGAAATACTTGGCTTACTAATAAAACTGTGGTATAACATGCAAGGCCTTTGCATAAGGAATGACTAAGCAATGTTTTCAGCTTTGCTATTGAATTATTAAAACACAGAGTGGAATTTACAAGGCCAGAAAATTTGCTTTATCCAACAAGTAATTCCTGAAAGCTTGCTGTGTGCAGACACTGAACCAGGGAATCTTGAGTAAGCTTTAGGATTTGACTACTAGAAGACCACAGTTTGGTAAAGTCTTTGCATTTTAAATCTTAACCTGTTTTTCCCATATTTAGAAAACTTATAGTTGAAAAAAATTACCCACTCTATCTTATTTAATATTTTTTTCAGATTGCAAACTTTGAGAAAAGGGAGCCTGTGAATTTTACTAGGCTTTTCTTTAACACAGCCCCATTCCATGGATGTCTTTCATAGTTGGTGAAAATGTTCCTAGCCCTGGATTCTTTGTCTTTAGAATAAATTACTCCCTAGGTTATTTTAATGTTCTGGTAATGCAATTAACCTGCCTCTTGCTTCTCTTTGTCCAAAGTAGCCAGTTACCATTAAATTAGATCTTGATTCTGTGATTGGATGGCAAAGCACTTAGATATAAAGGAATGATGTCTGCCATAGTAGGTGTCATTTTAAAATAACAAAGTATATATATACTTTTTGCACAGTGTCAGTTTCACTGTGCTTATGTATCCTGTTAGAAACTGAGAATCTGTTTGCTTTGAAATCATTTTTTACTCGACTTTTATAGACTTCCACAAAAGTTGCATTTGCAAATTGCTTTTACAAATGCAACTTCCCGAAGCCCACAGTGTCACTAATAATATTAATGATAACTAAGCCTTATTCAGTATTTATTAGTAGGCCAGTGAAGGGATTTATATACATTATTTTATATAATTTTCACAATAACCTATAACATAAGCATAACAAAGGTTTTGTAAAAATATCTTCCTTTTACAAAACTGGCATTGTTTGTTCACTCCCATTTTGAATAATCTCCACGTGAATGTAAACTCTAGGAAGCCAGGGGTTACATCTGCCTGTTTCTCTATTATACACCAGTAGTTTGCATGACACCTGATCCACAACCAATGATTAATAAATATTTAACTGCCTTCTTTTTTTTTCTTAACATCTTTATTGGAGTATAAATGCTTTACAATGGTGTGTTAGTTTCTGCTTTATAACAAAGTGAATCAGCTATCCATATACATATATCCCCGTATCTCCTCCCTCTTGCATCAGTGGCAGCCAGAGGTTAAGTGGCTTGCCCAAGGTGTTAAAGCTAGTGTCATCCTATCTTACTCCAAAGAGTGTGTTCTTAGTGTGCTTGATACAGTTTCAAGGAAGAGTTCATTGGCCTGCTGGGTTGGATATTAGGAATTCCTTATATCATTTAGATTTATCTCACTATGGTACAGTTCAAGGTCTGCTACACTTGGTATTAACGCATTTGGGAAAATTTTATTCTCAGATAAATAGCCTCAGGCTCCTATTATACACTAATGGCATACTTTGAACTTTTTTTTTTTTTAATTAATTCATTCATTTATTTTGGCTGTGTTGGGTCTTTGTTGCTGTGCGCGGGCTTTCTCTAGTTGCGGCAAGCAGTGACTACTCTTTGTTGTGGTGCACGGGCTCTAGGTGCGCAGGCTTCAGTAGTTGTGGCACGCAGGCTCAGTAGTTGTGGCTCACGGGCTCTAGAGCATAGGCTCAGTAGTCGTGGCGCACGGGCTTAGGTGCTCCGCAGCATGTGGGATCTTCCCGGACCAGGGCTTGAACTCATGTCCCCTGCATTGGCAGGCGGATTCTTAACCACTGCGCCACCAGGGAAGTCCAGAAGCTTGTCCTTCTTACCATAGTGATGTTTTCCCATCATGTTCCAATTCAGTTCTAAAGGAAGTAACTGAACAATGAGTGTAAAGTTCCTCTTTCTCATATTACCTATATAAAGGTATTAAGTTTTTCTTAGGCTCTAATTAAAGTCCTCCTGTCCCAACCTCAGTGAGTTTAGAAATAGCAAATTCTCCTTTCCAGGCAAATTATTAATCCTGACGTCATTGTTTAAACAGCAAGTTTTGGGTTGATTTCACATTTCCTGCTGAATTGAATTCCAACTTCTCTGATGGGCTTCCTTTTCTCACACTTTTCCAAACCTTGAAATCCAATTATATCTTCTGGTCTCACTCCCAGAAAATTCTACTGATACTCTATAATGCAGGGAGACTGGAGGGCTGGCTCAACATTTAACATACTCTGGGATCCTCTAGATCTGTACCTTTGTGTGAACTGGTATTACCACCACCATGCCTTTCTTCCTGCATCTTTGTTTATATGAAGCTTGCTCTCTCCCTTGGGCAGAACAGAGGCAAACTCTCCTTTTGCAACTTGAGCCTTCCTTATGGCTGTCTCCTGTGGACCAGACTGTGAGGTACAATACACCCTCTCAAGGTCTGGGTCTTTCATGACAGGGACTGAGGCTCCATCTCTTTGAGGGCCCAAAGCAATGCCCACTTCATAGCGTGAACAGAAGGGTACACGGCAGAGTGTTCTGTTTTCTTCCTCATTCTCACCCCCACCCTTTGTTCTTTCTTTGAAACCACTTTCTACCCCAAAGGGCAGGATCCTGAGTATCAGTTGAGGAGGATTTAGACTTTTTTGGATTGGAGCATCTACATAAAAACAAAATTTCTTTTGCTGATATTAAACATCCCTTTACTCTGCCCTAGTGAAGAACTTCCTCCAAGGAAAGGGTCAGGGGGAAGGAGAAAAATGAGTTCTTCAAATGTAATTCTGTGGTTATTGTTATAATGTGTGAGAGGGTATAGATATAATCCATTACCCAAAAGAAAATGGTACATGCTAATTCTTGATTTTTCCATTAAATAATTTGTCAGTACATCTTGACTAGGCACCATGGAGTTCACTTCTTTGTCTGATAGTCTCCCTTTTTTCAGTGTGTTAGTCCTTTTGTTTTCTTCCACCTCCCTGAGGGTCTTAGTTCCATATTGGGGAGGTACTTCCAGGTCTTCCCCCCGTGTGTCGCAGGAGTAGGTTCTTAATAGTCTCTAGGGTGAAACACAAAGACAAACACATCGTTCTTTGGATAATAAAGAATTTTTCACAAAATAATTTTGATGAAAGATCTAGAACGTAAGATCCATAAAAATACATGTGCTCTGTGGGCTGGACCTTATTAGCTCATTATGGGATTATCAGTACTTAGTAAGTGTTCAGGACTTACTTGTTAAATGTATGAATCAATAAATGTGTTAGAGTTCTAAGACATCTTTGCCCCTCTTCTCTGTTTATAGTACTGAATGAGGGGTGAGAGTGGAGGAGGTTGCAAAACAAGGAAGTCTGGGACAGGGAGAGAAATCCTCATCCTGCTGCAAATAAAAATGAGAGCAACTGAATTTTTAATGCTTCTTTAGTGTTGCCAAACCTACCTCTGTTAGGGACCTCTCTTATTTTTCCTTCAAATAGAGCATGCGGAATTTAACCTGTCACAGTGTCATTTTGAAAGGCTTTGCTTCTTGAGGACAAGGAACTCAAGCCTTGCCCCGTCTGTTTTGTTTATGGTAAATTTAATAGCAAGATACAAGCAGTACCACAGAGACTTAACCTACCGGCAGTTTGAACCTCCTGATCACCATCCTTGGTTAATTTTTTATTCAGAGAACTCTCAGTAAAATTCTCCTGTCTTGTGATGAGGTCCATGAAACGTTTTTTCTTTGGGCTTCTTGAAATCATAGCTGAAAGCTCAGCCGATGTAAAACATTTCCATTATCTGATTTGAATTTTTCAATACCCCACCTGACTTTGCTCTAAACCCCATAGCTCAGATGCTTTAGTGACGAAGTATATTGTATTGTGCATATGTCCCAGGACAGAAAGGGGAACTTTCAAATTGTTCTGAGAACATGTGGAGGGAAACAGAAGTTTGGCCTTCACCAGTAGAAGCTAAGATCAACCAATCCATGTAGCTTCCCATGTATATTCAAAGAGCTTTTGCAAATTTTCCTAATACATTTACCTGTTTCTTTTTGTTGAAGCTATTACATAGTTGAGTTGCAGCTAAAATATTCCTTCCAAGAAATAATGTCTGATCTCATTTTTTTCCTCCTCTGTATCTTATTGTTTTCTCCCTTCTGTGAGTTATGCCTTGAACTTGAGAAAATTTCTATGTTTTATCTTCCCTACTATGTTCCAAGCTACTTAAGAACAGGGAATACTTCTGTTACAGTTTTTAAATGTCTCCAGTACATAGATATATATTGAGGGCCATTAATTTTTTTTTTCTGGGCCTAATTTGGGTGACTCAGCACACCAGTGAATGCAGGGCTAGGAGGTGAAAAATTTGCCTTGAGGAGGAGAGTCATAGGTAAGCCTATACATTTACCAGGGTTGGAGATCTGATCCTTTTGGTCCAGGTGCTCTGGACTCAAAGAACGACCTTGCGTAAACCCAGGACTCCCCCGTCCCAAAGCTAATGGGGAGTGTACAATATTCCTTAGTCTGCTCTTTGTCTGAAAGCACAAAGTCTGGTGTGTGTGTGTGTGTGTGTGTGTGTGTGTGTATGTGAGTGTGTTGTGTTAAAGGACTTGAAACAGCCGTATCTAGGCACGAGTGGGACTCAGAGCTGGCTGTAACCACTAGCCATTAGCTGTCCTTCCCAAACAGGCTATTAATGGTTCTAGAACTCTGCTCTGTACCTGCATTTCAAACTAAAGGCACACTCTTGTGATAGGCCAGAAGGACTTCCATCATTTGGCCCTTATTTTTCACTTTACCTGTTCCTTGGACCAGTTTCCCTTCTACATATAACACCCCAGAAATATTGGCTTGCTTTCTGTTCCCTGGCACGTCGAGGTATTTCCCACTCTGAATCTTCAGACGGGCCTGTGATTTTTTCCGGTACTGCTACTCATTTCCTCTTCCCCATCCTGTTCATGCTTTACCTGGCTCACTCCTCTGTCTTTTAGATCTCAGTTCAAATGCGATTTCTTAGAGAGGATGTCCTTGCCACCCACATCTAAATCATACAAATTTTATTCCACCCGTTATTCCTATTTATAGTTTTTCCTTTATTTTACACTTTCACAATGTAAAACCGTGCCAATTTGTTTTAGATAAAATTCCTCACTAAGGTCAAGAACTGAGATTAGCTGCTATATTGACAAAGTCCTGCATGATACTTGGTATGTTGTAAATGTCGCTAAATAGTTTTTTAAGTGTGTGAACTACCAAGGAAGACTAAGGAAAGATTGGAGCCTAAACTATACAGGCCAGAGGAAGGGGTTGTTTGTTCTTGGTATGAAATTTAAATGATGCATCTAAAAGAAATTTATGCAGAGAGTTTTCTCTTGTCTGTAAACATCGATGTATGTTTTTTACAGAGATCGGGTGGAGTAATTTAAAAATGATGAATGTGTCCAGATTTTCTCCGTGCTGCTTATTCACTCTGGTGTGCTATCCCTGCCACTGTCACTTCCTTTTTTACTCCCTTTTCACATTCCCCCTCTTTTAATTTGGTACATTCCGTTTATCTTCTAGATCACAGTTTAAACTTTCATATACTCAGGGAGACATTCCCTACCCCTAAATTAGGCTAAATCCTTTGCTATATACTCTTAAAGCGCTCTAAAAAGCCCTTGACTGGCTCCTGAGAGATAACATTTAAGCCCTTGGAATATCCTGCCTGATAAGAGTATCTTTGTACACCTGAGGCCTTGGGCCACAGCAGATACTTTATGCTAACAGTGAGATTCACAGGGTGGCCTTGAGCAGTATTGTGTCAGCTTGACCTCTAAAGGGGCAGGAGAGGTCACTGAGTAACCAGTGTCAGTGTTTCCTACCTATGTGATTGACCTCCAATAATAGACCCTGGACAGCAGGCTTAGGTGAGCTCCTTGGTTGGCAATATTTAATGCCTGTTGCCACACATCATTGCTAGAGAATTAAGTGCTGTTTGTATGACTCCACTGGGAGAGGACCACCAGGAGCTTGTGCCTAATTTCTGCTGAATTCTGCTGTATGAGCCTTTTTCCTTTGCAGATATCAATCTGTATCCTTTTGCTGTAATAAACCATACCATGAATATAACAGCTTTTCTGAACTCTGTGAGTACTTCTAGTGAATCATTGAAACTGAGGGTGGTATGGGGACCCCAAACATAGTCAATTACTTGTCTAACATGCCAGACATCTATTAGGGGCAAGATTTACAGTGATGAATGAAGTAGACATGAGTCCTTTCTTCATGGGTGTATCAGCTGATGTTGGAGAACCCAAATTACAAACAAATAAGTGGACAAATAGATAAATACAAATAAAAAGTAAGTCCTATGAACAAACGAGCAGAATAAAAGTGTGGTAGGAGAGTCTGTGCTTTTTTGCCACATATAAACTCTGTAAGAGGGACTGTGTGTGCATTTAAGTTACCATTTATCTTCCAAGTGTAACAGGTTCCTGGCAGAGAATAGACACTCAATAAATGCGTGTAAACTTAAATCAAATACCTACTCCCTTTCCCACAGCTGTCCTTTTCCTTGCTGAAATTTTCCTGAGCAAAGTAAAGTAAATTTAGGATGGTAAAATGTACAGAGCATAGCTAGATTACATATTAAGCACGGTGTGTGTGTGTGTGTGTGGGTGTTGTGTGTGTGTTTGTGTGTGTGTTTCCTCTTATAGAGAGAAGGCTAAGCTGACTTTTGAGAATGAAAATCTCTAGTTTGCTGATTTGTGTTTTGAAAATTTTGTTGTTACTTCTGACTTATCATAAGTAAATAACTTTATATGGGAAAATCCGTTTACTGATTTAAGAATAAATTCAATATGAAGATAACTGCAAGTGTTTCATTGCATGAGTATTATGTAGTGTTAAACATGCAAAATACTTATTGAGCTTTGAAGACTACATAAGGCAACATCAGATTTTCCTCTGAATCCTAATATCTAACATGCACTGTATGTTGAGTAATTTCTACATCTTAAACTCTGTGTTAAGAGATTAAGAGATTTTATGAAATCATCATCTTTCTAACAGGTTGAAACATACCACTTCTTTATTCCTCTAAGATGTTTTTTTCAGCGCTGGGTTCTGGATATTCTCATCTGTGTTTATTGTGCATATTTCAGAGCTGAGGCAAGTGTAAACGCTGATCGTGTTTGTTTATCGATCCTTTCTCAAGGAACTAGGCTATACTGCATTCCTTCAGATATCTTTCTGTGATAGTGGGCCACGTTAGAAGTTACCAAATAAATGGTGCCATGTGGAAATTTAAATACTGTAACAGTAGTGATAGAATGTATTGTTTGGCAGTTGAAATATTATGATGGAACATTCTCCCTGGTTGTGTCGCTTGACCAAAGATGAATTTCTCCTTCCTTTTAGAAGTGCTAACACTAAATGCAAGGATATGTAATGGAGGTGGCAGTGGTGGTCAAGTATGTCTGTGTGTGTGTGTCAAAGGACATTAGTGATGGATTAACCAGAGATACGTGAGAGTTTTTTTTTTTTTTTTTGCGGTACGCGGGCCTCTCACTGTTGTGGCCTCTCCCGTTGTGGAGCACAGGCTCCGGACGCGCAGGCTCAGCGGCCATGGCTCACGGGCCCAGCCGCTCCGCGGCATGTGGGATCTTCCCGGACCGGGGCACGAACTTCTGCATCAGCAGGCGGACTGTCAACCACTACGCCACCAGGGAAGCCCCTTTTTGTATGATATTTTAATTACTGATATCTTTACAAGTAAACCTTTGAAGGAAGAGAAATGTAAAGTAAAATTGAAGTATCAGGGGCTAAGTTGAGCCATTGGGTAATGGCTTGTTTCTAGAGGATCACATTAATCAGCCAATTCAGGAAAAGAAAAAAATCCATCAACAATTTGTAGAAATGGTAAGGTGGCTTTTTGAAATGACTGTTCACGTCCAATAGATATTTAGAAGGCCATACCAGTAGCCTTCTGTCAAGTCAGCACGGTTACGTATGGTGAGTATAATAGTTTTGAGAGTATTATCAAATTAACTGATTTAGCAGTCTCAGGAGTGAATTCTGAACTTTCTGACTATGTTTCTGCAATGAGCAACAAGTTTCTGCAGGCATCCCAGCCTAGGGCATTAGAGAAGCTGGGGCAGGAAGTGAGAGGGTCCCAGTCCAGTTTGGAGGTGAAGGGCCGTGACTGTATCGATGACTGGATTAAGAGGTTAGGCAGAGAGGATTTGAAACAATGCCCAGCATGTCCAGTTCTGATCTTACAGTAATTTTATAGAAAAGAACAGTTTTCCTTCCTCTGTGGCTTGGTGTCAGTTTACCATGAGCAGAGTATCTGCTGACCTTTGACACCAAAGTAGAAATATAAGTTTTCTATTACAAACTGATATACAGTAAGTCCCCTACATATGAATGAGTTCCATTCCAGGAGCGCATTTTTTAAGTCCAATTTGTTTGTTAAGTCCAACGAAGTTAGGCTAGGTACCCAACTAACACAATCGGCTACATAGTACTGTACTGTAATAGGTTTATAATACTTTTCACACAAATAATACATTAAAAAAACAAACACAAAAATAAAACACTTTAAATCTTACAGTACGGTACCTTGAAAAGTACAGTAGTACAGTACAGCAGCTGGCATACAGGGGCTGGCATCAAGTGAACAGGCAAGAAGAGTTACGTCATGGAGGAGGGAGAGGAGGTGGGAGATGGTAGAGCTGAAGGATCGTCAGCAATAGGAGACAGAGGGCAAGCTGCAATGTCACTTACGCCTGACACTGATGGAATGCATGTTCGTACCTTTGAAAGTTTGCAACTTGATGGTTCGTATGTAGGGGACTTAACTGTGTTGCTTTGTTTCTAGAATTTATTCACTAAGCTTCTGAATACTATGAAAAAGACATTCTGGAGGGAGATAAAACTTAAATGGTTAAAAACATTTTCTTATGTATTTAAGCCAGGAAATACAGAGAATACCATAGTATAGAATTTATTATAGGTGGTGGGGAAAGCTTTAAAATAGAAAAAAACCAAACCAAAACACACATAAATGGATAATTCCTGCTCTTTATACACCAGAATTCTTTTCATTGCAGGACCCAGAAACCCAGAAAAGACTAGTTTAAGGAAGGGAAATATATTGTGTCATATATCTGGGAAATCCAGGATGTAGGATTGATCTACTCGCATTTTAGTCCAACTGCTTAACTAATGTTATTAGTATTTTTCTTTTCCTTCCTCCATCTCTCAGTTTTGATACCTTCTATGTTGGTCACATGCTGTGCTTTTCAAATGGCCTTTCTTTATGTAGCCAGGGAAAATGATGGCCAGCAGCTCTAGCTGCACGTTGGCCTTAATGCTTTTATTTCACATAACATTTATTTTATTTCTTAATAAAACAAAATGTTTACTATTAAAGGTGGACAGATAAGTCCAGCTACAATTTAGTATCTACCAATAAAAATATAGATCATAAGAACTCTTCTTCCACGCTATCCTAGACTTACACCTACGACTTTGAGCATAATGATTGACAGACTTGTGTCACATGAACACTCTGACTTCACAGGTTCATGAAAATCACATGGACTAAAGGAGGGATGTTGAGATAAAACAATATATATGCACTACAGGTGCTGAGCTTTAAGAATTTTAGGCTGTATTAGGAGAGAAAATATATGCCTAGTGAGTATGCTTTGTTCGATTAATGGAAAATTAAGTTCATCTATATGGGAATGAAGTTATATATTGAACTAACCAAGGCTGCGAGGGTTACATTAGGGATGCTTCCTAGAATATCATAAGAATATTAAATATTAAAGTATAAAAAGATGCTACTCTAATGCCTTTATTTTACAACAAAGAACAACTGAGATCCAGAGAAAAGAAGTAACTGTTTCAAGGGTATATATAAAATATTCTTGGCATGCATCTTGAGGAGGGGTGGGAAAGCGTAAAGGGAGGAGCCAGTAAACAGATTTGTGGAAGTGAGTGAGATTAACTTTGCATTTCATGAGGCTCATAAAATGGAGAAGGACTAATTAATAAAATACATACTTGATGCTTAAAATTTACAAAACTTCAGTATCAAATTTTTGAATTTTTAAAAAATTTAGTTCAAACAATGTTTTTCTCATTGTAGAAGCAGTAAAGACATGCTGTAGAAAGTTATAAATGATATAAATATAAAATATATAAGTATATCATAATTATCCCAGTTGTAGTTAATGAATTATTTATATAGTATATAGTAAATAAAATATGTACAGAGACTGAGATATATGCACTATATAAAAATATATTTTCCCACTGAACAGTTTTTTCCCAGTTATTTTACTATTGTGAACAGTGTTTCAAGCGCACTTCTGTAAGTAAATCTCTGTGTAAGTTCTTAATTATTGCTTAAAAAAATTTTATGAAAGAATTTCTAAGACAGAGTCTAATTATTTAAGAATCTTGTTTTTATTTTTAAGTAAAATTGGAAGTAAAGTATCTTTATAGCCTTTTTTTTTTTTTTTTTTTGCAGAAAAGCAAAGAAAAAGAAAAGCCAGTTCATTTAATTCCTTACTCTTTTAAAAGCAAGACCTATCTTTAGCAGCAGTGGTCCTGTAACATTTATGTCTTGTTCAAGGGTAATCAACTGAAATGGATGTCTCTGAAATTAATATCCCATCAAGAGCACATTTCATAGCAGGTCTTAAGGATTTCAGTGCAGCTAATGACCTTTTACATTTGTCAAAATTTATTTATGATTTTGAAAAGTAGAAACAGTTGTATGTTCAACCAGTGAAATAGGAAGTCTAGTATTTAATAGATATTGAATAAGACACTGAAATCTTCTGTAACATGGATTTTTCAGATTGCTATGCAGTAATCAAAATACTGCTCATAGTTACTTCAGTTAATATTTTAAATAATTGTATTTAAGCAATTGCTGGATGTTGGAATGTTTTAAAAATTCAGTGCCTGGCACATTGCTTTATAAATAATAGGTTTTTAATACTTATTTAAATGAATGAGTGAATGAATGAATGTAGTCTTTCCCAATTTTACATTAACAAGTTATGTACATTATATATAATTCTTATTCAAAAGTCATAGGTTGAGGGAGTAAATTCAAATATAATAGGTTTAAAACTATAAATATTGATTATTCTGATAGCAGATAATCAAAGAGGCAATTGACCTATGGTATATCCAAATTTGCTGCTTCTTAGCAGCAAATGTATATGTATACGTATACATATATATGTATATATACATTTTTTGACACATAAAATAACCAAATGAAAGGTGTAGGATCATGCCTACTGAAAAAAGCCATTGGTAACTCATTTTATATTGTCTTTCTGAGTCCTGTTTGAGATAGTCAATTAGATGCAATGTCAGCAGAGCCTCTTGCTTGGGAATCCGAGAAGTTTTAAAATAATTTTCTTAGGAGCATGAAACTATCAACCATAGAAGGCCATAAAAGTCTGAGAAGGCCATATGGAAAGTGACCTGACCTGTGAGAGTAATCTAATACCAACTCTTACTGTTCGGAAAACAGGCAAAAATTGTTTTAAGGAGAATGAAAGACCCCTGGAGATGCATGTAAATTTATTTTTTTCATTTGAGTCTATTTTCAGGCCTAATAACTTGTATTTAGAACTGTTTTTAAATGCCAATTAGCTTTATTAAATTGGCATGTGGCTTCTGGGAGTCTGAAATGAGAAACAGTTAAAAATGCCAGTGAGCTTTACCCAGAGAGCTCAAGTTTCAGGACCATGGACAACTCATATCCCCCCTCAACCAGCCTGTTCATAAGTGTCTTCTCTTGTTGGCAGAAGAGGGCGCATAAGGTTGTGTTGCTGGAGTGGTATCAGTGCTCTAAGTGAAGAGAAATGCTTCATGGTTTGTGCTTTGTCCACGTTGGATTGACACAGCCTCTGCATATATATATTTATATATTTATATTTATATTTATATATATACACACACCCTTTGGGCAGAGCACATTTGAATATTTTGAGACTTTTTAATATGTTTATATTCCACAATGAAAGACATCATTTATTCAACAAATGTTTGTTAAATATCCACTGTATGAAAGGCATGGAGATAAGCAGAGATGAATGAAATAGATGTGGCTTCTTTCATTTCGACTTGGTCACTGAGTACTGTGTTATTCAGATAGTGACTGTTTCTTCTTTCTCTCAAGATACAATATTTCTTAAAGGCAGAGTGTCTGCTCTATAATATTCAGTCCTTTATAATACTTGAAGTGTTAGAATGCTCTGTTTTAAAATAGGCTATAAGTATATGAAAGTAATATTGTAGAGTCAAAAGCTCAAGATTTAGAGCCAGACTTGAGTACGAATTAACTAATGCTATTTGGTAATTATGCACTATGTTTGGGAATAACACTTATCCTCTTTGAACCTTAATTTCCTCACCTGTAAAATGAAGAGAATGATGCTTATTTTGCAGTGTTGTAAGAAATAGATAACATACCTATGTCTTCTCAATATATGATAATTCCTTGAACTAACTTTATTAATTTGAATGAATAATGTCATATAGATATTTTTACTTTCAGGGGAGGTCGTCTTCTGGGACTTTCAAAATTTTAAGTGTATTTGAGAGATAATATTTCTTTACAGATTTTATAAAAATTAAAACATAAAATAAATAGTTTGTAATAATAATAAGGAAAATTACCCATGCTTTTGCAATCTAGTTTAAGGTAACTGATGTTGACAGTTTTGTAAACACTTTTTCATACTTTTTCTAGTATTAAAATAAGGCTGTACGTAATTATAGAGGGATTTTGTTCATCTTTTAAATTAGGATTATTCTCTAATTTCCTTTTTCACTTAACAATGTAACTTGGAAAGTTTTCATATTTATATATATAATTTTTTCCATAGCTGCATTATGTACTACAATTATGGAACTTATTCATATATTCCTCTCTTAGAGAATAAAGGGTTTTCCTTTGCTATTTCAAATGCTGCTGCTATACATCATAATAAGATCATATTAAATACTTTCCCATTTTGTCAAAACAAAATTAAGTCACTAAAGCTGGGAGGAGTGTGAGAAAGTGTCTTTAATGTGCTAATGCTGATGGCCATGATATTAACAACACCCTCATTTTCAGCAATGACCATTAGAGTTAATGATGTTTCTGAATTACAGTGAGTTTTTGGTAGACGAATGCATGCACGAGTAGATAGCGTAATCAGTACCTAGAGTTTATTAATCAAATTTATAGACACTGTTTTAAAAACTAATGACAAGAGTCAGGCTTTTAATTCTTAAGGATATCATTAAGTATGGTTGTTTGGAGTGAGTGTTGATGAATGCTCTTTATTAACTGAGTTTATTTAAGGATACATATGCGCAAGTACATATAATTACTGTCATACTAAGTGATATATAAGTGCCAATTGATATTTTTATGTATTATGTATGCTCTAATATTTTTATTTATCGTGTTTTGCCCTTTAATTTCATAATGTATTATTGAAATTTTTAAGATTTAGCAATAAAGATTTTGTTCGACACCTGTGGCAGACATCTATTTGACAGTCCCGTGGATGTAAAGATGAGACTGGGATAACAAGAGGCTGGATTCAGAGAGCCTCACTCTGACTCTTAGTCTCTACAAGTTACTCATCCTTTATGACTTTACAGACCAGGAAGGAACTTTAGGAATTTTTTAACAGCTTTATTGACGTACAGTTGACATATGATAAACTATACATATTTAAAGAGCACAGTTTGAGGGCTTCCCTGGTGGTGCAGTGGTTGAGAGTCCGCCTGCTGATGCAGGGGACACGGGTTCGTGCCCCGGTCCGGGAAGATCCCACATGCCGTGGAGCAGCTGGGCCCGTGAGCCATGGCCGCTAAGCCTGTGCGTCCGGAGCCTGTGCTCTGCAACAGGAGAGGCCACGATAGTGAGAGGCCCGCGTACTGGAAAAAAAAAAAAAAAAAGAAAAAGAGACCACAATTTGAGAATGTTCTATATATATATGAAAATATCACTGCAGCAATGATAATGAAAGTTTATTTGTGCATCTCTGTACTCTCTCCCTTACCCACTCCCTGACCCTCTTATCTTAGGTAACCACTAATCCTCTTTCCTTGACTATAGATTAGTTTGCATTATCTATAATTTTATATAAATGAAATAATACAGTATATAATCATTTCATCTGTTTTTTTTTAAAAATCTGCATAATTATTTTGAGTTTCTTTATCCTTTTCCATGTATCAGGAATTAATTCCTTTATTTTGCTAGGTAGTATTCCATTGTATGCCTGTATCCCAGTTTGTTTATCCTTTCATCTTGTGATGGACAATGGCTTGTTTCCAGCTTTTGGCTGTTACAAATAAATCTGCTGTGATCATCTGCATACTTATCTTTGCATGAATATGTTTTCAATTCTCTTGGATTGGATTGGAATATCTGGATTATATGGTGGACACATGTTTCACTTTTCCAGAAACTATCAAATTATTTTGACTAGGTTGACCCATTTTACATTCCCTCCAGTTTTGTATGAGAGTTCCAGTTTCTCCACATCCTTGCCAACATTTGATGCTGTCTTTTTAATTTCAGCCAATTTAATAAGTGTGTAGTGATATTTACTGTTGATCAATAATTAAGACCTGATGGATTCACCACTGAGTTTAAGTTCGATTTAAAGATCAGAATATTCTAATGGCATTTAAAGTAGTCCAAGACATAGATAAAGACGAATTGTTTCCCAATTTATTTTGTGAAAACTAAAATTGCTTTAATAACTATAAATACATAAACATCTCGTATAAAGAAGAAACTAGAGACCACTTTCATTCTAAATGTTGAGCAGAGTTCTTGATAAAATATTAGCAAATGGTTCAGAAATGTGTCAAAGAATAATAGACTGTTAAAAAGTAGTTTATTTAAGGAATGCACGTTTATTTTAATATCTAGAAATAATTATTGTACATTGTACTAACACATTAAGGTAGATAATTTATATCAGTATGTATGAAATGTATCTGACAAAATTCAATGTTATTTCTTCACATGCAACTCCTATATATAAGTAATTTATCCAAAAAATATACTAATAAAATATGATACAGACCTTTCTTCCAAAGACTAAAGTATGTAGACATTTGCAATTAGATCATGGTAGTTGTTGAGAACAATATATAGTGGGTTTGAGGTGTTTTAATGAATTGAATAATTTTTCACATTTCTCAAATATTTGAAATTCTAAAAAGGTGAAATTTGTAGAGTTGTAATTTAACATTAAATTAATACTGTTAAAAATAAAGCTGTTTGAATTTAATTAGAACAAGATAGGCAAGTTTATTATCAACGTTATTATTCATTGACTTAAAAGTTCGTAAAAGTTAGTAACTCTTGCATAAACATTGGAAAAACTAGAATAAAATTCTCTCTTTTTTCTGATGTGTTGTATTTCTATAAAATGCAAGAAACCAAGAAAAAATATAAAAACTTACAGATTTCAACAAAAATTGGGTACTATGAATAGGGAGAAGCAATATCATAAACAGACCCATTTTTTCCTACTGCAGCAATACTTAGAATAATATAGGTAAATCTGCACTGGAAAAAATCAACTGCAGCAAAAGTACGCTGAAAAGTACTTAGTAATAAATTCAGGAAAAAAATGACATAAGATTTATGTGTGAAAATAATTTTGAAAGTCATAAAACAAAATCTTAGTGAATGGATAAAGTCATTCTTTTTTTAAATTTAATTTTTATTTTATATTGGGATATAGTTGATTTGCAATGTTGTGTTAGTTTCAGTTATACAGCAAAGTAATCCAATTATACATATACGTACATACATTCTTTTTCAGATTCTTTTCCCACATAGGTTATTACAGAATATTGAGTAGAGTTCCCTGTGCTATACAGTTGGTCCTTGTTGATTATCTGTTTTACTTTTAGTACTGTGTATATGTTAATCCCAAACTCCTAATTTATCTCCCACCCACCTTTCCCCTTTAGTAACCATAAGTTTGTCTTCTAAGTCTGTGAATCTGTTTCTGTTTTGTAAATAAGTTCATTTGTATCATCTTTTTAGATTCCCCATATAAGCGATATCATCTGATATTTGTCTGTCTTCACTTAGTATGATAATCTCTAGGTCCATCCATGTTGCTGCAAGTGGCATTATTTCATTAAAATCATATTCTTAACCGGGAAGGCTTCTTATGAAAAGATGAATTGTCCTCAGATTTACATAAATTAAATCCAATTCCTATTAGAGTACCACATGGATTTTTACTGGTATAAGATAATCTTAAAATTTATATGGAACCATAAATGCTGGCAAATACCCAAAGAACAATGAGAGGATAATATAAAGTCACTGCAACCAATTCAGTGTGGTAGTAGTATGTGGAAAAGGCAAATAAATGAGTGGACAAGAATATATCCCAGAATATTTGAGAAAGGAGACATATGATATACATACGATAAACTACCGTATGATATAAATGATAGCTTAACTCACTATGGGAATAGGATAGTGATGATATTGTCAAAACAGCTCTAGAATAAAATGATACTGGACCCTCCATCTCCAACTACATTTAAAAGTGTAGTCTATTTGGATTAAAACTTTAAATTTAAACAATTGGACAATAAAAATGTTGCAAGATATATAGGAGACTATATCTATAATCTCACGGTGGAAAAACCTTCTGAATCAAGGGTAAAAATGCAAAACTAAAGAAAAGCAACAGGAAAAAAGGTAAAAAACAATTAAATTATAAAACAAAAATATTTTTGGTATTATAAATACATATAAATATATTGTAGATAAATTATGTAACAATAAAATTCAAAATTAAAAACCAAACAAGAACAACTTCTTAAAATCTTAGTAATGGAATGGATATGGGAAGAGGATAGTCTCATACTTTGCTGTTGAAATGTAAAAAGCTACAGCTTTTGTTCTTGGTAATATTTATTTAAATTCAAACATATATAATTTTGACCCAACTCTGTTGATTTTAGAAGTCAGTCTCATTGATTGATGCATATAAATGTATCTTTATGTAAGGACATATGTACAAGGATACAGCAACATTATTCAAAGTGGCAAAGAGTGAAAAAAATAAATGTCCATTAATAGGGTTATGGCTGAAAAAATGTTTGAGTTGTTTAATGCAATATCATACATGATTGACAAAAAGAAACTAAAGCTTTATTGTCTGAATAGAAAAAAAATCCCTCAAATTATTGTTTCATGAGGAAAAAAAGGTACAGAAATGTGTATTATATGATCTTATTTTAATAGCATAATGACCAACACTTCTCCCTCCCCCATATTGCATGCATACATTTGTATTCATATTTCAGAAACCTGAGTCATTCTTTTTAGAAACATATGTTCAGAGTCTACTATATACCACACGTTATTCTAAGGGCTGGGCTGAAGGTAAACTGGACAGGAAAGTCTCTGCTCTTTTTAAGTGTGTATTCAGGGGAGAGAATGACAAAAAAAAAAAAGAAGATTCAAAGAATAAGGCAGGGATTAGATGATAAGTGCCTTGTTAGGTAAAGAGTTTGGACTTTATTCTCAATGCATTGTGAAGTCAGTATGGGGTTTTGTTCAGCTTAGTGACACGCAATGATACTCTGTTTCAGAAGATTACTCTGGCTACTACTTGCAAAATGGTCTGGAGAAGGGGCAAGAATAAAGGCAGTGATCTATTTCAGAGACTGCTGCAGTTTGCTGGGCAAGAGATGGTGGTGGTTTGGACTAGCATGGTAACAGTGAAGGTGGAGAGAAGAAGGCACTTTGGAGCTATATTTTACAGGTAGAACAAACAGCTTGCTGGAGGATTGCATGGAGAGAATGAGGGAAGGCAAGGAATCTGGGACAATTTGTAGATTTTAAAATCTGTGCCATAGAGTAGATGGTAGCCCTTTTTTACCCCAATGGAAAAAACAAATTGTTAGAGGAGTTTATTTGACTTTTGGAGGTAATAGTTGACTTTTGGAAGCATGAAGTTTAAAATGTTCATTAGATGCCTATTCAAGTGGAAAGATCAAACTCGCAGTTGAATGAATGGATATGGAGTACAGTGGAGAGCACCAAGCTAGAGAAATAAACTTTAGAGACAACAGTAGCACATAATTGGTATTCAGAGATTTGAGACTGGATGAGAGGACCCAAAGGGAGAGTGTAAATAAAGAAAATGACACATGCCTGAGCTCTCGCTGTTGATACCACATCAAAGTTTGTTAAAACTTTAAGCTTTTATGGTGTTGAATGTGGATGATTCACTATAAAAAGGGGAGTTCAGGTAAAGTGCGTTAAGGGAGGCATATTAATTATTGATAAATTCCATGTAGATGATTACTTGGTCTTCTGAATAATTAAGGACATGCTTCAGGGCATGCAATTCCTTTTAAGGCTAAGACTAATCCTATCATCCTATGGTATTGTTCTTGGTGTTTATCCATAATGAATGTAATAATTACCTCGTGGTGATAAAAGACCTGCATAAATTTAAAATACTGATACTTCCTAGCATGGAGAAGTTTTAGAGATTGAATTTTTTTCAGGCCATATGACAATTTAGAGAAATTTGGAAAATTGGAAAAATGTTTGGAATTTTAGTGAGAAGATTCTCAAAGATAGAAGACATGTTACTTTCAATGGGGAATTGCCCAGAATGAGAAATGAAACATGATTTTTTTCCCCCCAGAATAGCTGGACTGATTTTCTTTAGCAGCATGAAAAATACATGGATTTCTTTGCCTCTGGATTGACAGCTCTCTTAGCCTAACTGTTGTGTCAGAGTTAAAGTTGTTGTGCAAACCACACAAATTCTTCCCATGGGATCCAGAAAAGGGTTTATTTCGAGATTTAGGGATTTCCAAGCATGGCTGTAATTGGAAAAGCCATGGCTCTGGCTCTTGGGAGAAAAGCAAACATAGGAGACAGGTTTTGAAGATCAGGTAGAAATTTAATTGAGATATAAAATGTTCATCTGAGCAACCTTTGTGAGGAAAGTGTTTTTGAGAACCTGACCTTTCAAAGTGTGGCTATCCTTTTCCCCAAAGTTGTTGCTTTTCTTTTAAATATATTTATTAATAAGTAAGAACTTGAGTGGTAAGATGACTACATGATAATTTATTCTTTACTAATTGAGAAATTCAGAGCCAGTGGTAATTTGAATTTACCTCAATTTAGGAAACGGTATCTTCCTGAAGGTTACTTGTGGAGATAAGGCTTAATCTTAGAGAACAATTTTGTTCAGAATCTTAAAGCCCTAAATTGGCACACAGTTATCTACTGAAAATTAATAGAATAAATTCCAAATTATTATTGTTTCTTCACCAAGGAAGTGATAAGACATCTATTAGGTAGTCCTTTTCTATTCTACTTAATAGTAAGCACTACAAATAAAACTATTTTTAAAAATTCTACATATGGACATTTTAAAATCAGAACTTTAAAAATCTACTTGAGAGACAATAAAATCTCATCATGCTATTAATAGAAATATATTTTTTTAATGGAACAAATTTAGGAACCTTATTCAAAAAAGTATCTCTAGAGATCATGGCATTTGGAAGAGTTACCTCTTCTTGTTTATTTCTTGAATAAATGTTTAGCTGTAAGTCCCTGCTGAAACTTATGGGCAACAAGACTCTTTCCTCCTTAAAGTATTTCAAGATCTTACTTTCATTTTAAATTCTGACATTTCTGGAACATTCAATCCTTTTGCAATGATGATGCACATTGGATTCTATGTTTCGTGTACCTGTGTAAAAGACCTGATAAGAATCTTAAATGTGGCTAAATTTTGACAGGCCTAGTATATTTCATACCACTCTTCTCCTTGATATTTAACTAAGTTGTGAAGAGTAAGATAAACTGTGTTCCTGATTTGCTAGAAAATACTTAACTGAGAATACAACTGAGATATGGAGATTTAATTTTGCTTAATTTTAATTCAACATATACTTTATATATTTTGCCTATGAATTTCCAGGATTTTGAAATAAAACTTAAAGTAATGTTTTTGATAATGTATTTTATAATTTGAGAAAAAAGGTACCACCCTATGCCCTCCCCCCCCAAAAAAAAAATAAATGAGGGAGGTTGATATTTTGGCTAAAAAATTTTATTTCTGAAGTTCTTGAAGACATATATAGAGAAAAGTAGCCATGAATCTTGGATGTTTAGTCTAAGGTTCAGGTAATTTTGAAATCTTAGGATTCAGAATCAATACTTCTAAACCTAGTTCTGATATAAACTGTAAATCATTCTCCCTCGCCTATGCAGACATTGCTAATCAAGCATGACACTGTGCACCACCTCTAGAACTCCCACAGTCCTTTTGAATGCAGTCCTCCAGGAAGCTACTTTAATATTAGACGTGATACACGAGATTAAATCTGTTTGCCTATTCCTAAGGCACACACATAGAATTTTTTAAACTCATAAAAGTATAAAAATAAAGGTAATTGTTAAAATGAAAATTACCTCAGTGAAAAGGATTATGAAAGAAGATTTGAAGATAAATTATAGGCTTGATACAATATGACTAACAACTTCCTTAGGTGTCACTGAGAGGCTATGATATAGTTTGCCTACTTCTATTCTGCATTTTTCAGGGTAGAAGAGATTTTACACATTATCTAATGTAATTCTCATTAATTCAAAAGAGGAGAAAACTGGCACAGAGATGTTAAATGAGTCAGACAGTGTCATAAAGCCAGTTAACAACAAATTTGATTCCAGTACCCAAGTATACACAGTCAACTGCAGTAATTCCATTCTGCCCATCTTCCTGAAGCCTGGACTACATATCCCTCTTCATTCCTGCCCTCCCTCCCCCTTGAGCACCCAACCTAGAAGAACTTGAGAATGAACTAGACATCTAAATAGAACCATAGTGGGAGTGTTGCCCAGACTTTACCAATTCACATACAACTGCATGATTTTTGTCTTATCTGTGCTCTATCCTTCCTCAGACTTAGACTTAAACATAGTTCACAGATGCCTTTTGTTTGTTTTAGTGTAATATTTTAGAAACATTTTCAAAACTATAAAAAATCAAAAGATTGGACAGCTCTGAACCTAAATTCTCAAAGGCAGTGGTAAGATAGGACTGGGGAATAGCTGACACCTTTGGTGAGATATGGGGTCTTCACTTTGCCAAAGTCCAAATGCTTCCCTCTTGTCTCTGACACTAGTATTGAACATTATTTACCATTCATCATCATATTTGTATAGTATATAAATTTTTACCTTCACTGTATCTCTGTCAAAAGATTGATGACGCCAGGCAGCCGGAGAGACCAGACTCTGCTTCCAGTCTGCAGAGAAGGGGTTAATGCCTTTTACCAGCCTGCCACCTTTGCCAGGGCTGTAACTGCCCACGCTGTGGAGAGAGGAATTGAGAAAGGGAGGCGGGGGCCTTTGTGGTTTCGGCCAGAGCACAGAGTGGGCTGGGCGGTTCTCATCCCCACCAGGCTTCCCAGCCCTGTTGGCATCTTCTAATTGTCTGGGGAGCTTTTACCACACACCACTGCCCACTGGGACAATTGAAATTTGAATGTGGAGGCCAGATTAAATAATAGTTCTGTGTCAGTGTTCAACTTCTCCATTTTGATAACTGCCCTATCCATAGGTAAGAGAAAATTCTTGTTCTTAGGGAGTAATATTTAGGGCTAAAGGGATATCATATCTCTAACTTATTTTCAAAGGGTTCAGAAATACACACACACATACACATACAAATACACATATAGAGAGAAAGAGAACAATAAAACAAGTGAGGTAAAATGTAAGTAATTGGTAAATGTGGGCAAAGAGTATGTGGGTATACTTTGGATCTTTCTTCCAACTTTTCTGTAAATTTGAAATAAAATGCTAAAAAAAAAAAGATTGATGACAAAAATGTAGACCAAGATGGCCATGTGCTTTTTCTCCAGCTGGGTTCACTTTACTCCTTGACTTTACCTGTATGGACCCTGAAAGACATTTGTGTTTACAATGCTCAGACAGACTATAATACACCCACGTGACTACAGTATGTATTAAAAATTTAGATTTAAAAGTATAAGACTACATGATCTTTCCTAAATTATCAATGTTGAAGTAAATAAATAACAAATTAGTTAGCCATTTCCATTACTCATATTATTGTTGTCAGGTACATAATTATTTTCTGTATAGCATTTGTACACCTAAGAAATGACTAAAAAAATACCTCTTCTTTTGAAGTTCAGTATTTATTATAAATTTGGCAATCTTTGTAACACTGCTAAATGTCACAAGATTTAGAAACACATGGCAAAGTAGTTTCTGAGCAGCAGATGAATTCTATAGCCCAAAGATTAGAATTGCAATTAAGCCTGTGACGATTGGTGATGCAGTTTTTTCCAGCAATATAGGAAATTCTTGGCTAAATCATTTTTCCCTTCTCAGAATGACCTGGCAGGCTGTACTGTGGACATCAGACACCTCTTTCCTCAACTGATTCCATTCATTATGAACATTTTCATATGAATTCTAGACAAACTTGGCAAGTGATGGATTGATATCCCAGCTATGGCTTATTAAAACTGTAGGGAAGCACTCTGTTCTATTTCCTGACTTCTATGTAACTTTGGTGTTGATTTACACAGCATCTCATTTATTTCCAAGGAAATAATCTGATTAATTGATTCTTTTATGTTTTAAGAGCCAAAGATTTTACCTTTACATCCAAATATGAAGAAATCTAATTACAAAAATGGTCAGTGTCTCTCTTCATCCCTTTTTCATAAATGATAGCATAGCTTATTTCCTTATGTAATCATCCAGCCTTCACTGTGGCACATTTGGGCTATTGTCTAAATTTTTCTCTGACAAAGATTTCTGATATGAACTTCATTAAAGAAATAACAATGCTATAATTCCATCAAAAAAGAGAATCCCAGAAATGTTTTGGAAGTATGCGGATGTTACCAATGAATGTATGAATGAGCCCTCCCCCTCTCCCATTTGGAGCAAAGATGAAAAGATGGCACACATCTTCCTATTTTTTCTTCCTGCTGCTTTTTTTTCTTTTTTCCTACTCAGTGAGTGAGGAAAAAAAAAAAAAAAAAGCCACAGGAACAATCACATTTTTCAGCTATCTTTTTAGATTCTATTGTCAGCTGTCCTTGGTGGGTTAGAGATCATTCTTTTTAAGAGGCACCCTCCAAAAGCTCATCTCCTGTTTCCTGTGCAGGATGAAATACCGAGCAGAATTCTGTAAAGGACGACTATTGGTTGTGGGACTTTATTATTGCCACTGCCTCCCTTTCTATGTGCTACTTTTACTCTTTTCTCCTCCTTTTGTCCTTTACTCCACAGTCTTTTGTTGTTTGCAACCTAGCTATCTTCTTTAGTCCTTACAGAATTATCACATACTTATGGGTTTTAATCTCAGCCCCTCTGGTTATAGCTCTGTGACCTATTGTAAATTGTTTATTTTCTTTGAGTTCCTGCTTTCTCTTTTGAAAATAGGATGGCTAATAGTTATTTTTTATGCTATTATTCACTTTAGCCTAATGCCTGGCATATAGTAATTATTCAATTATAATACATAATTATAAAAGTCTTTTATGGATTTCCTGGAATTAAGAGATAGGGGGATTGCTAAATACCGAAGAAATACTTTCACTCCTATGAGAATTGTACCTAAAAGGGAAGTGTACTTTGTTCAGTTTCATTCCTGAAAAGGATTTTGGTCAGTTGATATATAGTTCTCTAAATTTCTGCTCAGTCCAAATCCACCTTTAATCAAAAATTTGGTGAGCATGGTATTTTCAGAACTAGAAGAAAATAAAATGGGATGACCTAAGGACATGAAATAAATGCCCTAGAGACAGGTAGTACTCTTCTCTGACTTCCTTTATTTCTAAATCTCTTGTACTTCGAGGCTTTTTTTTTTCCCCCAAAAACATGAATTTTACAGGAAACACTGAAAGAGATTAAAAATGAGAATAAGTGAGAGATTGGATAACAAGAACTAAATTGTCAAAAAATAAAAATGAAGAGCCAAATTGTCACAGTGATCAATTATGAACTCTACTTAACCTTTTATTTTGTTGGTTTGTATGGTCTCAGTATTTTTGAGCCAACACGTAAAAATCAGTATATTTTACATAAATATTTGCATTTTTGGTTCGTCTTCAAAATCAGATCTGTTTTGCCTTCTGAGACTGGTATGTGTTGATTTCTAAATTTTAACATAAAGGCTGGCACTGTTATACGTTATAGGTGCTCAGCAGATAGTTAAACACATTAAGGAGTGATTATACTAAACAAAGAATATGGCGTGATTGTGATTGAGTGAGTCATGCCCATGGGCCTTTAGGTTGCCAACAGAGGATACAGGAGAGAAACCCAGTGGAATGATCTGTTTTTTTCCATCTTGAAATAGCTTTGCAAAATGATTCATATATACTAATCTTTAAGAAATGCCTGTTAGACATCCTGGACAATTTTTTCCCCAAAACATTACATGGGAACACAATAAGCTCCTGCCATCTATCATCTTTAACTTCTCTTGCTCTTCTCGAATTGCATTCTTGTAATTTCAAGTGGCAATCAGCTAGTCAAATCCAGTGATATCCTCTTAACTCTTATGCCCTTTGACTTTTCGCAGTATTTGATACCTTTTGTCCTCCTATTTTTTCGATTCTCCTCACTGGAATTTTGCTAATGTTTATTGAGAATTTACTTTGTCCTGGGCACTATTCTAGCCTTGAATAACTTATTTAACCTTTGTGAAAACCTCATGAAAGTATTTATTATTACCAATTTAAAGATGGGCAAATTTGTCCGTGATCACTCAGCTAGAACATGGGAGAAAAAGAATTTGATTCCAGACACTGAGCTCAGAGCACACCTTCTCATCACTGTTAAGATGATGACAACATAATGACCAGGGTCTTCTCAGACCACTTCTCTGTGTCCCTTTGTCAGTTTGGCTGGCTGGTTCTGTTTTACTATCTGCCCCTTTCCTTAGTAATGATAACAACCACAAAACAAAACAGTGATTGCCCTCGTTCTATTTTATCCTTTCAAATTAGTGTTCTTTGATCACATCCCATGAATTGTGGAACAAAGGGTAATTCTCACTGATTGTTTTTTTTTTTTTAGCAATTGAGATTATTTACTTCTTGCTTCAAAAGAAGTTTAGGAGAGTGTTTTTAAATATCTGAGGGTCTGGATATAGTTTTTACTTTTGATTTCTGTTGCTTTTTAAAGTTGTAGTTGATTTACAATGTTGTTAGTTTCAGGTGTATAGCAAAGTGATTCAGTTATATATATATATATATTCTTTTTCAGATTCTTTTCCACTATAGGTTATTACAAGATATTGAGTATAGTTCCCTGTGCTGTACAGTAGGTCCTTTTTGTTCATGTATTTTATATATAGTATCTATTAATCCCAAACTCTTTTTTTTTTTTTTTTTTTTTTTTTTGCGGTATGCTGCCAGCCTCACTGTTGTGGCCTCTCCCGTTGCGGAGCACAGGCTCCAGACACACAGGCTCAGTGGCCATGGCTCACGGGCCCAGCCGCTCCACGGCATGTGGGATCTTCCCGGATCGGGGCACGAACTCGTGTCCCCTGCATCAGCAGGCGGACTCTCAACCACTGCGCCACCAGGGAAGCCCCTCCAAACCCTTAATTTATCCTTCCCCCTACGCTTTCCCTTTGGTAACCCTAAATTTGTTTGCAGTGTCTGCGAGTCTGTTTTGTAAATAAGTATCTATTGCTTTTTAAAATTAGATTATAGTCATTGAATGTCATTTGTATGCTTTTCATTTTAAAAAAAATTAATTTTTTCCTTGTGGCCAAACATATGATCAAAATTTGATTACTATTTCATGGATATTTGAAAAGGATATGCACTATTTTTTTTCCAGAGTACAGAGTTCAATTCTTATTACTTTTCTTTTATTCATCTCTCTTATGTCACTTTTGATTATTTTATTCACATAAAGAATGAGAACTGTGTTAAAACACCTTGCTACTCATACCTGTTTGTCTCTGCATACCCAGATGTTTTGACCCTAAGTGTTGTGTTACTATAGTAGTTTGCCCATAGGTAAACCACAGTTAATCTTCACTGTATATTGTACTCTTCACCCTTATAAGGATGTGCTCTACTTAATGTGTAATATTAACTGTTATTTCAACTTTTAAAACAATATAATAACTCCTGCATATTTAACCATGCATCATGTATTATTTAATCCCAGCAGGAAGCCTCAAATGCCTGACACATAGCTGGTACTCTAATATTTGTTGTGTAAAGAAGTGAATACAAATTAGTTTACTGGGTTACATATATGGTTCCTCAGTCTGTTGTTTCACCCAAGGACAGGCACAAGGGCAAAATTATAGAAAAATTCTCTGAAGTTAATTTATAGAAAGCATCTCTAACATAGCCCCCAGTTTGTCACTAGAAGATTATCTAAACTTTTCAAAAATCAATATTTTGGGTCAGTATTTCTTCTGTTTTCACAAATAATTTTTGTTTGAAGTATAGTTTATTTTATCTTCCTGAATTCAACAAGCTTAAGGTGTTAAAAAAAATTGGTCTTGCTTTATAATGTGTTAAAAAGTGTCCATTATAGCAGTATTGTCTCAAGTGGGAGGTAAGATCATTATTTATATTGAACTTCTTTACATTTCCAGTTTTTTACTATTTAAAAAAAAGTTTCAATCAGTATTGCTCTTATATGCAATGTTATTTGTCTAAAGCACTCATATAGTAAGAGTCCATCAAATATGCCTCTTTCCATAAACCTGGGAATATTCTTTATTGATCAGCTTGATCAAGGTATATTGGTATCTCTGGATATTGCTATCAAATGATGAGGTAAGACTTTTAGGAAAGACTCCTTTTACCTCATTTCAAACGAAAATGAAAAATCTCTTGGGATGTTGTCCCTTTCAGATTTTTGATATCTTTTTTAAAATTTTTATTTTATTTATTTATTTTTTTATACAGCAGGTTCTTATTGGTTATCTATTTTATACATATTAGTGTATATATGTCAACCCAATTTCCCAGTTCATCCCAGTTCTCCTTTCCCCCCTTGATGTTGATACATTTGTTCTCTACATCTGTGTCTCTATTTATGCCTTGCAAACCAGTTCATCTGTACCATTTTTCTAGGTTCCACATATTTGCATTAATATATAATATTTGTTTTTCTCTTTCTGACTTACTTCACTCTGTATGACAGTCTCTAGGTCCATCCACATCTCTACAAATGACCCAGTTTCGTTCCTTTTTATGGCTGGGTAATATTCCATTGTATATATGTACCAGATCTTTATCCATTCGTCTGTTACTGGGCATTTAGGTTGCTTCCATGACCTGACTATTGTAAATAGTGCTGCAGTGAACATTAGGATGCATGTGTCTTTTTGAATTATGGTTTTCTCTGGGTATATGCACAGTAGTGGGATTGCTGGGTCATATGGTAATTCTATTTTTAGTTTTTTAAGGACCCTCCATACTGTTCTCCATAGTGGCTCTATCAATTTACATTCCCACCAACAGTGCAAGAGGGTTCCCTTTTCTCCACACCCTCTCCAGCATTTGTTGTTTGTAGATTTTCTGATGATGCCCATTCTAACTGGTGTGAGGCGATACGTCATTGTAGTTTTGATTTGCATTTCTCTAATAATTAGTGATGTTGAGCAGGTTTTCATGTGCCTCTTGGCCATCTGTATGTCTTCTTTGGAGAAATGTCTATTTAGGTCTTCTGCCCAATTTTTGATTGGGTTTTTTTTTTTTTTGTTTGTTTGTTTTTGTTTTTTTTTTTTGCGGTACGCGGGCCTCTCACTGTTGTGGCCTCTCCCGTTGTGGAGCACAGGCTCCGGACGCGCAGGCTCAGCAGCCATGGCTCACGGGCCCACCTAATCCGCGGCATGTGGGATCTTCCCAGACCAGGGCACAAACCCTTGTCCCCTGCATCGGCAGGCGGACTCTCAACCACTGCGCCACCAGGGAAGCACAGGTTTTTTTTTTTTTTTTTTTTTTAAATATTGAGCTGCATGAGCTGTTTATATATTTTGGAGATTAATCCTTTGTCCGTTGATTCATTTGCAAATACTTTCTCCCATTCTGAGGGTTGTTTTTTGTCTTGTTTATAGTTTCCTTTGCTGTGCAAAAGCTTTGAAGTTTCATTAGGTCCCATTTGTTTATTTTTGTTTTTATTTCCATTACTCTAAGAGGTGGGTCAAAAAACATCTTGCTGTGATTTATGTCAAAGAGTGTTCTTCCTGTGTTTTCCTTTGGGAGTTTTATAGTGTCTGGTCTTACATTTAGGTCTTTAATCCATTTTGAGTTTATTTTTGTGTATAAACTGTTAGGTGTTAGGGAGTGTTCTAATATCATTCTTTTACATGTAGCTGTCCAGTTTTCTCAGCACCACTTAATGAAGAGACTGTCTTTTCTCCATTGTATATCCTTGCCTCCTTTGTCATAGATTAGTTGACCATAGGTGCATGGCTTTATCTCTGGGCTTTCTATCCTGTTCCATTGATCTATATTTCTGTTTTTGTGCCAGTACCATACTGTCTTGATTACTGTAGCTTTGTAGTATAGTCTGAAGTCAGGGAGTCTGATTCCTCCACCTTTGTTTTTTTCCCTCAAGACTGCTTTGGCTATTCGGAGTCTTTTTCATCTCTGTACACATTTTAAGATTTTTTGTTCTAGTTCTGTAAAAAATGCCATTGGTAATTTGAGATTTTTGATATCTTGATATGTGTTTTTTCCGTTATGCATTTTTTTGAAATCAAATATTAATTAATGGATATAAATAGCTTTGATTTAAAATGTAATTATATAAGTATTACAATTTTCTGATAAATTTGAATATATGTTAAAGTAAAACAGAAATCTCCCCCCAAGTACTTACAATGGAACAGTTGACCACCACACATATAATTACTTTTATACCTATAGTTATTTTTAGTTTAAAATTATTCCAGTTAATCCAGGGATTGACATACCTACACTTTACCACCCAAGAAGATCAGGATAATTATATTAGACTCACTGAGGTTGTGAATGGAACTTAGTAGTGAGCGATTTAGTGGATGTGAGATATATGTGGGCCTTCATGGTCCTTCTACTCTAAACACCTGTCAGAGATAGTCTTTCCTTCTTATTTCAAGGACTTTCTAAATCTTACAAGGTTCAAAGAGTTAAATGAGTTCCAGTTTATTTCTAGTCATTTCCCATCAAACTGATATGTGTTCAAATTGCTGACATAGTTGCAATTATTTTTCTTGTGGTAGGAACTTCTAAGATCTACTGTTTTATCAACTTTCTAACATACAATACAGTATTGTTAATTATAGTCACCATGCTGTATCTTACATACCCCAGCCCCCTGCCTTTGGCAACCACCAATCTGTTCCCTGTTTCTGTGAGTTTGCTTTTTTTTAGATTTCACATATAAGAGATCATACAGTATGTCTTTCTCTAATGTACTTCGCTTCAAATTGTTTTTAAGTGTCATTATACAACCTTACTTACAAAATTTTGTTATAACTAGGGCCTGGTTTGGTTTGCCTAAACAGGAGGCTTCTGGTCAGTGTGGTTCCCTATGGCCCCATTTTTTGGTGTGTACATTCATTAATGATTAAGAGCCTCAATGTTAGATGTTAGAGAGACATCTCCACCCTCTCCTCCTTAATGCCGTTCTATTGTCACAACATCTAACTTTTATTTTTATATTTGGAGAAGCATATTATATCTCTAAAATTCCTGCAGGCATAGTTAACACTTTTTTTGGATAAAGTGTGCTCAGTGTGGGCTCAAGGTTGTGACCAAGTGCTGACAATCCATATTTTTTTTCACAAGGACCAAATTCATTTGAGAAAAGAGGATAATCACATTTAGGCCAAATATAATCGTTCAAATGCAGTTTTAATGAAAAGGAGCTGTGGCCCAGTCTCTTTTCCCCTGACTCAGGCAATAGAACTATGGGATGAGTTTAAAGATTTACAAAATCTTTTCTGTTTGCCTCGCTCTGTCTTCCTCTGTCTCTCTCTGTGTGCACATATGTACATTAATATATGTATGCATATCTATTTATTTATCACTATATAAATATGCATATATTTATATGTATGTATGTATATATACTTATCTATCTATATATCTAGATATATAAACTTATTTAACATCAAACGTATATAATAGATATATATAGAGAGAGAGATAAATAAAAATTCTGATACCTTCATGGAATGACGGTTTTGTTAAGTAACCCAGGAAGTGAAGTCTGAGTTTGGAGTATTGTAGAGTTAAACAATGCATTTTGCCACTAGTGATTTTTATTATTGGATTCTTATATCTCTTGTATATATTCTTTTCCTTCCCTATAAAATGAACAGGCACATGAAGGAAAGAATCATGCTTAGAGCAAATGCTCAATAAATATGGCTGCTCTTATTATTCCCTGTCTTGTGATATTCTGGAAGGTACCTAGAACATGGAACACAGATTTAAACTCCTCTTCTTCGTTTCAGTATTCTGTTTCTTTGAGCCAGTTTCACCTCAAAATACTCTGGCTTCTGTCACTTTGCGTGACAGTTGAACCAAAGACGATTTACTCTTTGTAAAATAAAGGTAAACTGTCATGTTTTCTCTTTTCCCCTTTTAATTTCACCCCAAATTTATAGCTGAGAGTGTAATAGTGTTTCTAGGGTGATGTTCTCAGTGTGTACTGAGCAAAACTGAATATGCAAACATTCACATTTGTTCTGGTCAGCCCTTCTGTTGGATTTGGAGTGATCATTTTTGCATACAGAAACATCAGACTTGGCATTGCTTGATCTCTTACCATAGCTCATTGGTAATTACCTGCTAGTGTTCTGTCGCATACACAGTTAAGAAAGGAATGAAATAAAACTAGCTTGGAAGAACTAATCATCGGGAGTCCCTCTAACATTTGATTCAAAGCTGTTCAGCCCATACCCATAGGAGGAAAAGATTCCGGGTTTGATTTTAGCTCCTTGAAGTGACACTAACGTACAACCACACGGCAGACACTCACTGTTTTAGCTTTTCCTTGTAGATTTTGTAATGTTAAGCTTAGATATGTAATGTCTGTAAAGTTGTTGGATAAAAGGAAGCTTTTGCAAAAGTATTTGAGCCAATGTTTTAGAAATGCACTGAAATTTTAGATACTCCCATATAATTTATAACATGGTATAAAAATGGATTCTAGTTTTAAACAATTTGTTATGACTAAAATCTGAATACCGGATGATATATTAAACTTACAGCCATGGATGCCTAGTTAACGTGCCATTCTAACAGAACAAAGAGAAATCTACACAGCACTGTTCTCACTAAATTTGAGCCATTAAAGACTGAAAGATTGACAAGAAGTGTGCAGCTCACCTTGTTTGCTTGTTATAATGTAAGCCAGAGCTGTTTGTTGGGTGATATGCTCAGCTGGTTAAGCTGGAGCCATCTTTAGATCTGTATTACACAAAACCTAGAAAGAGCTAAGGTATAATTCTCAAAACCAAGTATACAAAACCTACATTTTAAGCTGCATAAGGGAATTCGGCTTTACAGTATTGACTTCTAATAGACCCCTTGGCACTCAGATTATTATATTGAGATCTTAAAAGCAACATGGCACCTCATTTTAAACAGGCCACTAGCTTGTTCCATACACTGGACATAGAAAGGTTCTTTATTTATTTCGGGAAGATATTCAAAATCAGTCTGTCCTCTCTCTATGATAAGTCCTCCTTTAAATTCAATTAACAAGACCTAAATAGCCCATAAATGACTGACATGAGAATTATTAACCACATTTTAATTGCTAAAGGCATCATAGATTTTGGATGGGAACATTTTCAAAGCTGTTATCCAGTGCTTGATGCTCCCATCATATTTTTGGGGGGTTAAGTTAACAATTTTATTCTCTGTAGGAGGAAATTTTCTGAGGTTCACTTACAATGGATCAAGAAACATCTGCAATATGGTGCAGCTAGATTAGTAAACCTGTAATTTAGGACTGAAAATATCGATTTCATTTTTCTCCTCTTGTACTTTCTGCTTTCCTTTTTAATAGTTTCTTACTCATTATTTTTAATTTAGGCAAGGTTACAGACACTGAAGGGTGGAGTAAACTGCTATCTTCAGAGACAGCATTCCAGGGTGAACTTATTTCCTCTCCGCTGCAATTATTTACGTTTAAACAATATTTTGTCCTCCAGAAAGATTTCAAATTCATGCAAAGATAATTAGGAGTTATATGCATTCTGTTTTCTCTGTAAACTTTATCATACAGAGATTTATACTAAACCATTTTTAATTGCTTTGGGCTATAGCACAGCTTTTAAATGTAGTCAAACCACCCAGAGACAATATTTTAAAGATCTTTTAGCTTGAACTAGCAAAACATAAATGAGAAACATTACTGGGTATGATTAGGAGTGCATCTGATTAAAAGAAGGAAAACAGAGAGGGAAAGAAGAAAATAAACGTAATAAAGAGAGAAGAATTCAGTGGTTGAATAAAGCCATATATACAAAAATAAAACACGATTTGACTGGAAATCAGGGGACTTAAAATAACAACCTTACACTAGTGAATTTTCCTGTCTCGGTCTCAGTTTCTTCAGGTGTAAAAGCCCAGATTAGGCAATTTTGTTGGTTACTTCTAGCTTCATTTCTGTGATAACAAAAGGTAACTAGTGCTGGAAGAGGTAGGTGCCCTGGAGGGTCATTTTTGTTCTTAGAGAAAAAGAAAGCTGTTGAGCAAAGACATTTTTTAGAGCCAAAGAAATATAGACCGTTAACCATTCCACTTTTGTATGTAATTTTGATATAGAATACAAAAGAAGAGTTTTTATATGTACTAAATTCTAAGATAGTGGATCTCAAAGTGGAATCCATCTCTTTAAATGTCTCCTGCCACTCCCTTCTGGCTTGCAGAGTTTCTGCTGAAAATCAGGTGTTAACCTTATGGAGATTCCCTTGTATGTTATTTGTTGTTTTTCCCTTGCTGCTTTTATTATGTTTTCTTTGTATTTAATTTTTGATAATTTGATTAATACGTCTTCGCATGTTTTTCCTTGGATTTATCCTGTACGGGACTCTCTGTGCTTCCTGGACCTGATTGACTATTTCCTCTCCCATGTTAGGGAAGTTTCCAACTATAATTTCTTCAAATATTTTATCAGACCCTTTCTTTTCTCTTCTTCTTCTGGGACCCCTATAATTCAAATGTTGGTGCGTTTAATGTTGTCCCAGAAGTCTCTGAGACTGTCCTCAATTCTTTTCATTCTTTTTTCTTTATTCTGCTGTCAGTTATTTTCACCATTTTATCTTCCAGCTCACTTATCCATTCTTCTGCCTCAGTGATTCTGCTATTGATTCCTTCTAGAGTATTTTTAATTTCAGTTATTGTGTTGTTCATCACTATTTGTTTGCTCTTTAGTTCTTCTAGATCCTTGTTGAATGTTTCTTCTATTTTCTCTATTCTGTTTCCAAGATTTTGGATCATCTTCACTATCATTACCATGAATTCTTTTTCAAGTAGGTTGCCTATTTCATCTTCATTTATTTGGCCTTGTAGGTTTTTACCTTGCTCCTTCGTCTGTAACAAATTTTTTTGTCATTTTGTATTATTTTTTTATGGGTGGGGCTGTATTCCTCTCTTACTGGTTGTTTGGCCTGAGGCATCCCACACTGGAGTTTGCAGGCAGTTGGAAAGAGCCTGGTCTTGGTGCTCAGATGAGGACCTCAGGGATGCCTCACTCCGATTAATATTCCCTGGGGTCTGAGGTTCTCTGTTAGTCCAGAGGTTTGGACTCAGACATCCCACCACAGGAGCTTAGGCCTGACCTCAGGCCTGGGAACCAAGATCCCACAAGCCAAGTGGCATGGCAAAAAAAAAAAAAAGGAGCAATATAATTACAAAGAATAAAAAGCAAAATAAAATTAGATAAAAAATATATTAGGAAAAATAAAATAAAATTGAAACAACTACAACCAGATAAAATAAAACCACAAGGGGAAAAAAAAAAACTCTTGGCTATAGGGGATGGAGTTTAGGCAGGTGTGGAACTTAGGCAAGGGCGGGGTTTAGGGAGTGGCGGGACCTAGGCAGGTTGGGGGTGACCTCTGAGCATGGGATGGGGCCTAGGTGT
Source organism: Orcinus orca (assembly GCF_937001465.1). Taxonomy (NCBI): domain Eukaryota; kingdom Metazoa; phylum Chordata; class Mammalia; order Artiodactyla; family Delphinidae; genus Orcinus; species Orcinus orca. The sequence continues at coordinate 35,683,276 of NC_064561.1, forward strand.
GATGACGTTCAAGTGTGGGGCGTTCAAGAGGCCCCCCTGTGGGCGGGGCCTCTTCTTAGGACCTTTGTGCAGAAGGGTAGAGGCAGCACATCGAAAGGAGGGTCTCCGGAGTATGTAGTTCTGGAGTTTGGAGGTAAGGCCCTGGGTTAGGGTGTGTGGGTGGGGTTTAGGCCTAGCGCAGTTGGAGGGGGTCTCTGAGGGGGCCTCTGAGTGTAGAGTTAGGGCCCTGGGTGGGGGTGTAGCGGCGAGGCTTGGGTTCTGCACGGCAGGAGGGAGGCTCTGAGGTCAGAGGATTAGGCCCAGGAGCCCAACAGTTTCCCCGCTGCCTAAATGGACAGGGAAAGTCCTGGCCACATTCCCTTCCGTTCCATCGCGCCCCTCCCCCCACGGTCTCCCACAGGGTCTCCCCTGTCCCCTCTGGACCCCTAGCCATGGGTGGGTCCCGCTGGATGTAGGAATTCCACCGTTCCCCCAGCCACCCCTCAGAGGTGCCAGTCCTGTAGGTCTGGACTTTACTTTTGCTCCCCCTTCCTTCCCTCCCATTCCCTCAGGACCCAGGTGGCTGGAGGGTGCCTCGGTGGACAGAGGACCAAGCCCAGGATCTCATCAGGCTCCCAGGGGCCCAAGTGGGCAGGAGAAACCTGGCCACGCTCCCTTTTGATCCTCTGCCCTCCCAACTGTCCCCCAATTTACCCCTTTGAGCGTGGGATCCCTTCCCCTCCCTGCCAGCTGCCCCTCAGGGGCATCAGTCCCATCCCACCTCCACTCCTTCTCCCCCTTCACTCCTCCCATGCCCCATGTCCTACCCAGTTGCTGGGGTTCCTCCCGTCCCCTTAGGTGTCCATGGTCACCCACCGATGCCTGGTAGGGGCCCTAGTTGTGCGGAGATGCGAATTCTGCGTCCTTCTAGTCTGCCATCTTGACTCCACCCTCCCAACTATGTCCTTAACTGATTTTCTACCTGCTGCATCTGTCCATTTCTGATAGAAGGGTGTTGAAGTCTCCAGCTATGAAAGTGGATTCGTCTATATATCCTTACAGTTCAACTAGTTTTTGCATCATATAGTTTGGTGCTCTGTTGTTAGGTTTATCTGCATTAAGGATGTTTATGTCTTCTTGGAGAGTTAATCCCTTTATAATTATACAATGCCCTTCTTTATCCCTGATAATGTTCCTTGCTTTGAAGTCTTTTCCATCTGGAATTAATATAGGCAGACCTTGGAGATATTGTGGGTTCAGTGCCAGTCTACCACAATAAAGTGAGTCACATGAATTTTTTTGGTTTCCCAGTGCATATAAAAGTTATGTTTATACTCTACTGTACTCTATTACGTGGGCAATAGCATTATGACTTTAAAAAGTACATATCTTACTTTAAAAATACTTTATTGCTAAAAAAAAATTGCTAACCATTATCTGACAATGCAGTGTTGCCACAATACTTCAATTTGTAAAAACACGCAATATCCGTGAGGTGCGATAAGGCAAAGGGCAATAAAATAATGTATACCTGTATAGCTACTCCTAGTATCTTTTAATTAGTGTTGGGATTTTATATTTTTCTCCATCTATTTACTTTTAATATTTATGTACCTTTATATTTATAGTCTTGTGGGTTTCTTGTAGACAATATACAGTTGGTCTTACTTTTTGACCAACTGATAATCTATCTTTTAATTAGTGCATTTAGACCATTGATGTTCAAAGTGACTATTGGTATAGTTGGATTAACATCTACCATATTTGTTACTATTGTCTATTTGTTGCCCTTGTTCTTTGTTCTTATTTTTGTCTTTCACTCTTTTCCTGCCTTTTGTGGTTTTAATTGAACATTTTATGTGATTCCATTTTCACTCTTTCCTTAGCATACCAGTTATACTTCTTTTTTCCTTTGTTTTCCTTAAAGTTTGCCATATACATTTACAACTAGTCTAAATCCACTTTCAAATAACACTGTACCATTTCACAGGTATATAATAACAAAATCATCCTAATTTCTCCCTCCTGTCCCTTATATCATTGCTGTCATTGTTTCTTTCCTCTGGCTTCTTTAGGGACTTTATCTTCGATTTTCTGTAACTTGATAATGATATGTCTATGTGTCATTTGTTTGTTTGTTTGTTTTCAGGGGTAGCATTTTACATGCTTGATGTTCTCTGAGCTCCTGGATCAGTGGTTTGGTGTCTGACACTAGTTTGGGGAATTTCTCAGTCATTATTGCTTCAGATATTTCTTCTGTTTCTCTCTCTTTCTTCTTCTGGTATTCTCTTTACATAAATGTTACACCTTTTGTAGTTGTCCCACAGTATTTGAATATTCTGTTCTGTTTTTATCAGTATTTGTTCTCTTTGCTTTTCAGTTTTCAAGGTTTCTAATGACATATCCTCAAACTCAGAGATTCTTTCCTCAGCTGTGTCCAGTCTATGAATAAACCCATCAAAGGCATTCTTTATTCATGTTATGATGTTTTTGATCTCTAGCATTTCTTTTTCGTTCTTTCTTAAGACTTCCACCTCTCTGCTTACATTGCACATCTGTTCTTGCATGCTGTCTACTTTATCCATTAGAGACCTGAGCATATTAAGCATGGTTGTTTTAAATTCCTGGTCTAATAATTCCAACATCCCTGCCATATCTGCTTGCTATCTCCTCAAATTGTGGATTTTGCCTTTTAGTATACCTTGTAATTTTTTCTTGCTAGCTGGACATAATGTACCAGGTAAAAGGAACTGCTGTATATAGGCCTTCAGTAATGTGGCAGTAAGGTGCCAGGGCAGGAAAAGAAATTGGTAATGCGATGATTAGGTCTCAGTCTTTTAGTGAGCCAGTGCCTCTGGACTGTGATGACAAGTGTTTCTCGTTTTTCTTTGTTTTGTTTTTTTTTTTTTGATCCCCTCTTAGGTGGGAAAGGATGGCTAGAGTGGCCTGGAATTTGATATTTCCTTTCTTTCACTGTGGAAAGCTTGAGGGGGCTGGAGTTGGGCTTTCCCTTCCCCAGGTCAGTGAGGCCTTGTTAAGAAGAAGAGTGCTCTACATATCTCAAAATTATTCCTTTTCCCCTCCCCATGCCTGAAACACAACTAGATTTTTTTTCTGATATTTACTAAGAACCTCTTTGAGTTCCCTGTGGTAAGCCTCACAATATTCCAGGGCCCCTTTATGCCTGGGTTCCCCTGGAGTTCTAACTCTCAGAGTTGTCCACATTGAGCCTCCAGCAGTTCATCAATTACAGTTCAGGTTTCCCTGCCCCAGTTCTACTTTCTGCTCTTGAGTCTCTGTTCCACTAAGCCACTACTCTTTATATTTGCCTGTCTGTCTCTCCATCCTTGGGGCCAGCAGTTTGTTCTGTGTCCTTCCCTCTCTTTGACATCCAAGGAGAGTTGTAGATGTCTTAGTTTGTTGAGCTTCTTACTTGTTGTTAAGATGAGTAGTGACTTCCAAGCTCCTTATATGTGGAATCAGAAGTGTTTTTTTTTAAACCATGAGTAGCTCAGTAAAGAATATAACAACTGCTAGTACAATTTGCTGCCACTGAATTGATTTGTACTAAGGCACCAGCAATTTTACCTGTTATTGCTTTTTGTATAATTATGGCAAATTTCAAACACTAAAATAGCAAATAATGTGTTAGTATTACTATAAAAAGTTTTGACCCTGTGGATTCCTGAAGGAATCTCAGTATTCCCTAGGAGTCCTTGGGAAAGGGAAAAACTTAAAACCAAGATTACTACCCAGCAATGATCTCATTTGGATTTGAAGGAGAAATTAAAACCTTTACAGACAAGCAAAAGCTAAGAGAATTCAGCACCACCAAACCAGCTTTACAAAAAATGCTAAAGGAACTTCTCTAGGCAGGAAACACAAGAAAAGGAAGAGACCTACAATAACAAACCCAAAACAATTAAAAAAATGGGAATAGGAACATACATATTGATAACTACCTTAAATGTAAAGGGATTAAATGCTCCAACCAAAAGACATAGACTGGCTGAATGGATACAAAAGCAAGACCCATATATATGCTGTCTACAAGAGACCCACTTCAGACCTAGGGACATACAGACTGAAAGTGAGGGGATGGGAAAAGATATTCCATGCATATGGATATCAAAAGAAAGCTGGAGCAGCAATTCTCATATCAGACAAAATAGACTTTAAAATAAAGACTATTACAAGAGACAAAGAAGGACACTACATAATGAACAAGGGATCAATCCAAGAAGAAGTTATAACAATTGTAAATATTTATGCACGCAACATAGGAGCACCTCAATGCATAAGGCAAATGGTAACAGCCATAAAAGGTGAAATAGACAGTGACACAATTATAGTGGGGGATTTTAACACCCCACTTACACCAATAGATCATCCAGACAAAAAATAAGGAAACACAAGCTTTACATGACACAATAGACCAGATAGAGTTAACTGATATTTTTAAGACATTCCACCTGAAAGTGGAAGAATACACTTTCTTGTCAAGTGCACATGGAACATTCTCCAGAATAGATCACATTTTGGGTCACAAATCAAGCCTTGGAAAATTTAAGAAAATTGAAATTGTATCAAGCATCTTTTCTGACCATAATGCTATGAGATTAGAAGTCACTTACAGGAAGAAAAGTAAAAAACACAAACACATGGAGGCTAAACAGTGCACTGCTAAATAATCAAGATATCTCTGAAGAAAGAAAAGAGGAAATAAAAAAGTATCTAGAAACAAATGACAACGAAAATATGATGATCCAAAACCTATGGGACACAGCTAAAGCAGTTCTAAGAGGGAAATTCATAACAATTCAAGCTCACCTCAAGAAACAAGAAAAATCTCAAACAGTCTAACCTTACACCTAAAGCAATTAGAAAAAGAACAAAGAAAACCCAAAATTAGTAGAAGGAAAGAAATCATAAAGATCAGAGAAGAAATAAGTGTAATAGAAACAAAGAAAACAATAGCAAAAGATCAATAAAATTAAAACCTGGTTCTTTGAGAAGATAAACAAAATTGATAAACATTTAGTGAGACTCATCAAGAAAAAAAGGGAGAGGATGCAACTCAATAAAATTAGAAATGAAAAAGGGGAGATTATAATCAACACCCCAGAAATACAAAAGATCATAAGAAACTACTACAAGCAACTCTATGCCAATAAAATGGACAATCTGAAAGAAACTGACAAATTCTTGGAAAAGTACAACCTTCCGAGACTGAACCAGGAAGAAATAGAAAATATGAACAGACCAATCACAACCACTGAAATTGAAACTGTAATTAAAAATCTTCCAACAAACAAAAGTCAAAGACCAGATGGCTTCACAGGTGAATTCTATCAAACATTTAGAGAAGAATCAACACCTGTCCTTCTCAAACTCTTCCAAAAAATTGCAGAGGGAGAAACACTCCCAAACTCGTTCTATGAGGCCACCATCACCCTGATACCAAAACCAGACAGTGATATCACACAAAAATAGAAAATTGTAGACCAATATCACTGATGAACATAGATGCAAAAATCGTCAACAAAATACTAGCAGACAGAATCCAACAACACATTAAAAGTATCATACACTGTGATCAAGTGGGATTTATCCCAGGGATGCAAGGGTTCTTCAGTATACACAAAACAATCAATGTGATACACAGTATTAACAAATTAAAGTATAAAAACCATATGATCATCTCAATATATGCAGAAAAACCTTTTGACAAAACTCAACACCCATTTATGATAAAAACTCTCCAGAAAGTGGTCATAGAGGGAACCTACCTCAACATAATAAAAGCCATATATGACAAACCTACAGCAAACATCATTCTCGGTGGTGAAAAACTGAAAACATTTCCACTAAGATTAGGAACAAGACAAGGATGTCCACTCTCATCACTATTATTCAACATAATATTGGAAGTCCTAGCCACAGCAATCAGAGAAGAAAAAGAAAGAAAAGGAATACAAATTGGAAAAGAAGAAGTAAAACTGTCACTGTTTGCCAACAACATGACGCCATGCATAGAAAATCCTAAAGATGCCACCAGAAAACTGCTAGAACTAATCAGTGAATTTGGTAAGGTTGCAGGATACAAAATTAATGCACAGAAGTCTCTTGCATTCCTATACAATAACAATGAAATATCAGAAAGAGAAATTAAGGAAAAAATCCCATTTACCATCGCAACAAAGAGAATAAAATACCTAGGAATAAACCTACCTAAGGCGGCAAAAGACCTGTACTCAGAAAAGTATAAAACACTGATGAAAGAAATCAAAGGTAACATAAACAGATGGGGATATATACGGTGCTTCTGGATTGGAAGAATCAATACTGTGAAAATGACTATACTACCCAAAGCAATTTACAGGTTCAGTGCAATCCCTATCCAATTAGCAATGGCATTTTTTGCCTAATTAGAAGAAGAAATTTACAATTTCTATGGAAACACAAAAGAGTCCGAATAGCCAAAGCAATCTTGAGAAAGAAAAACAGAACTGGAGGAATCAGGCTTCCTGACTTCAAACTATACTAGAAAGCTACAGTAATCAAGACAGTATGGTACTGGCACAAGAACAGAAATATAGATCAATGGAACAAGATAGAAAGCCCAGAGATAAACCCACACACATATGGTCACCTTATCTTTGATAAAGGAGGCAAGAATATACAATGGAGAAAAGACACCTTCTTCAATAAGTGGCACTGGGAAAAATGGACAGCTACATGTAAAAGAATGAAATTAGAACACACCCTAACACCATACACAAAAATGAACTCAAAATGGATTAAAGACCTAAATGTAAGGCCAGACACTGTAAAACTTTTAGAGGAAAACATAGGCAGAACACTAGATGACATACATCACAGCAAGATACTTTTTGATTCACCTTCTAGAGTAAGGGAAATAAAAACAAAAATAAACAAATGGGACCTAATGAAACTTCAAAGCTTTTGCACAGCAAAGGAAACCATAAACAAGATGAAAAGGCAACCCTCAGAATGGGAGAAAACATTTGCAAATGAAGCAACTGACAAAGGATTTATCTCCAAAATATACAACGGAGTTGGCTCAATTTCACAAAAACAAACAACCCCATCCAAAGATGGGCAGAAGACCTAAATAGACGTTTGTCCAAAGAAGACATACAGATGGCCAACAAATGCATGAAAAGATGCTCAACATCACTAATCATTAACGAGATGCAAATCAAGACCACAGTGAGGTATCACCTCACACAGGTCAGAATGGCCATCATCAAAAAGTCGACGAACAATAAATGCTGGAGGGGGTGTGGGGAAAAGGGAACCCTCTTGCACTGTTGGTGGGAATGTAAATTGATACAGCCACTATGGAGAACAGTAGGGAGGTTCTTTAAAAAACTAAAAATATAACTACCATATGACCCAGCAATCCCACTAGTGGGCATATACCCTGAGAAAACCATAATTCAGAGACATGTACCACAGTGTTCATTGCGGCACTATTTACAATAGCCAGGACATGGAAGCAACCTAAATGTCCATCAACAGATGACTGGATAGAGAAGATGTGGCACATACATACAATGCAATATTACTTGGCCATAGAAAGGAATGACATTGACTTATTTGTAGTGAGGTGGATGGACGTAGAATGTGTCATACAGAGTGAAGTAAGTCAGAAGGAGAAAAACAAATACCATATGCCAATGCATATATATGCAATTTAAAAAAGGAGTACTGATGTACCTAGTAGTGGGGCAGGAATAAAGATGCAGATGTAGAGAACAGACTTGAGGGCACAGGGGGGATGGGGAAGCTGGGATGAAGTGAGAGAGTAGCATTGATGTATACTACCAAATGTAAAATGGATGGCTAGTGGTAAGCTGCTGCGTAGCACAGGGAGATCAGCTTGGTGCTTTGTGATGACATAGAGGGGTAGGATAGGGAGGGTGAGAGAGAGGCTCAAGAGGGAAGGAATATGGGTATATATGTATACATATAGTTGATTCACTTTGTTGTACAGCAGAAACTAACACAACATTGTAAAGCATTTATACTCCAATAAATATGTGGGGGAAAAAAAGGACATAGTTGAACTTTAACGACACCAGCAATGAACTGGATATAATTGACATCTGTAGACTACTTTGTCAAACAACAGCAGAGTGCACATTCTACTCAAACTCATATGGACTGTTCATCAAGTTAGATGAAATTCTGGGCCATAAGACACACGTTAATAAATTTAAAAGAATAGAAATCAGAGAGTATCTGCTCTCAAACTGTAATGGAACAAATTTTTAGTCACTGACTGAAAGATAACGGGAAATTTCTAAAATACATGGAGAGTAAACAACACAGTTCTGAATAACACATGGGTCTCAAAGAAGAAATTTCAAGGAAAAAAGATTTTGAACTAAATGAAAATGAAAACAAACCTTACCAAATTTGTGCGATGCAGTAAAAACAGCACTGAGAGAGAAATTTATGACAGTGAACACATATATTATAAAAGAAGAAAAATCTAGAATCAATAATCTAATTTTCTTCCTTTGGAAACTAGAAGTGGAAAAACAAATTAGATGTAAAGTAAGCAGCAAGCAAGAAAGAAGTGTTTCTACAGAAATGAATGAAATTGAAACCAGAAAACCAATAGAGAAGATAAATGAAGCCAAAAGCTTGTTCTTCACAAAGACCCATAACATGATAAACCTCTAGCCAGGCTAACTAAGAAAAAAGAGAGCAGACACAAATTACTAAGACATGAAAGGAGGAACATCATTATAGCACTTATGAACATTAAAAGGATAATTAAAGGAATACTATGAACAACTCTTTGCTCACATTTTGATAGACTAGCTGAAATGAACCAATTCTTAGAAAAACACAATTTGCCAGAACTCACACAAGACAAAATAGACAAACTTAATAAGCCTATTCTATTAAATAAATTAAATCAATAATTAATAACCTTCCAAAATAGCACTGGGCTCAGATGGGTTTACTGGTGAATTCTACTAAACATTCAAGAAAAAAATTATACCAATTCTTTACAGTATCGTTCAGAGAATGGAAGCAGGTGGTATACTTCTTAAATCATTCTGTGAGACCCGTTTTAACCTAATACCAAAATCAGGCAAAGACATTATAAGAAAAGAAAATTCCAGACCAGTATCTCTCATGAACGTAAATACAAAACTATGAAAGTAGTAAAAAAGATCGGTGATTTCCAGGGCCTGACTGTGGGAGGAGGGATGTTCGGAGGGACACAGAGGATATTTAGGGCAGTGAAAATACTCTGTATCATACTATAAGAATGGATACATGTCATTACACATAGGTCCATACTCACAGAATGTATTAACACCAAGAGTAAATCCTGGGGTGAACTGTGGACTTTGACTGATTATGATGTATCAGTGTAGTTCATCAATGGTAATAAAAGTGCCACTCTGGTGGAAGATGCTGATAATGGTGGCGGTGCGTAGGGAGCCCTGTGCATGTGTCAGGGAGTATATGGGAAGTCTCATCACCTTCCTCTTAATTATGCTGTGAACCTAAAACTGCTTTAAAAAGTAAAATCTTAAAAAAACAAAGTTCAGTTTACATCCGTAAGGAACCCAAAAAAAAATAATTTTAATAAATCTCAGCCTTTGAGTACACATCTTTTTAACATTCTGTGTGACAAAATCAGATGTGCACATAAAGCACGTCCGCTGTCTTCCGAAGTAGTTGTTTGAGTTGCAGGCAGAACTAGCTGTTTTTCACATGAGGTACCATTTTTCAAACTCTCTTATCTGTGAGAGGCTGAGTTTCCTACACATACTTTAACCATCACAACAAATCACAACAGATTGAATTCAGAGGAAAATAGAACTCTGGTGTCTTCTGTCAAGCCAGACATTGATAAGTTTTGCAAAAATGGGAACTAATGATACAGTTCCCACTAAGTTATTTTAAAATTACTTTTATTATTTTTATAAAAATATGCTCTTCATGTGAACATGTTATATAGGTTATTTAAATGAATTAAACAAATATTTTTAAATTTCTCAGTTTTTGTTTCGAAATCTGCTAAATATAAATAGATAAAATCCACATAAGCAAAGGCCTTTAGTGGTCTTCAGTAATTTTTAAGGATGTAGAGGGATTGTGAGACCAAAAAATGTAAGAATAGCTCTTCTATGTCGTCTCCTGAAAATTAATAGCAGCACATCTGATTGCATTTTTTTTTCCTGAAGATGCCTTTTCTGCACTAAAAGTTTACCAGTTTCTCAGGACAAAATATGAGAAAGAACCATCTTTTGGAAGAGCCATGCCTTAACTTCTGTCAGAGTCCTGGAGCTTCCCAGAAGCCAGTATTTTAGGTTTGAGGACAAGGGAAAATGCTAGAATTATGCCACTGACCTTGGAACACATTTTTGAAACACCCAGAATCTCTAATTCTTCCTTTGGTTTTATTTTTTCATCCTGCTTTAAAATCATGAAAACACCTGGAGGATTTTTAATAGGGTTGTGTATAGTGAAAATGATTAAGGTGGCATATTGGGAGGTAGAGATTATTTCCTTTGGTCCTTCATCAATTCAAAAAAGTTCAAGGAGGCCTTCACAGGAAGTATATGAGCCAGTGGATAAGTTTGCTAAGGCATCAATTCATCTTAGCTCCTGAAATAACATTGAAACAATAATAAAAGGTAAAATCAACCAGTGGAAATAGGTGTAATGGATTGTGTAAATGAAGCATAACATGCATTATTAGAGGTGACTACATGTGAACTGCACTTAGGCCAGACCTTACTGCTAATTTCCCAAGTTATACCGGGGAGTTGAATGAAAGGCAGTAGATTATCAGACTGCTCTGAGCTGGGCAGGACTCTGTGAGTGAATAGTGATTTATTGGTTTGTATGCCATTCCATACCTCCTGGGAGGAAATTCTGGTTGGCAGTACATCACAAATTATAAACTTATCCTCTCCGCAGCCAAATCTTCCTTTCTTCCTCTTCTGTTTTTGCAGAGTACTTTATGATATGCTAAACTAAACTGCACTGGGTGTTCGCTTGATGGAGCTTGAACAATCCCTCACGGATGTTTCCAGTGTAACTGTGGAAGTAGATAAAAAGTCAATTTGTAATATGCATGGGGTGCTTCTGAATGTCAGGCTCTGAACTAGGCTCTGTGGCGGAGAACGCAAGAAGCCAGAAGAAACTAGTTTCTCCCCGGTAGGGGCTTGCAGCCCACTAGGACATCATTGATGCAGCAAAGCGTGAGAAAGTCTAGAATTTATAAATTCTTCCAAAGCAGACTACACGACTATCAGAGGGGAAGTCACAGAGTAGTAATTGGTAGCCTGAGTATAACACAAAGACTGCAATGACATGTTTTTAAAAAGCCTTTAAAAATACTATAAAGTATTTTAAATATATTGCTCACACAGTGATGTGGTAGTCCTCTCTGTTATCACTGTGCACATTTAAATGTTAATATTTGGCTTTACTTCCTTCAAAATCTTGTCCCTCTCTGAGCATGTGTTCTTGGTTCTTTTGTAAAAATAGGGTCCTACAGTATGTGATGACACTCTACAATCTCTCAACCCCATACATGGTCCTCTTCATTTCTTTCCCATCTCTGTGAATGCAACACCTTCTACTAGTAGATTCTAGTTATATAAGCAGGACATGGAGTCATTTAAAAAATCTTTTTCCTCTGTCCTCATATCTAGTCCACCCCAATCCTGGTGATTTTATTACTAAAATATCTCTCAGGTCTAGAGAGTTATTTTCAGCTATACTACAACTGTGGCTGTCAATGGTCACCTTACCACCACGTTTCACTCGTGCTGCTACAATGACCTTCCAACTGCTCTAATTCCCATCCACACTTTACCCTCCAAACTATTCTCTATCACTCTAGTGATCTTTGTGAACTGCACATTTGATCCTTAAACCATGCAGTGGCTTCCCTCTACACTTCAGATGAAGATAAATCTATCATAGATTTAAGACCCTGCAACATCTTACTTTTTTAGCAACATCTTGCATCAGTCACACTGTGCCTCAAGGCGGCTGTGTGTAGTTGTGTATGTTGCGTACTGTACAGCTCCAGGAAGCATTTGACACATTTTAGTCTGTGTGAAGAAGGCCCCTAGCTTTTGCAGTATCATGGTCCATATATCCATGTGAGGTAGCATTGCTCCCTCCACTCCTTTGGCTCTCCAACTCTGCTGGCCCTCTTTTGTGTTCTGCAATGTATCCTCTCTTTTTTTTTTATCATAAGGCGTTTTTCTCCTGTTCTTACTTCCTCTTAGAATGTTCTTCTATCCCCTCTTTACCAAGTTAACCTCAAGCCATGCTTCAAATCTCTGCTTAGTCTTTGGACCTTCACTTGAGTCATGTATCCTTATTATACTTAGTAATAGGTCCATGTAAGCTGTCCTTTATATCATGTAATTATTTGACTAATATTTGTCACTTTCACCAGCCTGTGAAATGTGGGCAGTGTGTGCCATTTGTTCATCATCATATGACAAATAAGTGACACATAAAAGGAGCCTCTTAAATGTTATCAGTGGGTGAATTTATGATGTTTGTACCTCTCTTTTCCACATATCGATTTATTATATATGCTCTTGTACAGAATGCCTTTGCTAGTTGCATATTAGTTCACAATACACATATTCCATAGCTAGCTAATCTCATTTGTTGGACATATTCATTGTTTCCAGTATTCCAGTATTCCCATTCCTTCATTTTATCTTATTAGTCATCAGTTGGATTGGGAGAGAGGGCTTGTGCAGAGATAAGAATGTTTTTTAGATGGAAAGAAAAGCATGTTAAATGATATAGTTAGGAGGTAACAAGAGTTAGTAGGGAGGTGGGCTTGGCAGAGTCAGAAACAGCTTTGACATGTAATCAAAAGTAAGTTTCTTATGAAGAGGAAATGAGAAAAATTACTATTAGTTGAAAGCCTTGAAGTTTGGAGTGGAGTGTTTGGCTCCTGCCATATTGCTAAGCTTGACTAAATTGCTTGGTTTGGGATGAGTATAATGAGTGCAGAAGCTCCTTATTTAATAAAAAGAGACAATATTTTTTACCTCTTTTCCCTTTTTCCACACTAATTATGTAATATCATCTTGCTTTTTCACCTCTAATTTCCCATTTTGGCCAATTTAGGGCTACCAAGACATACTGAGAACATCAAAGAAGCAACTGTAGCATACTTAGTCAATATACGAATAAGGTTTGGGATCCTATCAGCCAAACATCAAATGCCAACACTATCATTGGTGAGTGAGAGTATTGATGTGGTGAAGATCAGAGTTGTATCAGTTGGTCAAAGAGAATTCAGAGTATCAGGATTTAATGACCATCTACAAACATTGGATTGATGAAAATAGAGGAAGGAAGACTCCTTGGTGTTCGATGGCAAAATATCAGACGGAGAGTCATGCCTCCATGAAGTGAAAGTTAATAGTGAAAGCTACAGAGGACAGCTTAGGATAGGGAAGTAGTTCTCTTGCCACCAGTTGTTTCAGTCTTTTGAACTTACCTGTGTTATTATAGGAAAGAGTGCTCTGGATAGCAGTGGTAATTAAAAGAATATTCTTTTGAGGGGTGTCTGAATAAATTTGGCTACATGTTGAAAAAACTCAACTACAACTGCTTTAATCAATAAAGAAATTCCTTGCCGTCATAACTAGAAAGTCTGAGGTAAGGTAGTTTGCAGGGGATGTCTGTTCAGTGGCTCAGTGATATCATCCAGGACCCTTTCCTTTCCATCTGTCTGTTCTACAATCCCATTTCAAAATGGTGGCAGCAGTTCCACCACATCTAGACAGGATAAGAAGATACAGTATATCTTTCTATGCAGTCAGTAAAAAAAGAGGAGGTATTTCAGAGTCCCATCCAACAGATTCCTACGCATGTATGAAGAGCATTATATGACCAGTCTGTTCTTGAGCCAATTATTGGAAAAGGGATGAGCTTATCATTATTAGCTTAGAGGAATGATTAGGGGTAGAGATGACATGGGGTAGTCAAACACAGTAAGCAATATAGCAAGCAGCATATGTTATTGAAGTAATAAAAAGTTGTTAAAGTATTTGAATTCTGATTAATGAAGATGATTTATGGTAGGGTTGATAAGAATTTGTATATCTAGATTTCTTTATTGAAAGAGATGTGGCTTGAATTTTATGAATTTTCATAACATAGGTATTTTGGCAGTGTTATTTATATAATTATTTCCAATTTTTTTTCCTCATAATGTGTTTCTTCAAATATAACCTATTAAATCACTGAGGAAAGATTCTCATTCATTCATTTATTTATTCATTATAGGTTCTGGAGATAGAATACTGTAAAAGACAGAGAAAATTCTGTCTTCATGGAGTTTATACTTACTGACAAGAGGTGGAAAATTAAAAAGCAAAAAAAATGTAAAAAATATAATTTCCAATATTAATAGTTGTCTTTCAAAACTGAAAAATCTCCGTATCACACAAGACACTCAAGTAACTACTTCTTCTGACAGGCATTTTAGTAAAAGTACATATCAACTGTAATTAAATCAAATTACCACCTTGATCAGCATTTGGTCATGAAGAACCTGTGGCCCACCAGCACTTCATAGTACATGGATTGAGAACCACTAGCTGGATGACCTTGGGCCAATTATTTAACCTTTCTCTATGGTCCAGTTGCCTTGTCTTTAAGGTAGAGTCATATTCCCTATTTTAAGGCATTTCTGAATGATTAAATGAGATGATGTCTGTAAAAAGTTTAGAACAGTGCCTGGCACATGTAAGTGGAGTGTGTGTATAAAATAAATAAAATTAAATTAATAAAATAAATGCATCTTATGAAACAGGAGGTAAAATGTGCTTCTGCCTTAATTCCTTTCCATCGTATTAGGTGGTTAGAAATGGCTTTAGTGTATTTAGTTCAATATTCTCATATTAAATGAGAGGAAATGAAGCTGAGAGAATGGGCAGTATTTCAGCCAGAATTAGGCCTGAGGTCTTTCTCATGCCTATCCAGTGCTCTTTCCAGTATTTTATTCTGTCATGATTTCCATGCACACATTTGTAAGTATATACATCCTCGGGAATTCAGAAACCTGCCTCTGTCTGAGGGTTACTTCTTCAGGACCTGTAAGCTCCTCTTTCCTGGAGTTGTAGTCACTACTTCACTTTTACCCTGGGGTCTGGATAAGGCGTTCGTTTGGTAAGAAGTGGGTATTTTCAAAGCCAAGATACTGTGGTTAACTCAATGGGCAGTTCACGTAGTGGTGCTTTTGGTTAAAGTCCTAATTAACCTTCTGTAGCTAATGAGTTTGGGGGTTATAAATCTACTCATTATTATGAATGATAGGGCCAGTGCTTAAAATTTGCCAGTGTTGCACTAAGACATAATTATTTATGAAGAGGCCTTGCCCCAGAAATGGAAATCATAATAATTAGATTTAACCTTTCTGTGGCTTATGTATTTTTTTTTTCCCCAGGGAAACAGATGTTTAGAGGGTACTAATTACTAGTAGTGGAAAGTTTCCTACCCAGACAAATCAGAAAGTCAGGAGGCTAACTCTACCACTTAGCTGTGAGCCTTCAGAAAAGAAGCAATACCAGAGGCTTTCTGTCTGTTAATGGCAGATTTGTGCTACATAATGTCACCAGCTGAGAATCCTCAGAGCTTTGTTTCTTCAGAAAACAATGGATGTTTTTTTAAGGTGCTTTTCTTTTTTGTTTTTAATTGAAGTATAGTTGATTTACAGTGTTGTGTTAATTTCTGCTGTACAGCAAAGTGATTCAGTTATACATATATATACTTTTTTTTTTTTTTTTTTTTTGCGGTACGCGGGCCTCTCACTGTTATGGCCTCTCCCGTTGCGGAGCACAGGCTCTGGCCGCGCAGGCTCAGAGGCCATGGCTCACGGGCCCAGCCACTCTGCGGCATGTGGGATCTTCCTGGACCGGGGCACGAACCCGTGTCCCCTGCATCGGCAGGCAGACTCTCAACCACTGCGCCACCAGGGAAGCCCAATACATTCTTCTTATATGCTTTTCCATTATGGTTTATCAGAGGATATTGAATATAGTTCCCTGTGCTATACAGCAGGACCTTGTTGTTTATCCATTCTGTATGTAATAGTTTCCATCTGCTAACCCCAAGCTTCTAGTCCATCCCTCCCCTATTCCTCTGCCCCCTCCCCCTTGGCAGCCACAAGTCTGATCTCTATGTCTGTTGAGTCTGTTTATGTTTTATAGATTGGTTCATTTGTGTCATATTTTAGATTCTACATATAAGTGATATGGTATTTGTCTATCTCTTTTTGACTTACTTCACTTAGTCTGATACTCTCTAGTTGCATGCATGTTGCTGCAAGTAGCATTATTTTGTCCTTTTTTATGTATTCCATTGTATAAATGTACCACATCTTCTTTATGCATTCATCTGTTGATGGACATTTAGGTTGTTTCCATGTCTTGGCTTTTGTGAATAGTGCTGCTATAAAGATAGGGGTGCATATATCTTTTTGAATTACGGTTTTGTATGGACATATGCCCAGGAGTAGGATTGCTGGATCATGTGGCAACTCTAATTTTAGTTTTTTGAGGGACCTCTTTGCTTTTTTCCAAAGTGGCTGCACCAACTTACATTCCCACCAACAGTACAGGAGGGTTCCCTTTTCTTCACATAAGGTGCTTTTCATAAATGGTAAAATCGATATAACAAACGCATTTCCAAGAGATGATTAATTTGGTTGAAACTGGACCATGAATAATGTTATATCAGGAAAAGAATGTGGAAATTACCCCTTTTGGTCAAGATCCTGAGCTTTATGGTCAAGTATGGGCTGGCCCAAGAGTTCTACAGCTAGTGGCACATCACCAACTGACACATGGGTATTCAGTTCCTCAAAGTTATATCCAGTTTTCTTGAATCAAGTAGTATAACATGCATTCATTAAACTTAATGAAAATTTAATTAAAAGTCCTGTTTCTAAGATTAAAAGATATTGCTGGGGGTCTTTGCGGCTAAAGATGTTGTTTTTGGATTTTAATATAATAATACAATTAAATTAGAACTGCGATGATCTTTAGAGACTGTCTAAATTAATTTGGTCTAGTGCTAGACCCAACTCTTCATTTTAGATGAGGACACCAAGGTAGTGTGATAGGTTATGTGAGGTGAAATGCTAGATGCTTGTTAGTGGCAGAGCTGAAACTAGGACATAGATCTCCTGGCTTCTAGTTCAGTATGCTTCCAGCTACACCTTAAAGCCATCAGGTTGTCTTCAGCTAGTCAAAATATTCATCCTGCTGCTAATCTCCCACAAACCCTTGCCTCACATCTCCCATCTTCCCTGTAACACGGCTTGCTCCCCATCTAGCCCAGCTGAGGAAGGATGCACTTGCAATTTTATAGAAACATTTTCAAGTATTAATATTGCCCCTAAAAAAAGAGGTGTGCAATACATAGGTCTTTGTGCTTCTTAGTCACACTGCATGCTTTTATCCTTGGTACCCTAGCATGATGGGTGTGAATATGGCTTCTGAAGTCTGACTGCTTAGGTTCAAATCTCACTGCCCTTATTTGTAATCTATGTGACCTTGAGTAAGCAACTCTGCTTCAGTGTTCTCATGTAAAAAAACCCTGAGGTTATTAATGGTAAAAACCTCACGTATTTTTGTTAACATTAAGTAAACTGATATTCAGAAAGCATTTAAGAAAGTGCCTGGTACACAGTATGCACTTAGTAAAAGGTAGCTACTATTTTTTACTGTATTAGGCAGAAACAAATCAATGTGTAAAATAATATGGATTAAAAATGCATTAAACTTCCAAGTACAATGCATAAATAAGCCCTTATATTCATTAGTCATCACGACAACCCAAAATTGGACATTAGCCCAATTTTATACACAATAGCACCAAGATCCAGAATGATTATATCACTTGCTCAAAGCTCCACAACTGGTTACTGACGGCGGCTTCCATAACTCAGATTGTTGGTACGTTTGAAGCTCAAGCTTTTGCCTTTCTATTGATCCAGATTCCAGAGGCCAGTGATGGTCCACTAGGTTTTCTGTGAATTTTTTTTAAAGCTTTTTTTCTCTAAAAAAAAATCATAATTGATTGACAAGTAGTGCTAGCTGAGTAGGTTTTCCAGAGGTAAGGCTCAAAAAGGGTAAGGTTGTATTGCGTCAGGTTATAATACAATCCATAAGGTTGTATTATAAGGCTTCAGAGGATTCTCAGCACTGGAACACACCTGGCCAAAGGGATGACAGGAGATAGGTCTGAATTAAAAGGGCAACCACTTCCACCTCCTGACTCAGGCCATTCTTTAAGGTCCACACTGATAGGGTTGCTCTCCAATAACGATCACCCACAGAATGACACCATCTGGCAAATGTCAGAGGAGAGGGGACAGGAGGAACAGCTGCTGGACTTCAGCTGCAGTCATCTGCCTATGTTGCCAGTGACTTGAAAATGATTGGGCAGGGAGGGTTGATGCTTCCAGCTGAGTGAATATGCTGTCATGCCCAGTTCCATCTTTTTTTAGATTTTAATAGAGATACTCACTCCTTCAAAGATTCCTGGCATCCTCATGTATTCTTTTGTATGTGGAAGTTAGATTGATGCCTGTAATTCCAGATGTTTTGAAATTGAACACATGGTTTCTTCAGCTCAACCTTTTTACTCCCCAAAATCAGAAGTGTCCCTGTTTCAACAAATAATACTCTAATCTACCAAGGTGGGCAAACCAGAAATGTGTATGTTATCCTTGATACCTTGTCTTTCTACCCTTTATGACTCAGACTAAGTTGGGTCCTTTTTTTGTGCTCTCATAATACTGTGTGATTTTTGGTTCATAGAATTTATTGAAGTTTGTGATCATTGATTTATATTGTGACTATTTCATGAATATATATATATATATATATGTATGTGTATATATATATATATAACTTCACTGGCTTGAAAGCTCCATGAGAGTAGGAATCATGTCTATGTTTACTCATCAGTGCTTACATACTTGTTTATGCTATAACTCAGTGTTTATCACATAGTAAGGGCTCGAAAATTAATTGCTTAACAAGTCTTGAACAAATCTTCACTTTCCTTGCTTCATTATTTTCAATGCCTTGTCTTTAGAAAAGGATTTGCTAATAATGGCAACAATAAAATGGGAATCAGCCAACCCTGGAAATGGTAAGATCGCCATCACTGGTTTTCACCATCATCTGGATGGTCTTCTGTCATCTTGAATTTAGAGGAGTTTGGATTAGGTGATCTTTAGGTCCACCCCCAACACCATGGCTTATTATTCCGTTGTGCTCACTAAGGCCTTATAGATTGGTATAGTGATACCCTCTTTGCATTGGGGTGTCAAGAAACTTGGATTTCAGTGCAGATCTCAGTGACCTTGAACAACTCACTTCTATTATCTGCAACCCTGTTTCCTCATCTTAAAGTGGAGTGCATTAGTAAGGATGGGTTAAATTATTCAGAAGTAACAAGTAACCATAGTAACTCAAAATTTAATACAATAAAGTTAGTTTTCACTTACTTTGCATGTCCCATGGGGTTGGACAGAGGGGTCTGCTCCACAGTCACTTGGGCAAGGAGATGGAGGCTTCTCTCTCTTGCAGTTGAGCCATTGTGAACATGCGTCTTCCCCACTTGCCATCTCACCTCATCAATAGAAGAGAGAGAGTTGGGAATTGTGTATGAGCTTGTTACTGCCTCATCCTAGAAGTAATATCTTTCATTGGCAAGGATCAGTCCTTGGTCCCCTCTAACTGTAAGAAAGCTGAGAAATAGAGGAGAACAGATGAAATATTTGTTGTGTGTGACTTTGTCTTTCACATGAGGGGATTTTGATTTTTTGTTTTATTTGCTTAACCAGTGGAAGCATTTCTTTTAATGAAATATATAAATATGTAAAGCAAATAAGAGTGAAACTGTACTAATGGAAGCAGTGCTGGAGAGGCCTGGGTCTCTGTCTGCTTGCCCTGTGCTTTATAAAAACCATTTCATGTAATTATACCCAAAGCACTTCCATTGACCTGCAATGGCTTTGTTGTGCATAGTGTGAAAACTTCCTGGCTGGCTGGCCTCTAAGGTCACCTTTACCTTTTAAAATTCTATTTGTAAATGATGAATTCTTCAAATTTGTTATGCAACTGTATATACATGTTAAAAGCCTGTAGACGATTCTTAAGGATTTTAAACATCTTATTATTTTAATTGAAAACATGGATGTCCTACTACTAAAAAAGATGTCCTCCCATAATCCCTAACAGAATTATTTTTTATTTGCCTCTAGGTCTTGTCTATATTCCTTATATATATATTACATAGTTGCATTTATGTGGAATTTTTGTATTTCACATTTTTTCATACATTTATTTCAATTCTATTTGGCCTTTGTAATAATTATTTTTATAAATAGAATATTATTAACTAAAGCAATCCTAAATGCAGTAATGTAAGTCCTTAACTCAGTATATTGAAATGTGTTAGTCCTCAGAAAAATGGCAGTAATAATTAATAACAGGTTGAATTTTTAAGAGGAATTTAGAAGTTAGAAGAGCATTGTCCAAAGGAAATTAGATGAGTAGTACTCACTGTATGAATCAAATGTATTATCTGAGCTAAAATCAGAATTATGTTAATATTGCTGAAAGTATACTATGTATTGTGCATTGTCTAAGCATTGTCCATTAGTTTCTCACTTAATCCTCACAACAACCCCTATGAGCAATAGGTAAAATTTTTTTGTAAGTCATTTTACAGAGGAGAAAACTGTAGCTCAGTTTGTTTAGCAGTCTGTCCTGAGTTAACTGACTAGATAGTGCTTTATCCTGGAGTCCAATCCAGGTCTGTCTCCCAAGCCTAGACCCTTGCCTCCCATTAAATGAGATGTTTAAAGCAATGCTGTATACCTGAAACTAATATATTGTAAATCAACTATACTTCAATAAAAATATAAAATAAAACTTTAAAAAAAAAGTGAAAAAAAGGCAATTGTCTATGGTGAGGGCAAATTGGTGAAGAGGTATTGCAATTCTATTGCCGTGGCCTTCCCCAGTCCTACTCATTGTTTTCCTTTTTAAATTATCAGCGTTTAAAATTGCATTGAAATTTAGCTTGAAGATTTAAAATATAAATAAAACATCAAGGAAGACTTTTAATGCAAACCTACTTTAATATAGTTCCATGGTTCATTTTACCATAGGATTAATGAGAATATACAAATAACAAATTACTCTTTGGGTTAATATTAATTCTGCCTCTTGACCCAGTTAAAAATATCTATTAGATTATATAAATCAAACCCAGTAAGAAAATGACGTATTTAAACTGCCTTCAAACCAGCGTACATAATAGTAATGACTCTAATAGTGTTGCAAAAGAGAGAAAGGTTACAAACAAATGTTGATTATTAATTATTCAAATATTAACAAAGTCCATTCTGAAGGATCTTGACCTCTATGTAGTACTAACAAATGCATGTAGGAGCAAAGACCAAATATCCATAAAACCAAATATCCATTTTCTTTTTAATGATATTTTTATCTTCATGCCAGTTCACTTAAGAAAGAACATTTTATTTTAAAAGATACAGCACAATATTGGTCTCGTTAGTAACATGTATCTCCTAAAGTAGAGATTACAAATTATGTCCCCAAGTCAAGATGTGGACCACAGACATGTTTTGTCTGGCTCAAGTGGTGTTAGTAATTACTTGTCAACATTTTAAATTTGGGCTTGTGGTAGGCAGAGTAATGGCTCCACAAAGACGTCCATGTCTTATTCCTTAGACTGTGTATATTTCATTACACAGCATAAGAGACTTTGCAGATATAATTAAGATTATGGACCAGACCTTAAAATAAAGAGTTTAGCCTAGATTGCCCAGGTGAGCCCTATCTAATCACAATAACCCTTAAAAACAAAGAACTTCCTCCAGATGAAGGGCAGAGAGATGTGACAGCAGGGAATACCTGAGATAGTCAAAGCTTTAGAAAAAACCCTCAACTCATTGCTACAGGAGGGAGGCCACGTGGAAAGCACGAGAAAGGATGTGGGCAGCCTCTAGCAGCAAAGACCAGCAAAGAAATAGGGACTTCACTTCTACAACCACAAGGAATTGAATTTGGCCAAATTTGCATGAGCTTGGAAGCCAATTTATCATTAGAAGCTCTGGAAAGTAACTTAAATTTGCTGACACCTTGATTGTAGCCTTGAGAAACTCTAAGCAGTGGACCCAGTTGAGTTATGCTATAACTGGATTTCTGACCTCCAGAACTGTGGGATAATAAAAGAGTGTTTTAAGTCCCTAAATTTGTGGTAATTTTTTTATGGCAGTGAAAGGAAACTAATACTGAGATATTTCACATAGAAATTCATGTGTCTAAGTATATTTTTTGGCCACACTGGATTAGAGTTGAGTAGTAGAGGCCCCATTTGGTTGAAACCTGAGACTCTTATTTATACAAGTTATCACCTGGCCCGCTTTACTCATTTGCCCTTTTGACACTTGTGTTTTAAACACTGATCTGTAGGGACTTCCCTGGCAGTCCAGTGGTTAAGACTCCACACTCCCATTGCAGGAGGCATGGTTGGGGAACTAAGATCCCTCATGGTCTAGCCAAAAAAAAAAAAAAAAAAATTGGGAATCAAACACCGATCTGAAAGTTAAAAGGGACACAACTGGATAGGCATGGGTAGCTTGGGGATTTTTCTATCCCTCTTCCAATGACCTTGACTTCAGCAGTCCGAATTTTTGCCTAATATGCTATTTCACATTAGACGCCACTCTGTCCCTCACTTTCATCTCTCTTTGTTTCTTTCTTCATTTTTAATAGAGCTTAGTGGATCCAACAAAGTTGGTTGCTGTAGAAACATCATCCTTCGTTTTCACAAATGTTTTTCAGGAACAAATGTCAGCACGTAATTCTTTTATCAAGTTTCACTCGTAGCCTCAGTTGCTGTTGAATTTCCTTCCTCCATTTATTGAACCACATTGGACAGATGTTTTTACTGCAGAATCCAAGTAAAGGCACTGCTCCAATATTTTAAATTTAATTACAGTTGCTACATATAAGGACAGGGCACTAGATTATTTAGAAAGAGTAAATAAATCTTGTTCTTGGTGTAGAATTATTTTGCACTTGAAAGAAACAAGTCTAAACCATGAAACAAACATCTGCTTGAGCAATAGTTAAAGGAATTCCAAGCCCTCCATATTTGTATGCTTCTTGTTCCCATGATTAGAAATTTCAATAAAGCTTGATCATCACTTACATATTCTCATAATACCCCATTATCTCTCTTTTATCACATTCTATAACTGAAATTTAATGTTTATTTATTTAGTAATTTATTTAGTCTCCTCTTTTTTTTTAAATTTATTTATTTTTGGCTGCATTGGGTCTTCATCATTGTGCACGGGCTTTCTCTAGTTGCGGTGAGTGGGGGCTACTCTTCTTTGTGGTGTGCGGGCTTCTTACTGGGTGGCTTCTCTTGTTGCGGAGCACAGGCTCTAGGTGCGTGGGCTTCAGTAGTTGTGGTGCACAGGCTCAGTAGTTGTGGCTCGCGGGCTTAGTTGCTCTGCAGCAAGTGAGATCTTCCCGGGCCAGGGCTTGAACCCGTGTCCCCTGCATTGGCAGGTGGATTCTTAACACTGCACCACCAGGGAAGTCCTAGTCTCTCTTTTCTACTATACATATAAGCTTTCTGATGGCAAAGTCTCTATATCTTTTTTTTTTTTTTTTTTGCGGTACGCTGGCCTCTCACTGTTGTGGCCTCTTCTGTTGCAGAGCGCAGGCTCCGGACGCGCAGGCTCAGTGGTCATGGCTCACGGGCCCAGCCGCTCTGCGGCATGTGGGATTTTCCCAGACCGAGGCACGAACCCGTGTCCCCTGCATCGGCAGGTGGACTCTCAACCACTGCGCCACCAGGGAAGCCCCCAAAGTCTCTACATCTTGATTCCATTTTATATTATTTTAACCTTTCATTAATCCTTTGTTGAATGAAAGATATATTCGTTAGTTATCATTTGTATGGGTGGAATTGGGTGGGCAGTATCTAATTCTGAATCCTAACATTACAAAGCATTAGAGACAAAACATTTAAGTGTAAGCATGATTCAGAAACCATTTGTTCAAGTTGAAAGAATTTAACTTCCCACATCTATCCACATTAGGGTAATGCCTTGCCAGAGAACTGAGTCTGTTCCATATCCTGTTAAATAGCAGCCTGATGGTGTCACGTATAGGATGCCAGGAAAGTAAAGGAATAAAAGTAATTAATGATGGCCTACAAGCTGTCTTGTTGTGGGTGCCAAGTATCCAGTAGTCTCTAAACATTGCTCCTCAGAATCTTCAAGTAGTCAGTTTGACTGGTAGTTTGGACTCATTTGACGATCTTTCTTGCTGCTGTTTGCAAGAACTTTGGACCTTTTTCCAGCCTCACTGTGTCTCTGCCATCTTAATTTCTATATGCCTTGAATCTCTGTTGATCTCATATTTTATCTACCAATCTGTTTCATTGGGTTGCAGTTTTGTTTCTTATCTTCCACACAATCTGATGTTGCTCATGACCACATATGTCATTTCATTTTCACCTCAGAGTAGAGCAGCCTACAGCTTGAGACAGATGCTTTTCCTCTAACAAGAGTTCTCAAAGTTAATCCTAGAAGAAGTCAATTTCTAGGGCTTGAAGAACTGCTAATATCCCTCTTTTTCAGGATGGAAAGAACAGTTGAAAAAATGTCACCTAAGAGCTTTTCTCTTAAAATTAATATTCACATATTGATACTGATACATTAATTTTCCAATTTAAAAAATAATGCATATTTATTATAAAATTTAAATAATTGAGATTATAGAATATTGCTTCTTTTCCTCTACTCCTTACTTAATTCTACTCCCCAGATATAACCATTTTTGATGTTTGGCACATTTCAAGCGTGTTTTTCTTATCCAGGCTCTGAATTTGATCTGATCCAAGGTAGAGCTCAAGTTCTACCATTGCCTTACTGAGTGAAGATAAGCAAGTCACTTAATCTTTCTGAGCTTTAGTTTCTTCATTTTTAATTTTAAAATAGAATTTCTAATGGTACCTACTTAATAGGCTTAATATAAGGATTTAGTGAGGTAATGCTGAGGTAATGCACATAAAAAGTTTGGTATTCTTCACAGCAACTGGTATTAATGGGGTATTGCTACTCACTTTCTTTACGACATTTTACTAAAAATATGTTAATGGATATCTTTCCATGTCAATACATAAACATCAAAGTCCTCTTTATAAGTGACCTCAGAATATTCTAATAGATGGATGTACCATGATTTTCCTAATGATGAAAAATTCTCTTAATCTATGTTTCTATTCAAGTTGTTTGATTATTTCTTATAAATGTAAGATTGAGGTCATTAAGAAATCTCCCTAGACCAACCCTCAGTACTTAGCTATTGCCACTCAGAGGCTCTGATGTCCATTACCCACCTGACTGAATTAACTGTGATTCCAATTTAGATGATATCTTATTGAACACTAGTACCAAATTAGGGATTTAAAATGCCTATCAATAAACCCCTTTGGTTACTAACAATTATGAAGTCTGAAGGGAAGACAGTTAACTGGCTAAATTAAACATTGCGTGTTATTTGAAAACATCATTTGATATTATTCCCCAAGAAAAAAGTAAACAGTTTATATCATCTGCCTTCTCTAAATGTCAGAGTTACCATAAAATTTTATGGTAAATTCACATCCACTTTCTAGAGTAATTGCTGATTAGTAGGTATCCATCCAGTTGAATAGGTTATGTTAATACATGTCAGTTTATACATACTTGAGCTATAAATTTTATTTATTTATTTTTTTTGCGGTATGCGGGCCTCTCACCGTTGTGGTCTTTCCCGTTGCGGAGCACAGGCTCCGGATGCACAGGCTCAGCAGCCATGGCTCACAGGCCCAGCTGCTCCGCGGCATGTGGGATCTTCCCGGACCGGGGCACGAACCTGTGTCCCCTGCATCGGCAGGCGGACTCTCAACCACTGCGCCACTAGGGAAGCCTCTAAATTTTATTTTTTATAAAAATCATTTGAAAGTATGAACTGATATTAGCAGGTTTCTGGTTAGATTTAGACCTAGGTAGTGACATAGTAACAGATCTGAAGACTAGAACGTTTCTGGAATCTGTATAGGATGAAACTTCCCTGAGAAGTGTCTTTGCCTAAGGTCAATAAGTAAATACATTTATAAGCAAGAAATTGTACAAATAAATTTATAGGTGAGCAATGATGGGATAAGAGAGAATGGAATTTTGAGTGAAGGAAGCTGTAATTTGCCAAAATAGCAGAATAGCTGCATTTTTGTCACCAGTGGTAGTGTCTTGCCTTTCTTTCTCCTATTGCCTACCTACTCTATTCGTGAAATTATAGGGACCTTAGTTCATTTTTATTATACAGATTTTAAAAGGCAACTTAAACTTCTCTGATAAAGATTAGAGAATGAGTAATTTTCATCTTGAGAATATATTATAGATCTCAGCTTCTAAGTTTATCCTAATTTTAAAGTTTAAAGTCAATTTTTGGATAGAGCAGCAGTTCTAATTAGAGAAATAACAAAGAAAGTATTTTAAAGCTTCAACCAGAAATCCCTGTTCTGGATAAAATGTCAATTTGGATGAAAGAAAATTGTCTTTAATGGTCAATGAAATCCTAAGAGTCAGGGTATTGAGGGAAATATTACAGATTCTCAGTGGTTCATTGGCTCTAGAGTCACTTGCCACTGATACTTGGATTGCTGGTTTGTAGCCAAATAGAGATAGCCTCACTTTCTTGTTGTTTTTTTCCTAAGAAGGCATCTGGAATACTTCATGGAAAATGTCTCCTAGTATCAAAAATATTACTAACCGACTTTCCGATATCAAAAAGATTACTATAGAATGTAAAGGAATTGTAGAAAAAACCCAACTTTGGCTAACTTAAAGTCTTTAAACTTCCTCATTTTAGAATTTCTTTGTCCAATCACTGCAAGCCAAGTTGTTCCTAGTCTAGGTTTTCCTAGGGCTCTGTATCCTTTCTGGTTCTTTTTGGCTTTTTGTCTTGGTTCAGGCTATGTTTTTCTCCCAGAGACTTAAATTTCTAATGAAGAAAAGTCATGGACTTATCATTTCATTCATTCAGTACATATGTCCTGAATGCCTACCACATACTAGGCACTCTTCTGGGTGTCTGGGAATAAAACAGATAAAGATCCTTATCTTCATGAAGCTTACATTCTTATAACGGAAGAGCAGTAATAAATAATAAACACAGTAAATAAGTAAATTACATGGCATGTTGGAAGGTGGTAAGCGTCATGGAGACAAAAGGAAAAAGTAGAGCAAGAACTGGGAATTGAGAGTGTGGGAGGCAGGCTGTAACTTCAAATGTGGTGGCTGGGATGGTCCTCCTTGAAAAGGCGACATATGAGCAAAGATGTGAAAAAGGTGTGAGGTTAGCTGTGTAAATATTGGGGAAGAGCATTCCAGGCAGAGGAAACAGCTGATATGAAGATTTTCAGGTGAGAATGTGCCTGCAACATTCAAGGAACAGCACGGAGGCTACCATAGCTGGCAGAGAGTGAAAGAGGAGGAGAGAGAAGGAGGTGAAGTCAGAGGTGAGGTGAGGCTGCTGTGGCTTTGGAGAGGCTGTAGGCGAGCAGATCACAGAAGGCCTTGAAGTTCCCTTTAAGGAGTTTTGCTTGGACTCTGAGTGAGGAGGCACCTTGGCAAGATTTTGAGCAGAGGAATGCCAGGATCTGCCCCCCGTTTCAAAGGGGTCACTCTGGCTGCTGTGCTGAGAATACCTTCTACCTTCTTTTATATCCAGTCTTAAGCTGCATTTTAGGATCTAATTTTTTGCATATATCTATAATCAATTTTACCTCTGGGCACTTCACAATATATGGTTAAAAATGTGTTGACTTCTTTATATTTTAAAATAGTGAAGTCAGTCGGAACAATGATAAGTATAATTTCTTATCCCCAAATCCAAATATAAATTGAATAATTTAAGAAAACTTTCTGACTACTTATTACCACTCTTTATTTCAGATGCCTCAGGCAAGTTTTGCAGATTCTACCCTGTTTTTACTGTTCATAATCAACTCCTACTAAGATTTTAGGAGTTAATTAATTCTTAACAGTTTTCTGCAACTTACTCTGAGTACTAGTTTTAACTGATAGATTTTTTTTAAATGCTAGGTGTTTTTTATTAAGAGAATTCATGCAGTAGAATTTTGTGTGACCCCATCTGCTCTTAATTCAGGTCAAAGTTTTATATAAATCCAATAGCCTGGTTTGAAACCCTGCTGCAAAAAAATATTGATTAAGCAAAGGTAAATAGGTCTATTCACAGGTTCCTTGCTTTGACCAGTAGGTTAATTTTTTTCACTCTTTTTCCCCTCTAGTTTTTAATTTTCAGAAGAATTCATACAGAAACAGACCCATTGAAAATATAAGATTGTCTAAAATAGGATTATGATAACTTACAAATGCAGATACAACTTTCTTCAAAGCACTACTTAATACAATCTCACTTTTTATTGCTGGAAACATTATCCTTTTGAGTTATAAAAAATCACTTAAGGTTCAAATTAATGCAAACTTAATTTGATTGCACAGTCTCCCTAGAAAACTGATTTTTGTCCTGAAGCAGTAAACTATATGGCATGGTATAAGTGCTGTGGAATGTTGATGGTATGTGGAATACCCCATGAGTACCTCATGGGCAGTATATATGCCCACGAATACCATTTTTAATACCAACCAATTTGTGTTCAAATTATCCAATAATATTCTCAGAGTTTTCACAGTATAATAGCTTAATCAGCAACTCTGAACTCCAGTAAACTTACTAACAAGGAATACTAAGGATACTAATGTTGTAGTCTTCAGATGTTTTAAGTATAAGATATGGTCTAATATCTAGAAGAAATAGTTTTAAGAAACTTCTGAGTCACGAGAAATAAAATACAAGTTCAAATGAGCAATGTGATAAGAAGACACATGAACAGCAGTTTCTCAGTTATTTCATTCCAGGTTTCCCCTGCTTTGTGGAATAAAGCTGGCAAAGAAGAAACTAGAGAAAATGACTGTTGTTTCATAATTAGTTTTCATGAGAAAATTTGATGTCTCCTGATAGGTAAATTTCTCAACACACAATGTATTTATTTAACAAATATTTACCATGTTCCTGTCATATTCTAGACATTGTATTAAGTACTGAGGAAATGGTGGTGAATGAGATGTTTGTTCCCCACCTTCGAGGAGGGAGGAAAAGAGAGATTAAAAATAAAGAGACAGATGAGTTAAATAATTGCACATTCTAGTAAGAGCCATGAAGGAAACAAATAAAGGACTTAGGTGGTGATTAAGGAGAAGCTATTTTTGGTAGGGTGGTGAGGGAAAACTTGTCTTTGTCTGGCATCAAACTAAACCCTACAGGAGGAAAACAAACTGGTTACGTGAAGGGGAATGGGCTAAGATATAAGAAGAGGGAAAGGGAAAAGCATGCCAGGCAGAAGAATTAGAGACAGCCTATGCAAAACCCAAAGGAAAAATGAGATTGGTCTATTGCAGGATCAGGGGCTCCTAGAAAAAACTGATCAAGGAGTAGAGCCAGCCAGGGTGAAGATGGAGAGAAGCCCGTGATAAATCATAAAGGGTTTTGCAGAGTGTGGTAAGCAGTGTGCACTGGGAATCCAATGGAGGGTTTAATCATAATCATGACAATCTTATTCATATTTTTTAAGTTTATTCTGACTGTTGGAGAGAGAGAATGGATTTTGGTTTGGGTGAAAAAGGAATGGAAGCTGTCTACTGGAATAGTCCAGGCAAGAGCTGACATGGACTTTGACTAGAAAGTAGCGGTAATGATGGGGAGAAGTGAATGTATTCAAGACATTTTAGAGGTGGACTGTTATGACTATTAGGGATTGGATGTTGAGGGTGGGTAGAAAGAAAGGAGGAATCGGGAATTTCTGGTTTTAGCACCTGGATGAATTGTGACACTAGAAAAATAACTTTGAGGGGGCAAATCAAGTCACCCTGATTTTGGACATGTTGAGGTTGAAATGGCTGTAAGACATCTAAGTGAAGATAGGCATATAGATCCACACTTCAGAATAAAAGTATGGGCTAGATTTGAAAGTGTTAGTTTAAAAGAAATAATTGGCTGCCTCAATGGAGGACTTAGTTTGGGCTGCCTTAACAAAATGCCACGGACTGTGGGGCTTAAAAAAGAAACATTTATTTATCAGAGTTCTGGAGGCTGGCAAGATCAAGATCAAGGTGCTGGCTGACTTGGTTCCTGGTAAGAGCTCTATTGCAGATAGCTGCTTTCTCGCTGTTTTCTTACACAGTGGGGAGATCTCTCTCTCTCTCTCTCTCTCATTCACACACACCTCTCATCTCTTTTATAAGGGCACTTATCCCACCATGAGGGCTCCACCCTCCAGACCTTATTTCCTCGCAAATGCCCCACATCCAAACATCATTACATTAGGGATTAGGGCTTCAAAAGTGAATTTGGGGGAGCACAAACATTCAGTTTAGAGCAAGGGTTAAGTTGGCATTTACGTACAGAGATTTGCCTCCTTGGAGTGTTGTCTAGCTCCTTCCTGTGACCTTGCAGTTCCAGCTTTACCCTCTAACCTCTCTTCTCTAGGGATCATAGGATTGCTTCCTCCACTGCCCCAAATTCACCTTTGGAGCCGTGACTGACTCAGACCCATACTCTTTGCTTTTACTATACTATTTAATGCTCTGCTTTCTTGAGCCTTCTTTCTTGAGGTAGTGGTGGTATTGAAATATCACATCATTTTCCTATGATATAATAAAAAATGTGGAAAGGTCTTTAAAGACTATTTTATCATAATAACACCCTCACCCCCACCAGCACCCACACCTGTTAATAGATAAGAAAATAAGCAAAGAGAGAGTAAAGCAGTTTCCTCAAGTTCTAATATCTGGTAAGGGTCAAGCAGAGTCTTAAATTCAAGTCAGCTGACACCAGCATCTATATGTTTTTTAAACCTTCAGAATTTTTCTTATTTAGTTTTTGTCTCTGAAATAGGTTTTCACAGATTAATTTAAAATAATGGTTATGTGATATTGAAACAAGTAATCTAAAACATTTGATTTTCTAAGCTCTGCAGTAAGTTAAATTCCTCTTTCCTTTGTATAAGTAAAGGATGCTTTGAGAACTTAAATAAAATCATAATATTTTAGACCTAGAACTCCTTTAGAGATCAATCCTAATTGAGGCCCAGAGAAATTATGTATCTTCCCCAAGGTCATGCAGCTTGCTGGAATAGCCCATGCTGGAAACTTTTCTAAAGTTTAGAGCTTTCCTCCCCAACCTTCTAAAGTAATAAGCAGTAACTTTTATCAAGCTACTCCATGCATAAATTACTGATGATTCATTGTCAGATGTTTAGTCCTATTTTATCAACCTTTTCAGAATATTAATTTTCTTTTCTGTTAGTGACTTGACACAAAGAAGATTTTCAGTTTATATGGCATAAAATGCTCTTTATGCTGGAACATTTGTCAAAATAATTTTGGACTTATTTACTGAACACTTATTCTGTGGACAGTTTGGACAAGAAAATCATTAAACACAAGCTCCTTCCCAAAGGGTTCTTCATAATGGTGAGAGAACATATAGAGAAGAAGAATATGAAAGGTTTTAATTAGTTATTAAATTTGTTCTTACAGATTATAAGCAGTAGTAGAGTATATCAGAGATGAGTTAGATTAACATGAACTAATTAAGACATGAGAGAAAAGTCAGAACTGAAATAGGTTAAGAATTATACTTTTCGGTAAAAGAGGATGATGCCTGTAAATTTAGGTTTGCAGGTATAATTTACATTAATTTTATTCATCTTTAAATGATTGGTTCAGTGCGATGTATGTCCACCTATCACATTTCAGTGATTCCCTGTTGTTCAAATGTTATCAGACTACCTATCTAGTTAATGCAGCTCAGCTTACTCATCAAAATTTACTTGGAATAACAATAGCTAATTTAAATGTTATCACATCTAAAATGAAAAGTTGGAAGTTTTAAATATTGTGTGTAATTATGCAACTCTCTCACTAATCTTTAAATGTTATCGATCCCTGTTTAATCTAAACCTGGTCTGATTTTGAAGCTAGATTCCTCTGGGGCTCTCTGTCCCTTTTCAGAAGTCAGCCTATATATCTATTTTTATACTTGTAAAACAACTGTGGGGTATAATGGAAAGTATGCTGGTTGGAAACACATGGCTTCTCATGCAGATTAAATCACTGACTTCCTGTGTGATGGTGAGCAAGTCTCCCAGCATTTTATATCATTTTATAAAATGAGGGGTTATACTCAATATTCCGTAAGAGCATTTCCATGTCTGCAGATTCATGAATATGATAATACCTTTTTCCAACTACACAACTTTTTGGTTTCAATTGCTTAATTACAAGGGCAAAAACAAAAATGTATTTATGAGGCTCTTATTCTTTCTCTTGTAGGAATTTGACTAGTCGTTATAAGATACGATTCCCTAGCAAAAGCTTGGCAATTATACTAGTTTGAAACAACTTTTAGGAAATGGGCCTATCCATTTCCACAAACCATAACATTCAAAAACAACAGAATGTTTTGTGAATGTCATTTTCCTGGTTTTAATAATGTACTATGATTTGATATTAACATCGGGGGAAACTGAGTGAAGACTATATAGTAGCCCTCTTGATAGAAGAAAATTTCACATATCGATGTATGGAAAAGTCATTCTGACTTATACATGATTTAACTTAAACTTTATGCTAACTATCAAAAGAACAGCCTGTTTCGTGGCTTCTTAAACATGCATTGTACATCTGCTTTAACCATTAAAGAAAAAAATGTATTCAAAATTCTAAATGGTTCAGCTGTGGTTCAGGCGCGCAGAATGGAGCTGGGTGGCTACTGTACACATGCTTTCAGACATGTTCCTGCATCACTGAGAACTTGAATTTTCTGAACTCTATTAGACTCAAGGACATCACCAGCTGTTTTCAAAACATTATCTGCTAGCTGCCACTAGCTGCAAACCTATGGTCTCAAGGTCTCCCCTTGAAACGATGCAACCATTTCAGACCCCAACTAATCCTTGCTTAACAAGCACCCCTACTTCTTGCCGGCTCCAGTTAAAATTCTTGACAAACAACTTATGTAATTTTTCAGTTTTTGCCTTTTTAAGCCTCCCCCATTTTGTACTCTGGCAGAACACAGTTCAAGTGCTTCTGAATCTGTATCTCCCAGGCTGTAGTCCTCAGTTGGGCTCAAATAAAACTCTTTTCTATTCCTATTATAGATTGTTTACTTATTATTTTCAATAATACTCTGTACTGTATTTGCAACTTGTACTGAGTCTAAAATTATTGCCCAAAGGTGTTTTTATTTTTTAAACATCTTTATTGGAGTATAGTTGCTTTAC
The DNA here is from genome assembly GCF_937001465.1 of Orcinus orca. Taxonomy (NCBI): domain Eukaryota; kingdom Metazoa; phylum Chordata; class Mammalia; order Artiodactyla; family Delphinidae; genus Orcinus; species Orcinus orca. The sequence continues at coordinate 35,716,783 of NC_064561.1, forward strand.
AATGGGGTGTTAGTTTCTGCTTTATAACAAAGTGAATCAGTTATACATATACATATGTCCCGATATCTCTTCCCTCTTGCATCTCCCTCCCTCCCACCCTCCCTATCCCACCCCTGAAGGTGGTCACAAAGCACCGAGTGGATCTCCCTGTGCTATGCAGCTGCTTCCCACTAGCTATCTATTTTACGTTTGGTAGTGTGTATATGTCCATGCCACTCTTTCACTTTGTCCCAGCTTACCCTTCCCTCTCCACGTACGCTAAAGTCCATTCTCTAGTAGGTCTGTGTCTTTATTCTCGTCTTGCCCCTAGGTTCTTCATGACATTTTTTTTTAGATTCCATATATATGTGTTAGCATACGGTATTTTTTTTCTCTTTCTGACATACTTCACTCTGTATGACAGACTCTAGGTCCATCCACCTCACTACAAATAACTCAATTTCATTTCTTTTTATGGCTGAGTAATATTCCATTGTATATATGTGCCACACCTTCTTTATCCATTCATCTGTTGATGGACACTTAGGTTGCTTCCATGTCCTGGCTATTGTAACTTGAGCTGCAATGAACATTTTGGTGCATGACTCTTTTTGAATTATGGTTTTCTCAGGGGATATGCCCAGTAGTGGGATTGCTGAGTCGTATGGTCATTCTATTTTTAGTTTTTAAGGAACCTCCATACTGTTCTCCATAGTGTATCAATTTACATTCCCACCAACAGTGCAGGAGGGTTCCCTTTTCTCCACACCCTTTCCAGCATTTATTTTTTTTATTTTTTATTTTATTTTTTGCGGTACACGAGCCTCTCACTATTGTGGCCTCTCTCTCACTGTTGTGGCCTCTCCCGTTGCAGAGCACAGGCTCTGGACGCGCAGGCTCAGCGGCCATGGCTCACGGGCCCAGCCGCTCCGCAGCATGTGGGATCTTCCCGGACTGGGGCACAAACCCGTGTCCCCTCCATCAGCAGGTGGACTCTCAACCACTGCGCCATCAGGGAAGCCCTCCAGCATTTATGGTTTGTAGATTTTTTGAGGATGGCCGTTCTGACCGGTGTGAGATGATATCTCATTGTAGTTTTGATTTGCATTTCTCTAATGATTAATGATGTTGAGCATTCTTTCATGTGTTTGTTGGCAGTCTGTATATCTTCTTTGGAGAAATGTCTATTTAGGTCTTCTGCCCATTTTTGGATTGTTTTTTTTTTTTTTTTTTTTTATTGAGCTTCATGAGCTGCTTGTAAATTTTGGAGATTAATCCTTTGTCATTTGCTTCATTTGCAAATATTTTCTCCCATTCTGAGGGTTGTGTTTTCATCTTGTCTATGGTTTCCTTTACTATGCAAAAGTTTTTAAGTTTCATTAGGTCCCACTTGTTTATTTTTGTTTTTATTTCCATTTCTCTAGGAGGTAGGTCAAAAGGATCTTGCTGTGACTTATGTCATAGAGTGTTCTATCTATGTTTTCCTCTAAGAGTTTGATAGTGTCTGGCCTTACATTTAGGTCTTTAATCCATTTTGAGTTTATTTTTGTGTATGGTGTTAGGGAGTGTTCTAATTTCAGTCTTTTACATGTACCTGTCTGGTTTTCCCAGCACCACTTATTGAAGAGGTTGTCTTTTTTCCATCGTATATTCGTGCCTCCTTTATCAAAGATAAGGTGACCATATGTGCGTGTGTTTATCTCTGGGCTTTCTATCTTGTTCCATAGATCTATATTTCTTTTTTTGTGCCAGTACCATACTGTCTTGATTACTGTATATTTGTAGTATAGTCTAAAGTCAGGGAGCCTGATTCCTCCAGCTCCATTTTTTGTTCTCAAGATTGCTTTGGCTATTCGGGGTCTTTTGTGTTTCCATAGAAATTGTGAAATTTTTTGTTCTAGTTCTGTGAAAAATGCCTCTTGTAGTTTGATAGGGATTGCATTGAATCTGTAGAATGATTTGGGTAGTAGAGTCATTTTCACAATGTTGATTCTTCCAATCCAAGAACATGGCATATCTCTCCATCTATTGGTATCATCTTTAATTTCTTTCATCAGTGTCATAACTTTCTGCATACAGCTCTTTCGTCTCCTTAGGTAGGTTTATTCTTAGATGTTTTATTATTTTTCTTGCAATGGTAAATGGGAGTGTTTTCTTAATTTCACTTTCAGATTTTTCATCGTTAGTGTATAGGAATGCAAGAGATTTCTGTGCATTAATTTAGTATCCTGCTACTTTACCAAATTCATTGATTAGCTCTAGTAGTTTTCTGGTAGCATCTTTAGGATTCTCTGTGTATAATATCATGTCATCTACAAACAGTGACAGCTTTACTTCTTCTTTTCCAATTTCGATTCCTTTTATTTCTTTTTCTTCTCTGATTGCTGTGGCTAAAACTTCCAAAACTATGTTTAGTAAGAGTGGTGAGAGTGGGCAACCTTGTCTTGTTCCTCGTCTTAGTGGAAATGGTTTCAGTTTTTCACCATTGAGGACGATGTTGGCTGTGGGTTTGTCATATATGGCCTTTATTATTTTGAGGAAAGTTCCCTCTGTGCCTACTTTCTGGAGGGTTTTATCATAAATGGGTGTTGAATTTTGTCAGAAGCTTTCTCTGAATCTATTGAGACGATCATATGGTTTTTCTCCTTCAGTTTGTTAATATGGTGTATCATATTGATTGATTTGCATATATTGAAGAATCCTTGCATTTCTGGGATAAACTCCACTTGATCATGGTGTATGATCCTTTTAATGTGCTCTTGGATTCTGTTTGCTAGTATTTTGTTGAGGATTTTTGCATCTTATTCATCAGTGTTATTGGCCTGTAGTTTTCTTTCTTTGTGACATCTTTGTCTGGTTTTGCTATGAGGGTGATGGTGGCCTCGTAGAATGAGTTTGGGTGTGTTCCTCCCTTTGCTGTATTTCGGAAGAGTTTGAGAAGGATAGGTGTTAGCTGTTCTCTAAATGTTTGATAGAATTCGCCTGTGAAGCCATCTGGTCCTGGGCTTTTGTTTGTTGGAAGATTTTTAATCACAGTTTCAATTTCATTGCTTGTGATTGGTTTGTTCCTATTTTCTTTTTCTTCCTGGTTCAGTCTCGGAAGGTTGTGCATTTCTAAGAATTTGTCCATTTCTTCCAGGTTGTCCATTTTATTGGCATAAAGTTGCTTGTAGTAATCTGTCACGATCCGTTGTATTTCTGCAGTGTTAGTTGTTACTTCTCCTTTTTCATTTCTAATTGTATTGATTTGAGTGTTCTCCCTTTTTTTCTTGATGAGTCTGGCTAATGGTTTATCAATTTTGTTTATCTTCTCAAAGAACCAGCTTTTAGTTTTATTGATCTCTGCTATCATTTCCTTCATTTCTTTTCATTTATTTCTGATCTGATCTTTATGATTTCTTTACTTCTGCTAACTTTGGGATTTTTTTGTTTTTCTTTCTCTAATTGCTTTAGGTATAAGCTTAGGTTGTTTATTTGAGATGTTTTTTGTTTCTTAAAGTAGGATTTTATTGCTATAAACTTCCCTTTTAGAACTGTTCTTGCTGCATCCCATGGGTTTTGAGTCATCGTGTTTTCATTGTCATTTGTTTCTAGGTATTTTTTGATTTCCTCTTTGATTTCTTCAGTGATCTCTTGGTTATTAAGTAGTGTATTGTTTAGCCTCCATGTGTTTTTATTTTTTACAATTTTTTTCCTGTAATTGATATGTAGTCTCATAGTGTTGTGGTAGGAAAAGATACTTGATACGATTTCAATTTTGTTAAATTTACCAAGGCTTGATTTGTGACCCAAGATATGATCTATCCTGGAGAATGTTCCATGAGCACTTGAGAAGAATGTGTGTTCTGTTGTTTTTGGATGGAATGTCCTATAAATATCAATTAAGTCCATCTTGTTTAATGTATCATTTAAAACTTACGTTTCCATATTTATTTTCATTTTGGATGATTTCTCCATTGGTGAAAGTGGGGTGTTAAAGTCCTCTACTATGATTGTATTACTGTTGATTTTGCCTTTTATGGCTGTTAGTATTTGCCTTATGTGTTGAGGTGCTGCTATGTTGGGTGCATAAATATTTACAATTGTTATATCTTCTTCTTGGATTGATCCCTTGATCACTATGTAGTGTCCTTCTTTGTCTCTTGTAATAGTCTTTGTTTTAAAGTCTATTTTGTCTGATATGAGAATTGCTATTCCAGCTTTCTTTTGATTTCCATTTGCATGGAATATCTTTTTCCATCCCTTCACTTTCAGTCTGTATGTGTCCCTAGGTCTGAAGTGGGTCTCATGTAGACAGTATATATACTGGTCTTGTTTTTGTATCCATTCAGCCAGTCTCTGTCTTTTGGTTGGAGCATTTAATACCTTTACATTTAAGATAATTATCGATATGTATGTTCCTATTACCATTTTCTTAATTGTTTTGGACTTGTTTTAGGTTTTCCAAAGTTTTTTTTTTTTTTAAGAATCATGAATGACAGAGGAATTTAATTTTAAAATTACCTTCAGTAAACTTGACTAGAATTAGTTTTAATCTCACTACTTTCTATATGCTTTTAGTTATTTCATCCCCATCACTTTTATAGAGTAAGGAAACATTAAAACTGAGTTACTAGGATATGAATCTGAGATGTGCTTTCCTTTTCCTTCTGCTCCCAAGTACTTATTGGACATCTACTATGTGGTTGTATGTAGTGAGATGAGGAAAGACTCTGGAATCAGGTGGTTTAGGATTAAACTCTGGTTTGACTGTAATTCAGTTCCCCCTTTTGGAAAAGTTGGTATGATAATAATACGCATCTCACAGGGCTGTTGTGCAAATCAAATGAGGCACTACATGTAAAATCCCCTAGGAAAGTGTTTGGCATTTAGCCAGCTCTTTTTACAGTGAGCCAGGCAATACCATGCATATAAAGGAAGGACTTTTCTCAGTCTAGGGAACCAGACAAGACCACACTCTGCATTTAAGTGCTAATCCTTATGCTGCTCTCTGAGGATGAGCATAAAGAGGGAAAAGAAAGATGAAACTAATGCAGTGAGAGTGATCAGTGAAAGTATTATGGGGGAGATTGAATTAAGCAAATGTTATGTAATCTTGACAACAAAACAGATCTCAGTTACTTAAATCTTGCCTATTATCCTTATCCTAATCTACAGAGATAATATCATTTGTAAATTGCCTAAAGTATTTTGATTGTTAAAGTCCTTCTATAGAAAAAGCGCTATCATTGTATTCACAAACTATAGCTAACTCCCAAGTGTTTGAATGGGTGTTTCTGCTAGAAACTCCACACTTAGCTGTGGGAAATTAAAATGACTGATAATTAAATTTATAATAAACCTTGAAGACAGAGATCCACAGTTTGAGCAGTGAGAGAATTTTTCTAACAGCAGAATATTTATTTCTGGTGAAGGAAAGTTGATTCGTCATACTCTACTTATGTGGTTCTTATGTCATTCTTTGAACTTGTAAAGTTGAACTGGAAATTTATAAAAATTTACTTTCAATTCACTCTTTTGCCTTAGATAATTTTTAGGTGGCTGTAGATATATAAAGGAGAAATTAATTTTTCTTTTCAATGGATTTGGATAGCTCTGTTTACAGGAATTCTTTTTAGACTTTTATCTTCATTATGTGGCCCTTATAAAACATAAATTTACTTAAATCAGTGATTATTTTTTGACGGAAATGTTCAATTTCATGTAAGTAAATAGGTAGTAATTGTGGTATTAAAAGTACGTGGGTTTGATCTAAGTGTCCCTGTTGTTTTTTGGCTTTCCTATGTAAACTGCTGTAAGTAAAAATAAAGCTATGCTTGGGCATGGAAAGAGAGATGAAGTAATTCACCCTGTGTAGCTGTGAGTTTGATTAATAACAGTGCACAGTCACAAATGAGACTATCAGTTTCATGTGCTTGCTGTCAGAACAATAAACTCCAGGTTATTATTGCTTGTAATTCAAGCAAGATTTCATTTTCAGAGGACATGAATGGATATTTTACAATGGCATTAAAGTAGTTTTTGGTGGTATGAATTTGTTTTTATTGTGCTATGGGACTTCCACTGATATACTTTCTCAGATTACTATACTGAAAATTTTCTTTAGATGCAGCTTAATAGCTATATTTTTTTTTTTTTTTTTTTTTTTTTTTGTGGTACGCGGGCCTCTCACCGCTGTGGCCTCTCCCGTTGCGGAGCACAGGCTCTGGACGCACAGGCTCAGCGGCCATGGCTCACGGGCCCAGCCGCTCCGCGGCATGTGGGATCTTCCTGGACCGGGGCACGAACCCGTGTCCCCTGCATCGGCAGGCGGACTCTCAACCACTGTGCCACCAGGGAAGCCCCCAATAGCTATATTTGTATTGAGCCCTTTTTATTTTCCAGACACTGTAATAGTATTTCATATTCTTGCTTGGGGTCATACAACTACAGTAGGCCCTCCATATCTGCAGTTCCGTATCTGTGGATTCAGCCAACCACAGACCAACAATATTTCTTAAAAATCCAAAAAGTTCCCTAAAGCAACTATTTACATAACATTTACATCCTATTTACAACTGTTTACATAGCATTTACATTGTGTTAAGTATGATAAGTAATCTACAGATGACTTAAAGTATATGGGAAGATGAATGTAGGTTATATATGGGACTTTAGCGTCTGCTCATTTTGGTATTTGGTGGCTGGGGTGCTGGAACTAATCCTCCATGGATACTGAGAGATAACTATAGTAACTGTGGAACTAGAAAATTTGTATTAATACCTAAACTGTAATCCCATGCTATTATTCTGATACTTCAAAGGCAAATAATTAAAGAGTTATATTTTCTGTAAGACCAAAACTAAATCTTTTCAGAGGCATAGTTTATAAGTATTCATATTTTAAGCTACCTTTGAAAATAAATTATGATAAATATATAGTTTTGATCACATTTTATTAAGGAATATGTCAATGTATGTAATTGCACATTATTTAGTTTTTAAAGGATATTTATTTTAAAACTAATAATATGTATTTAGTAGAATGTTCACTATGAAAAAAAGATGAGAAATAGAGGAAAAATAAATAGGAGAGTGGCATTCTCTTAAAATTTTGACATATTTTCTCCATTCCTTTTTTTTCTCCCTTCCTCCTTTCTTTCCTTCCAGTTTTAAAAAGTGCACTAAGTTCTTATTTTGTGCCCATGCCTGTACTAAGAGTTGGAGGTTCCAGAAGTAAACAAGACAGAAGTAACCCTTTTCCTCATGGATGGAATAGATGTATGAATACATTTTTAAAATAGTCTGCCACTTAAGTTTCTAGGACATATTTGGGTTTTAGTTTTCTCTTTTATTATTATAGTTTTATATTAAGCAATTCTTTTCATGTGCTGAATAATTGTGTGTCAAGTTGACTGGGCCACAGCGCCCAGATATTTGGTCAAACATTGCAGTTGTTTTTGTGAAGATGTGTTTGGATGAGATTAGCATTGAAATCGGTGAACTTTTAGTGAAGCAAATTGCTCTAATAATGTGGATGGGCCTCATGCAATCAGTTGAAGAGGAGTCAGTCCTCCTCTTCCAATCAGTCCCCCGAGGAAGAGGGATTCTGCCAACAGATGGCCTTCAGACTCGAATTGCAACATCAGCTCTTCCCTGGGTCTCTAGCCTGCTGGCTCACCCTGCAGATTGTGGACATGCCAGCATCCATAATTGCATGAGATCTCTATTTCTATATCTGTATCTATATCTACATCCTGCTGGTTCTGTTTCTCTGGAGAACCCTGATGAATACACTTTGTAATTCATTTTTTCTTGATTTTGTGTGAGAAAGTACTATCTCACTCTAATATTTAGTAAGTTATCCACTAATAGTTTCTATTTTTCATATTAGGGCTAATTTATTTTTTTTTACATTCATCTATGTTATTGCATTTAAATAATTAATGTAAAATTCATTTGTATGTGTGTGCATACATGCATGTGTATGTAAGAGAGAAAGGGTTTCAACTTCATTTTCTTCCAAATAATTGATTATATCAGGACTACTTATTTTTGAATGCTTAAACACACACACACACACACACACACACACACACACACACGATCACTTGTAACATTTCTAAGCACACTAAAAAGTACAATAAAGAAAGTTAAAAAGAAATCTCAGCTAAAAACAACTTTCATAACTGTTAGTGAACATTTTAGTAGTTGTTTCTCCTTTGTGCATATTGATCTACCAAAATAGAAGGAAAAGAAGGATGGAAGGGGTAAAACAAAACAAAGAGAACTATAAGGAAAAAAGAAGAAACTATTTTAAATATAATTTAATTATACAGGCCATATTTTTAAATTAAAATTTCATTTTAATTAAATTTTCTTAAAAAAGAATCTGAAGAAAAACAGAATTAGTTCCTGTATCAGTCAGGTGTCTCCAGAGAAGCAGAACCAGTGGTAGATAGATAGGTGAGAGGGAAAAAGAGAAACAGATGGGGAGGGGTTTCAAGGAACAGGTTTACACAGTTTTGGGTGCTGGCAAGTCTGGTATCTGTAGGGCAGGTGGGGAGGCTGGAAACTCAGTCAGGAATTGATGTTCCAGGCTTGAGGCAGAATTTCTTTTGTTTTGGGAAATCTCAGTCTTTGCTCATAAGGCCTTCAGTTGATTGGATGAAGGGTCATTGAAGGTAAGCTCCGGATCATTGATGGTATTTTCCTTAAAGTCAGTTGTTTATAGATGTGAACTACATCTATAAAATATTTTCACAGCAACGCTGAGATCAGTGTCGTTTAAATAACGAGGTACTATAGTCTATTTAAGTTGACACAGTTGACACTTCAATGTGTTCCTAAAAGATCACACTAAACTTAAGAAAAAGATTATAAAAAGTTATAGGTTGAAATTCTTAGGTATTTGTACTATGTATTTTTATTTAGATATTTTCTGTTCCCTTTCATAAAAGATATTTTATTGTCCCAGTTTCATTTTCCTCATTTCCGCCTAGTCTACTTTCCCTCGATTCATCTTAGTTATATTATTATTATCTTGTTAGGGTTTATATCTATAAATATATATGTTAATGTTTGTAACCATAATTCCCACAGCTTTAAAAACTTGATTCTGTATTCAAATTGACTTATTTTTTTTCAGTTCCTCTATTCCTTAATTATTTATTTTAACCTATGTCTTCGTTGGATTTCATACTCAAGTGAGTTTTTTTGGCTTGTTTTATTTTCTAAGATAGCCTCTGTTTCCTAGTTTCTCGCATACTCATGCATATTTGTCTGGGAATAATATTCTTTCCCTCATCATATCTTATACATTGTGATAGTTTCCTGTGGCTGCTATAACAAATTACCACAAAGTTGATGACAAAATAGCAGAGATTTATTCTCTCACAGGTCTGGAGACTAGAAGCCTGAAGTCTAGCAAGGCAGCAATCCCACTGGGGGTTTAGGGAAGAATCTGTTCCTTGCCTCTTTCAGCTTCTGATGGCTGCCTTAGCCTTCTTTGTTTTGTGATTATATCATTCTGCTGCCTGACTCTTGTCGTGGCCTCTGTATGTCTGTGTGAAAGCTCCCTCTGTCTGTTTTACAAGGACACTTAAGGATGGCATTTAGAACCCACCTGGATAATCCTGGGTAACCTCATCTCGAAATCTTAATTTAGTCAAATCTTGCAAACACCTTTTTTCTAAACAAGGTAACATTTACAAATTCCAGGGTTTAGAACTTGATATCTTTGGGTGACCATTATTCAACCTACTATACACATTAACCCACTTTATTTTGGCATTGAGTATTGCCATAGAGTAGTCTGAGGTAAATCAGTTTTTCACTAGTACATTATTCAGTTTTCTTGCTTAGATGCATATGAGATTCATTCCTTATTTTTGATGTTCAGTAATGTCTCAATATATCACTGGAATACTGTATCAATATATGGGATGCTCTTTTAATCTACATCTCATTGTCTTTTCTTTATTTCAAGGAGAGTTTTATTTCATCCCGAATATTTTTTTTCTTTTGCATTTTGGGACTCTTCTTTGGATATGATTTGTGTATTCTCCACATTTATCATTTGCTCTGTGCATTTTCGTGCATACATCTTGTGGTGGTTTGTTTCTGGTTACTGTTTATTCCTTAAGAAGGCTGGCTCCTTCCTAAGAATAAAGTGAGGAGGGGTGTGTGCAAACTGGCACAGTCCATGGCTCTAACATGGTTCTGTTGCCTTATACCATTTATCACCATATCTGTTAACCCTATTATATTTCCCCTAATATTTTGTTGTTGAAGCAAAATCTTTGAAAGATCCCCGATCTATCTGTTGTAGTCCTAGACAACACTTTCTATATCTCCTTAACTGTACTTTTCTTCTTCTAGGAGGCTTGGTTATAGAGCGGAGCTTCCTAAGGTTGTAAAATTCCTTTATCCACCATTGAGATTTTTTTTTTTTTTTGTGGTATGCGGGCCTCTTACTGCTGTGGCCTCTCCTGTTGTGGAGGACAGGCTCCGGACGCGCAGGCCCAGTGGCCATGGCTCACGGGCCCAGCTGCTCCGTGGCACGTGGGATCCTCCCAGACTGGGGCAGGAACCCGTGTCCCCTGCATCAGCAGGCGGACTCTCAACCACTGCGTCACCAGGGAAGCCCCACCATTGAGATTTTAAAAAATCATATTGTCTGCATGAGTTTTACATAGTATTTTTCTTTAGATCAACTTACTTCTGTAATTTAATTAATCTCAGGAAGAGATCTTATACCACTATGGTGAATTAAACTCTAGGATCATTTGCCATAAGGAGTAACAGTAAATTAATACAGTGAAAACACATTGCTTCTAAAGGCCTGCCTACCCTTTGTGAGATGAGTGTAACACATTTTAATGATAAAGAAATACTGTTATCAAACAAAGACAATCTTTGAGCCTACTCGGAAAAATTGAAAAGAATTGAGGGAGGAATAACTATGACTCAACTGGAGCAGTTGCATTGTTTAGCCATTTTATTATATTTTCATGTAAAATTTGAAGACAGGTTTCCTCTACTAAAAAGATTTAAATTCACTATTCCAGATTATACCTACAACTTTGAAAGATGGAAAAATACTGAAGCAAAAGTATGCTAAATTCCTCAGTTTTCCCAAAGATAGTCACTGAATGCTATCTCTTTCTGGCAGTATTTTAAAAATAAAAGTATGTAGAGATATATTTTTTTAAAACCTAAAAGAAACCATCAAATTTCAGAATATATATAAATATAAATACATATATATACATATGCATTTAACTTACTAAAAGTCAAAGATTTTTATTTGAATAAAAAAAGCCATCTGCAATATATTTCATTGTTATATATTATTACTTACAGCAGATATACCTAAAACTAAAATTATGTGAAGTTTAAAAAATAAAAAAATTGTCAAAGTATAATGGGCAAAAACAAGTAAAGCAAAGGCATTAAATCCAGCAGTTATGCTTCTATGTGTTTATTCAACTGATTTGAAAACCTGCCCACACAAAAACATACATTCAGGGAACACTGGGGCGAACTGGAAAAACTTCCAATGGAGAAGATGAAACAATTTGAGACAGAAAATAAAGAAGTATTGCATTATAACCCAAAGTATAAATTAAACATCTATGAATCCATACTGATATAATTAATTGATTGAAAAAAATAAATTGGACAGAATACACGAATCCCCTGTGAAGAACTGTTTCAAATAACCTATATAAGAATGCACTCTTAAGGAGTATAACCTCCAACTTTTTACATGTGAGCTATGTATAGTGACTTTCTTCCAAAGGGTATAGTATGGAGATGGCAGAATAAAGAGTCACTTTACAGTGCAGAAACCTGGCAAACAGTGTCTCAACCAGGTGACCAAGGTTAACACCCACAGGTGTAAGTCATCTTATAGTATCTATTCTTAATATGATATGGTGAAAATGGCACTTTACCTCTGTAATCTTCTCTAAATTCCATAACTCTACTCCAGTCATGAGAAATATATCAGATAAATCCCAGCTGTAGAACATTCTACAAACTACCTGATCAAAATTATTGAAAACTGTCAAGGTCATCAAAAGGTAAGAAAACTCTTAGCCAAGAGGAGATGAAGAGACATGATGACTTAATCTAATATGGTACCTTAGATGGAATCCTAGAACAGGAAAAGGATATTAAGTAGAAACTTAGGAAATATGAATAAAGTATCCAGTTCTTTTTCATCTTTCTACTTGCTGACTACTATATGTATTAGCTTTTTCGCAAGTAGGCTTCCCTCCGGGTTACAAGATAGCCAACAGCAGAATTGGTATAACATATATTCTTTTTTTTCTTTTTTCTGGTACGCGGGCCTCTCTCGTTGTGGAGCACAGGCTCCGGACGCGCCGGCTCAGCGGCCATGGCTCACGAGCCCAGCCGCTCCGCTGCATGTGGGATCCTCCCGCACCGGGCACGAACCCGCGTTCCCTACATTGGCAGGTGGACTCTCAACCACTGCGCCACCAGGGAAGCCCGGTATAACATATATTTTTGTTTACAAACATCAAGAGAAAGAAAGAGAAGCATCTTATTCAAGCATGGAATATAAGATTATCCTTTCTGTGGAGTTGGGCAAACCATTAGGAATATGCACATAAATGCTCTCTCAGGCTTTTGACAAAGGATGAAAATGAAAGCAAGGATTTAGAAAACTTGAAATATGAATTAATAGGCTATATGTGGTATATAAATACAAATTTTTTTGTGTTACAGAGAGTACAGGAATTTTTTAATAAATGTTGACTATTGTTGGGGAGGGGGAAATTTCCCTCTCTACCCCTCTTGAGTTCTTATGGCTGGATTAATAATAACATTGACACAGGACAGATTAACAGGAAAAAAGGAAGCAAATTTAATTCATGCCGGTGGAGGTCTTAATAGAAATGGGATCTAAGAAGTGGCCAAAGCAGGCAGCTTTTATACTTTTTAGAAAAAGAAACAATAAATTGGAGAGAAATTGACAGGACAAAGAAACTTAAGTTTGGGTGGTTAACTAGTAAGGAATTTAAGCCAAATTTGGGCTTGGGTAGTAAATTAGTGAAGAAGTAACAAAGTTAGTTTATACAGGCTTCTTGGCCCTGAATTCCCTGTCTCTGGTGATAAGGATGTCTTTCCACCTCTTGTTACAGGAAAGGTACCTTTCACACTGGAGATTTACTTCCTGCTTTCAGGGAGATATAGAGGAGGGTCAAAGTGTCCTCTTGCATCGGCCATTTCTTAAATAGCTTTAATTCAAAATAATCAATATTCTGCTGAGGTATTTTTGGGTAGACTGCCCTGGGTCCTAACACTATTTACATTCTAGGTCACCAGAATAAGTTCAATGAATTTTCCAAAGTAGAAGCCATACAGTTTACATTTACCATTATCAATACCATATGCTAAATATGAATTTTTAAATAGAAAGCACTAAGACATTTGAAATTAAAAAAAAGAATCTAAACACTCAACATAAGGTAGACATAAAGCTCAAATTATATACCATTTAGTAAACAATGTCAAAGAAATCATTATAAAAATTGTATGTCATGCTACAAAAATCAGGTGAATGTACATTCTTAATGCTGTTTATTGTTAAATAAGAAAAAGAAAAGAATTTAATTTTAGAAATTAACAAAACTATAGTAAAATAAACAGAAGATGTTAGTAAATCTAGAAGGAGGAACTTGTAGAAAACAGAAAAGCAATAAATAAATTCCAAATAAAAGGTAAATTCCAAATATACACAATTCAACATTAGAAATATGACTAGCAATCCAGAGAAAATCAGAAATTCATGAGGATAGTATATATGTTATATGTATTAAATATTTCAAAAGCTCTGAAATGGACTATTTTCTAGGAAAATTTAAATATAAAAAAATAATTCAAGAATAGACTCATGATTATGAAAGGAATTATGAAAAAATTTCACAAAAATTATGTTTTCTACAGTCATTAATGCCCTTCACTTTGCTGAATCCATTGGTGAGAGCTTCTAGAATAGCACTATCCAATAGAAATATAAAGTGAGTTACACATGTAATTTAAAACTTTATAATGTGTTAAAAAAAAGTAGAGAAATGAAATTAATTTTAATTATATATTTTATTGAAATCCATGTATCTAAAATATTATTTTAATCCATATAAAATTATTAATAAGATATTTGACACTCCTTTTTCATGTTAAACCATTAAAATCAGTGTTTAATGCAACACATTTCATTTTGGACTGGCCATATTTTAAGTGTTTAATAGATTTATGGCTATTGCACTGGGCTCTGTAGTTATCATGTTTAAGTAGCATTGCTTTTGCTTAGAGGGAATGTGACCAGATCTTGTGGAAGTGAAGAGTTTTCATTTGTCATTAAGCAGCCTTGGCAAGCATCTGGCTGTAGTTTTATTTATAAGAGAATGAAACAGATGTACACTTTTTTTTTTTTTTTAGAAAATTGGATGGTTGAACATAAATGAGGATGATTTTAAGAAACCTGTAACAAATTTGTTGAAGTATGTTTCTAAGTCTCTTTTCATTAGGGAGAGATAGATAGGGAGAGAACTGTTTTCCAGTGTCCACTTTGGCTCTTGGAAACCATGTGACTTTAAGAAGGAAGCATACTTTTTTAATGTCCAGTTCAAAAATTAGAAGACTCTTGCAATGTAAAGTTTGGGCAAGACCAGATTTCAAAATTCTATCACTCTTGCACCAGTTGGGTACCTTATACATAAGTTAATGGTGTAATTTCAATGAATAACAAAATAATATTGAATTCCACTTAGAGATCAAAGGCTCTGAGCTCTTTCTTTGCTAAAAAAAACGGTTAGAAAGTTTAAAAGAAGTCTGAAAGACATACTAGTATTGATCTGAACATTTATCCTTGACTAATCAGAAAATAAAGAGAAAGAGAAAGGGAGCATAATACATTTATTTATTAATGCCTGTCACTTTGTACCACCTATAATTATGTTACACTCCTCAAAACTAACTTTTTTTCCTGTTAATCTGCTTATCCTTATAATAATAATTATTTTGTTAATTAATCTGTCTTTTGACCTCTTGCTTGGCTTGTATCTTTGTTCCTTGCTTTTTAAATTTGGACCTTTCAGCTTCGACCAGTATTTTTGTTCTTTAATTGTTTCTTTTTCTATAATATCATTATTTTTATTCTTTTCCCATCTTTTGTTTCTTTCTTTCTTTTTAAAATTTCTTTTCTCCTCTTTCCCCCTCTCTACCACCCTAACCTTCCCTCCCTCCCTACCTCCCTCCCTCCCTTCCTAACTTCTTTCCTTCCTTCCTTCCTTCCTTCCTCCTTTTTCTTGTTCTATAATTCATCCTAGGAATTACATATTGTCTAAAACTGAAGGCAGAGTCTGACAACTGAAGTGTATAAGTGCTTTAGTATTCAATGAATGGGCCAGAAATGTGCTTGGGTGACTCAGGGGTGGTCATTGGTGGGAGAGGCTAGGATAGCTGAAAATACTCTTGGTCACTTACCTCAGTGTGCTACATAAAATTACCATTATTTAAGTATACCATGAAATATTTGAGAAGCATTGCCTAAGACTACACCAGTTAAATTTAAATAAATTGTGTCAAAAATCAGAATAAACAACTTCTTGTCATGAGTTTTGAAGGTTAGACTATAATATTTTTCAGTGAAAAAGGATATAAAAGATGAATGGTAACAGTAGTTCAGGACAAATGCAGCAACAAAGAATAACTTCCAATTTTCAGGTTTCTTAGATAATTTCCTTAATTTTTTGAAATTTATAACTTACCTTTAAGATTCTGCCAGAGGTAGAATGGCAGTCACATTCTGCTTGGTCAAAGTGCAACTGAAAATGGAAATACAATTAATACTGCCACCCAAGTGTTAGCCTATCACTGAGGCATGGAAGCCTACCAATGGGAATTATAATCACGCAAGACTAATTATCAGGACTTTGTATTTCTACATAGAGAATGAGGACAATTTTGGGAAAATGCTTTGTTTCTGTTTTTGACTTAGGTTCATGGAAATTGCCATTTTTCCTTCCAGCTGCGTTCTTGGTTCATATTTAAATTTGACCCTTAGTGGCAATATTGAATGTCTCTGGTCTTAGTACCTTATTTCAAATTTATGTCACATATTTTCAAAGTTTTAAATGATACTGGTGTTTTCCCAGCATGACCCTTTGACTCTCTGGAATGTTACATTTATATAAGATTAATAATGGTTTGAAGGAGGTAACTATTTCAGAAGAAGGTGGCACGGAAATTGAATTTAGACATATGTAGACAATGCTGTTTAGAATATATGATGATTTTAAACAGCAATTCTCAAACAGTATTCAGTGGCCCTTTCAGAAGGGCAAAGGATACTGCAGACCATATGCTAACTACTTGTATTTACTGATCAGAGTAAAAGCAACACCCTCTGAACTGTCAAAACAAATACTGAGAATGATGCTGGTTTTAGCAAAACATCAGTGGGGGGGCTTAACATCTTTTTGTTAAATATTGAAAGTAAGTTATTCAGATCAGAATAGAAAGTGTAAATCTCATTATCCAGAAATCTAGATTATCTAGACAATCCTCATGGACCATTACTCATATAGGAAGGACAGTAGATTTGTTTTTCATTTGTGTTTTTGGACTATCACTGAGCTGGGCTTGGATGTAAAGTGTTGGTCTAGGTTTGAAGATTGGTGATGATGCTAACTCATTAGGATCATGCTGGCTTTTGTTTAATTTAATTTTAATCAGGATCTGAGCATAACCACAGGTATGCAGTAGTTAAGGATATAAACATAGGGAGCTCTGCAAGTAGCCAACACCCTCCTGGTTCCTAGGAGAGATAAGCCTAAAGTTCAGGGACCAGCACAGCCCATGTGGAGGTAGAAACTCTTCAGGGCAGAGGAGCTCTGAGGCCTGGTTCACTGCAAGGGGAGATGCCAGCATGCAAGAGTCCACTGACTACTGTAGAAGAACATGCTAATGCAGTGGTTCTGAAACTTAACATCAGAATCAACTGGAGGCCTTGTTGAAGCATAGATTACTGGGCCCATAATCTAGAGTTTCTGATTTAGTAGATCTGAGACAGGTCTGAGAACAGCATTTCTGTCAGGTTCTCAGGTAGTGCTCCTATTGCTGGTGCAGGGACTACACACTAAAAACCATAGTTCACGATCGACCTATTTTCATTTTTCTTCCTTGCTTTGTCATCAAATCTACAACCTGAGTATAGCCTACCAGAAGGTACCTGGGAATAAGCCATAAAAACTGATGTGTACATTCTGGAAAAAGTCATTAGATTTGAATTGGTCCTACCAGAATTAAGCAGAGGATAATTCAGACCCAAGCCCACTTCTCTCTCAATTTCACAAGCAGAGTCAAGCAGTTTGATAAGCAGGATTTAGAAATGCTATTGGCCATGACAGTTTTTAGGAATATAAATAGCAGACTCTTCTAATCTTTGCTCATGAATATTGATAATGCATCAGAAACTTTAGAGGGTCAACCAACTTGTCACTGAATTCATTGTTACAGTGAATCAGTAAATGTACTTACAGAAGCAGCAGTAATTGCAACATTGAAGATTGCCCAGTTTAGGATTTTTTGTTGTTGTTTATCAAAACAAGGCCTGATATCATGATCGGCATTTAATATGGTGGTGGTGAAGCCTTAATTCAGTAAGGGGACTGAGTTAAGTTTGTTTAGCCCTAATGTTAAAAATAATTAGCAAATAGTTATCGTGAAAGTTGTTTTTTTTTTTTTTTTTTTTTTGCTGTACACGGGCCTCTCACTGCTGTGGCCTCTCCCGCCGCGGAGCACAGGCTCCGGACGCGCAGGCCTAGTGGCCACGGCCCGCGGGCCCAGCCGCTCTGCGGCACGTGGGATCCTCCCAACCACTGTGCCACTAGGCAAGCGCGTGAAAGTATTTTTGACCAAGAGAAAATTCTGTGTAAGGAATTTTAACTGTAGGAAAGCAGTTAAAGATGAACTTTTTCTGAAAGGATTAAAATCTAGTTTAACACATAAATCAAACTTAAACCTCTTTTCAAAATGTAGACAATGTCTTGACAGTATATTTCAATGAGCAAGGACTTAAGGGTATCTGATAAATCCCTGCAAGATCTAAAATACACAGATTCAGGTATTTCTTTCTAGAGTTCTCAGGGGTGGCTTCTTAAATTCATTTCTAATTAGAATTTTAATTAATCTGAACATATCATGCCCCTTCTTTGAGTTATTCTTAGTATGGATCAAATTAGAAATGCCAGCAATTCCTTGAGATTTCTAATTCCAGTTTCAAGCAAGAGTAGTCTAATCTGTAGAGGTATTCAAAACAATTTGCTAAGAAACAGCCAAACTCTTAGCTATTAATTATTTGAATTAATTCTTTCAAAAGTCATGCCTTTGAAGAAAAACTTGATCAATTGATGATTTAAAAAAATTCTTTAGTGTGCAATTTGATCTATTTTTGTAAAATTTAAGAAATCTTCAAGGAATTTTGAACTCTTATGTAAGTTTCAGGACATGTTTCTCAAATCTTTTTTCTGTTCAGGATCCAATGATATTCCTAAAAATGGACATAAGTTTTTTTTACTAAAATTTGAAAGAAAAAAAGAAAGAATCCCATTTACTTTACATGTGATACGAGGGGGTTCATTAAAAATGAACTGTATTTTGTATAAGATAATTCCTACAATGGGAAATATAAGTAACTTTCAGTATTTTCATGTTTTATCCCTGTTAGAGCCATCAGTTTGTGGAATAATGTTGACTGACTTAATGACTCATTTATTTATGAAAAAATATTATTGAGTGTCCATCACTGCCTAAATCTAGGAAGAAGGTACTGAAAGAGATAGACATGGCTCCTCCCCTCATAAAACACAGATCATAGGGGGAAATACAGCCAATACGCAAATACAAAAAAATAAATTAATAGTTACAAATTATGATAAATGCTCTGATGGAAACAGTACAGTGGATATCAAAGAGAAAAAATGGAGATCAGCAGTAATTTAGAAAAATGGCTAAAAAAGTCTGCTTTGGAGGATCAAATTCAATGCAGAGTAAAAGAAAAGAGTATGAATAAAGACAGAAAAAAAAAGTGCTTTAGGCTGTGCTGCATCTTCTTAATCTGAGGTTGTTAAACTTTATCTCTGATGCTCTGAATTGATTCAAGTTTATCCATTGTGTTCCTCTGCTTTGCAGTACTAACATTTGATGTAAAGCTAGCAGAATTAGGGGCCCAAGTCTCTACTACTGTAAACTTTTTCCACCTGAAACACCACAGGTTTCAACAGTTTATATGAGATACGTGCTGGTGGAACATGAATCTTACTGTTTACTACCGGATACCACACAAAAGTGAAATCGTAGGCATGAAGCTGATAGTTTACCTTTCTGAGATTCTGCTGCTAGTTCTTTATTCCAAACAGAGCTCCCATGACTTATCTTGTTTCCTATACTTTTCTACTAAAAAATACAGTTTTCAGGAGTGTAGAGGTTGTATTTATTGTTATAAATTATTTTGAAAATTTATAACATTACTACATGCACAGTGCAGAAAGAAAGCCATGCAAGTATATAAATGTTAAAATCTCCCTCTATTATAATATTAATTATATAATTAATATTTATTTACAGTTAATCAGTTATTTTAATCAATTAGTTAAAATTAATAGTTACATAATTATAACTACTAATTAGTTTGTGTTATTCTTCTAGACCAATTACGTTGTGCATATACATACACACTGAAGATATACATTCAATTATATGTATGTATTCTGTTTTATTTAATTAGATTACACTAAGTCTTGCATTACAGTAAGCACTCCAAAAATTCCCAGTCTTAAAACAGTGGTTTGGTTTTCTTATACACATGACATGTCCAAGATGGGTTGGCAGAGATCTGCTCTTTGTAGCTGCAGAGACCCAAGTTCATGGAGAAGCTACCATGTGGGATCTTGCCAGTCACAGTGCCAGAAGGGGCGTCCAGGTGGGGAGCAGTAGGGTAAGGGAACCCAGGAGAACTGCTCTGCCACATGGCTCAGAGTCTCATAGAACTCTTAATGTCTCAAACCAGCAATTAAATGCTTTGTCCCAGACGTGACCCATGTCACTTCCACTCACAACTCATTGTCTAGAACTAGTTGTCTGTTTCCACTGAACTGTGAAAGGCCAGGAACTGCAATCATACTCAGTCTAGAAGATGGAGATTAAGAAATATTTCAGCAGTTCTAGTGATGACCACAGTTTTCCTTCATTTACTTCTTTCTTTCAAGAATATGCCATGAACATTCTCACTTTTTACATATATATATCTATTTTTATACTTAATTTTTCTTAACCTATTAAATCACAATTAGGTAAATACAACATTAAAGGTAGTCACTTCTGTTATTCTTGTTGCATTTGTTAAGGAAGACGGATCTGAAAGAATTTGTGTAATTCTGAAAGCTTAGAGACTGACTCAGACTAGACGAAAAATTTATTTGGTGGTTATGTTGAAACGAGACTTCTAGAAATCAAGGAGGGAGAGTTTCTTCAAATTAAACTGACATTGAATACCAATTTGATACTAACAAACTTTAGATGCTGATTCAGATGTGTATTCAGCTGTCAGCTTAATCAGGTGTTGTCACTTAAGTATGGGTGGCCAGATTCAAAGTATGAGGTAATAAAGGGAAGGTCTGTCTGCTAGTTAGAAAACACAGATTTCACACACTAAGAATTCATCAGGGTTTTATTTCATAATGTAAAACTGTCATTGAAGTATTTACAGATGATGTACAGGCTCACCTTGGTCATACATGAGAGATTTTAATGGATAGACAATGGTCCCTTGTATTTGACAACTATTCATTGGATACCTACTATATGCTAGGCATTGTTCTAGCCACTGGGGATACAGTTGCAGATTAAACAAATACCCATTACTTTTATTTTTTTACGCAAAGATATTAAACTCTGAAATACTTAGTTTTGTTATTCATCTTTTGCTGTAGCAAAAACAACCCCAATACCATGGTGACATATACCAGTATGTATTTCTTGTTTCTGTTATGTGGCTCTATGAAGGCTTTGATTCTGTTTAGATTGCTTGAGCTCCATATATCTTCTCTAGAATCCAAGCTGAAAGAATAGGTGACCACTGAACATTCAGTTCTCATGGTATTTGTCTCAGAGCAAGAAATTCAACACAAAATAACATAACTACTGTTCAAGCTTTTGCTCGAGTGCAACAGTAGTCACATCCATTCACATTTCTTTGACTAAAGCAAGTCACATAATTAAGGCTGAGATTGATGGGGCAGGTAACTATAATCTGCCTGCAAGGAAGCATGGGAGGGGTGCAGAGGAAGCAAAAAATTGTGAGCAATTTAATTTGTTCATTGTTTAATACAATTCACCCCGATAGTAAATATTTTTCTAGTAGTTACTTTTTGTTCTACTTGGTGTCACTATTTCAGCCGTATTATACACATAAACAATAATATAGGAATTCATTTCCACAAATGCTTCTCATTACTTTTTAAAAAGCTTTTTTTAAAAAAGCTTAAAGACCTAAATGTAACACCTGGAACCATAAAATTCCTAAGGGGGAACATAGGCAGAACACTCTTTGACATAAGTTGTAGCAATATTTTTTTGATCTGTCTCCTAAGGCAAAAGAAATAAAAGGGAAGATAAACAAAGTGACCTAATTAAACTTAAAAAAAACCTTTTTCACGGCAAAAGAAACCATCAACAAGATGAAAAGACAACCTACAAATGGGAGAAAATATTTGCAAATGATATGACCAATAAGGGGTTAATATCCAAAATACATAAACAGATCATACAACTTAATTTATATAAAAAAATACCCAAACAACCCAATTGAAAAATGGGCAGAAGACCTGAGTAGACATTTTTCCAAAGAAAATATACAGATGGCCAACAGGTACATGAAAAGGTGCTCAACGTTGCCAATCAAGAGAGAAATGCAAATGAAAATCACAATGAGATATCACCGCACACCTGTCAGAATGGCAATCATCAAAAGACCACAGATAACGTTGGCAAGGATTTGGAGAAAAGGGAACCCGCATACACTCACTGTTGGTGGAAATGTAAATTGGTGCAGCCACGATGGAAAACAGTATGGAGGTTCCTAAGAAAATTAAAAAAAGAACTACTATATGATCCAGCAATCCTACTACTGAGTATATATCCAAAGAAGACAAAAACACTAATTCAAAAAGATACATGCACCCCAAGGTTTGCATTATTTACAGTAGCCAGGATATGGAAGCAACCTAAGGGTCCATCAATGGTAAAGAAGACGTGGTGTATATACATACAATGGAATACTACTCAGCCATAGAAAATAGTGAAAGTCTGCGATTTTGCAACAACATGGATGGACCTAGAGAGTATTATGCTTAGTGAAATAAGTCAGCAGTGAAAGACAAATACTTTGTTACCATTTATATGTGGAATATAAAAAATAAAACGAATGCATATAACTAAACAGAAACTGACCCACAGGTATAGAGAACAAACTAGTTGTTACCACTGGGGAGAGGCAAGTGGGGGCAAGATAGGGGTATGAGATTAAGACATCCAAACTATGTATAAAATAGATAAGCAGCAAGGATATGTTGTATAGCACTGGGGAATATAGCCATTAGTTTGTAAAAACTTTAAATGGAATATAATCTACAAAAATATTGAATCACTGTCTTGTACACCTGAAACTAAAATGATATTGTAAATCAACCATACTTCAATTTAAAATTTGAGGATATTGAGAGGCCAGTTTTAATAGGAACTTTCTCACCACTCATTTATTCACTGATTCAACAAATTTATTGAGTGTCTACAATGTCCCAAGCATTGTTCTAAGCACTAAGGTTTCAGAAATGAATGAAACAGATAAGCTCATAGGGAGAATATTCTTGTTGGGGAAGAGATACAATTTAAAAAATGAATAATTAAATATATAACAGATGATGATGGATACTATAAGGAAAATAAAGATGAATAAGAATTTTGAGAGAGCATGGCTGCAACAGTTTTAGATAGGGTGACCAAGGATATTCTGGTGAAGTGATAGTTGAACAAAGACCTGAATGAAATGAGGGAACAAGACATGTGGCTATCTAGGAGAGGGAATAGCAAGTGTAAAAATCTGGGGGCATGATCATGCTGATAGCGTTTAAGGAGGAACAGAAATGTGTCTGGATTACAGTAAGGGGAGACAAGTCAGATTCTAGGTCTGAGAATAGTGCAATGCAGTATCACAGTGGGCTTTACCAGCCATGGTAAGAAATGGTTGTTTTATTTTGAATAAGATGGGAAATCATTAGGAAGGTTTGAGCAGATCCTGTTGCTCTACTAAATTCAGATGCCATCATTTAGTTTTCTTTCTCTCAGTTCAGAATATTTGTTTAGCTTGCAAATGATGTGTTCTCTTTTCAGAACCTTGTTTTGTGCTTTTCTTAAATATATTGATGTGCTCTTGTGCTCTTTTTAGGTTTGGTCATGTTGTTATCTTTCTCCTTCAGAATCTCTAGTATCTGTAAGGGCTCATTTTGCTTGTCCATTTCCTCTTTCATGCCGATAGAGTGCCACTGAGCTTGTGGTAATTTTCCTTTGTATGCCAGTTGCTTGGTACCTTAAATGTTGGCATCCCATGAGTGAGGTAAGTTGCAGGACTCTGAGGGCTTGGTCTCCAAGGAAAACAGGCCTATTTTGGCAATCTATATCCTGTCTCAGGCCTCTCTGTTGCTGTTCTCCTGGTCCAGAGAGACTGTCCGTCTCCGTGAGGAGGAAGACGAAGTTGTAACCTCACATTTACCCTCCTACACTCTGCCTACCTTTTCTTCTCAGTAGGGGCTTGTTTAGCAAAAGTGAACAGGTGAGAACTGAGAGGCTAACCAAGGTGGGAGTCATTCAAGCCACCATCTTCCAAGAATCCTTGTGCTGTGGAAATAATTGTATTTCCAAGGAACTTTCCTAACTGCTAGATTAAACTAATACTTCTCAATCATTTGAATATACCAAAAAATTACTTTTAAAATGCCATTTTCATTTTACATGTTTGGTTTGTAAACATGAAGAACTCAAGGAGTGGGACTTCCCTGGTGGTCCAGGGGGTAAGACTCCATGCTCCCAATGCAGGGGGCCCAGGTTCGATCCCTGGTAGGGGAACTAGATCCAGCATGCTGCAATTGAGACCCAGTGCAGCCAAAATAAATAAACAAATAAATATTAAAGGAGTATAATCATTAGTGATTAAAATGTCTGTTAGAACAACACTATTTGCTTCTAGTTTGATTACTACTGAAAATATACTGTTCAATTTCTTGAAAATAATCAGCTCCATGCTGACTTTGCAAATGTCCAGGCAATGTGTTTCTAGTTAGTTGTTGGTATGACTTCAGAGTGGATTCTTTTTGTAACAGCAAACAGTTATGCCAAATGACTTGCTCAAAATGGGTATGAAAGGATGTAAAACATTTATAACACATCAGGGACAAGGTATTAAGTAAACCTGCCCTAGCTGGAAGCTTATGAAGCATATTTTATGAATTCAGTTCAATTAAAAAGATAGAAACAGTTGTGCAAATAGTGGGAATCATTCTTCTTGAGCTTTTGAAACACCTGAGTGAAGAAATGGCAGGTGAAAACTTTAAAGAGAGAAAAATGTGTAGCTCATTGTGTGACCAATGGAAAAGCATAGATTTTTTTAATTTCACTGTCAAAAATTTAAAGACAATCAATTATGAAGAAGGTGACAAAACTTATCAACCATAAACTGCTTCGGGAAATATTACTATTAACAGTTCAGAGTTCAGAGGGTTTCTTTCCAGTTTATATATGCCTGTGTACATGTGTGTATATATAAAACATACATAGTTTATTTTTATTCATTTGACATTTTATGTAATATTTTTGTTTTGCATTTCAAATTATATCCTGATTACTTTTTCATAATTACAAATACTTAACCTATAGTAAAATATTAAAACATGGTTGGAGGCCAAATCTGAAGTGTTAGAAAATATGGAGCATGTTGATCTTAGAATTATCTCTCACAAGATTGAATTAGAAAATTCCACCTGCACCGTCATGTATTTAAGAGTAATAGTGTGGCTTGGTGTGTTTGTTTCTTTTGATGCAGTCATTATACAAATGGCTTTTTCTTTGTATTTGAAGGTGAGTCTATCTATATGAATCACTAACTAGATAAGGTGAACACTTATGGATAGTCAAAATAATGCCTTCCCTGAGTCATGAAAGTGTTTTTTTTTGAGGTAAATGGAATTCATAAAAGAAGTAATTTCCATGACACCAGTGAATTAAGATCAGTAAGTCCATACTTATTTTCTTAAAAGGATCATGGTTTACATTTTGTTAATTTATGCCTACTTTTTCAAATAGCACATTATTATGCAAATTTTATTTTACAGGTGTAATTAAAATATTGAATAATTTATTCTATTTCATTACATGAAAACTTAGGGCATTAATAATATGTTGTGACTATTTACGCTAAAGTATGAAGCTAGACCATATAGTTGTTAGGCTGAAATTTTCCAGCTGCATTTTTTTTCCCCGTTTCAACATGTTTTTCTCTTAATTCCTAAGGGAACTTGTTAGACAAAGTGCAGGTTTTATTGCAAAAATAGCTCCACAGTGACTAAGGATATACTCTTGAACATTCTGGCTAATACTCAATCATTTCTTTCTCAATAAAATAGAGATTTTATTAATATACAGATACGTACAGTTCTAATTTGATTAGATGTATTTTACTTTATTTGTGGTTGACAAAAATGAATATATTCAAGTTGTGAATCCGTATAAATGGGAGACTGTGATTTTAAAATTATTAATGCTGTGAGGTTGATACAATGATGGTTATTAAGAAGATCTGGAGGGCAACCTTCTAGACAGGTTTTTTTTTTTTTTTTTTTTTTTTTTTTGCGGTACGTGGGCCTCTCACTGTTGTGGCCTCTCCTGTTGCGGAGCACAGGCTGCGGATCATGCAGGCTCAGCGGCCATGGCTCATGGGCCCAGCTGCTCCACAGCATGTGGGATCTTCCCGGACCGGGGCATGAACCCGTGTCCCCTGCATTGGCAGGTGGACTCTCAACCACTGCGCCACCAGGGAAGCCCTAGACAAGTATTCTTAAATGTAGTTATCCAGTTCACTTAATTTTTTTGTGCTAAAACTCAGTTTTAAAAAAGGTAAACCCATGATTCTCTTAAAAATATAAAATGAACACATATTCAGAATTTTATTTGCTTCATTAATTAGTGAGGGAACCAATAAGATGTTAAAACCAGTTTAAAAAAAAATTGAAGAACTGATGTGTGTGTGATTCTATGTGTGTGTGTGTACATGCATGCACATACAGGAATGTAAAAATGAAGTTGCTAATAGATGTAAAACTGGTTAACATCATATAGGACAATAAAACAGTGTCATGTTGATCTATTCTACAAGGTATAAATAATGGATTCTCCACCAGATGATCTTCATTTGCATTGTTATGGGTAAGGATAATTTGCATTCCTGTCAGATTTCTTCAAGTTATCTTCTGCCACTAGAGAGATGTAAAATAATCTACTCAATAGAAAGTTAGATGTTCAACTAATAGAATCAGATAATTCCCAGAGGGCATGCTAGAAAACATGGACATACTCCTTAAAGACACCCAGTGATCTCTTGCCCATTAATTTCCAAGTTTTGAAAAATTTTTCCTGACATTTGTGATTTAATTGTGCTTTGGAGGAATAAAATTTCAATGACCTAGTTTTCCAGATTTGCTTTTCAAGGTAGAACAACAAAACAATAATGGGTGAGAGAACAATATTTTTTAAAAGGTCATTAAATCCATCTTCAAATCTCTAACCAATAGCTAGGAATTCTTGGTTAAATATGCCCAAAATTTATATAATATATTTTAATTTTAATATATTTAATTTATATAATTAATATTAATGCTTGGTAAATATTTTAAGTATCATGTGACTCAATACAAATGCAACACAATGCTTGATGGTCTTTTAATACCATTGACCAACTTGTATTTCTGATTTGAGAGGCTGTGTTCTGAATTCCTAGCCCAGACACTTTGGCTTTGTTGAGCAACTGTGGAGAAATGAGTTAAATGTATGTGTGCATGTGGGTGTGGTGGGAAGGTTATACACATCTGGTGTAAAAAATGACCCATGTTTCATTGATATTGACCCTCAACTTTTGTCACCTTGTGTATTTTTCAATGTTATAGATTTCACAGCCGTTTTATCTCCATCTTTCTAATCACTAGATTAACAAAATTATTTTTGCTACAGTGTAATTTGTAGTCTTTCCCTTCTGATGTATACCTTTCAGAAGATAAGTGTACATTCCAAAGAAAATAGAATCTATTAGTTTACAACATTTATCACTTTTCTTTTTTCAGTTTCTAAATATACCTAAAAAGAGCCATGTGTCATTATAGCAGTCTTTTCTGAGAGTAAGCAGTGCATTTTACCTTTTACCTTAAGATTAAGCCTCTCATCTACTGCAAATTCTTTAGGACTTTGTGCATTCGTCTTTGCCTCTCTATGCAACCCCTTTATTTAAAAGCCCTTTTGTTTAAAGCACACTGTTTGCTCCTCCATCTCTGAACAAAAATAAAATGATACATCAACAAAAAACCTGCCCTCATGCTTATTATTGCTTTCAGCTGCCTCCATTTTGTCACTCTCTTCCATCCTTCTGGAATTTCTAGGTAAAGTATATAATTATTTTTCCCACATCATCACCTCATTTCTACTCTTCAGCCAGCTGACACCTGGCTTGTATTTCTACTACACAGAGAGTCTTGCAAAGTCCAGGGGCTTATTTTCTAATTGCTAAATCCTATGACCTATTTTAGTTTGTCCTTAGACCTTTTCTTCAGTTTTTCTTGACCAAGTCCTCCTGTCTTTCTTCCTTGATGTAATCTTGTCGTGGCTTCAAGAAAACTGTTCTGCTTTGCCATTAGCCACTCCCCTGACCTCCGTGCCCTTAGATTTCCTCTAAAATTTGACCCCTTCTCACTTTCCTTCATTTCTTAGACTTTGACACTCCCTGAAATTTTATCCTTGATTCTCTGCTTTTTCTTCGTCTTCTCCCTGGGTGATAACATTAGCTTCAAGATTTCAAGTACCGTACCATCTAGAGCAGTTAATTTCCAACTACATGATTCCTGCACCTGATCTCTCTCCTGAGATCCACTTCTGTATTTGTAACATAATGTTTGCATTTCCAGTAGATGTTTCTTAGGAAATTCAAACTTGAAATGGCCAAAATAGAATTCACTGTCTTGATATTAATTCCTTATTTCTATTTCCTATCTTGGTTAATGACATTGCTATTAACTTTAAATCTATACAACAAAGACTGCTGTCATTCTTAACTTCTGTCTTTCCATTCATTTCCCAACATAATTAATTACAAAGTTTATTGATTAGGCCCCTTAATGTTATCCCTACTATACTATAACTGTTCAAACTGCTATCTCTTGTCTGAACCATTGAAAATATCAAAATCTGGTAACAACTCTCTTTAGCTCTATTAGCTGCCTCATCCTTTGCATTCTATGCTCTTGTAACATGGAATTTTTCACAGTTCTTAGATCACCCATGAGTTTCAAAACTCCAGTCCTTGTCTCAGTCTGTGCTCTTTCCATAGATTGTGTTCTCATATTCTCAGTATTGCAAACTTATTCCTCAAGACTAAGTTGAAATGCTACTTTCTCTGTGGACAGTCTCTTGAATGTCCCAGGTAGATCAGGCATGATTCCTCTGAGCATGGGTCTGTTACAGAACTCTGCAATCTGTATGTGTGCCTCGCTTCCCCACTGTGTGAGTGCGGCTTATTTATCCTTGTATTCTCAGCTCCTTTTGCATGTCTTAGCCCGTGGTTGATTCTCATAAATGCCTTTTGACTGAATGGGAAACATTATTTTAGAGTGAAAGATTTGCCATTATTGAGAGATTATGGAATAACTTCTCAGTGTAACTTCCTCTCACTCTTACTCTTAGAAGGGGTCTTGGAGATCTTTTCAAGTGAACAAATGTGTTTTCTGTGTGGGAACATAAAGCTAGTCAAAACTGACTCATTCCTAAGGGTTTGTTCTTCAGAAATGACAGAATTTTCTTTAGGGTCTTGGGTTTTTGTAAACATAAATCATTTCAATGCTTTAGGCCACATGTCCTTTGTGGTTGTGCATAAAATTCCTCGTTGTAAGCTAACACTTGTGCTCTGCTTCACGGTTGCTACATATTTCAAAGTTTGAAAAATATCAGCACTAATGGCACAGCGTTTCTAAATTTTAATTTTGACTCATCAAATGCTGCCATTGATAATCACAAATACCACACACCTGAAGAAAGCGATTTTAATTTACCATAACTTTTGACAGAAAGTATGAGGATAAGAAATATGACTTGCTTCTTTATGAAACTGACATATATACTGTAACAGTTATGGTTTAAATGGTTTTCCTGTGTCCCGTATGACCACATGGTCCACAGGAAAGGTTGGCCATTTGGCAAAACTGACTTCTCAGGAGGAGACATGCATATTTTGATAAGATAATCTTATGATCCAAGGTCAGTGAGCAGTTGATGAGCTGTGTGCAAGTTTATATCTCTTTTTATCTTGTACCTACACATCAGTATTGCATATTTTGGAAATATAATTCTTCACGCAGAAAAATGTTCCATGTGGCAACTTCAAAGACAACCTGCTGAGAAACCAAGAGAATATTTAATAATGTTCATGAGCAATGAGGCATGAATGATCAAATGAAGGTCTTCCTAGTTATCTATTGATTATTCTATCATGGCAGGTAACTTCAAAACCACACACAGTCTTTTGAACATTACCTCCATCTCCTAATATTTCTCCCTATCATTAGAAGAAAATTACTTTTCTTGACCTTCCATAACAGGCAAATGTATTTTGTATAATTTATTGATCTTATAATATCATATTCTGGCGAGGGTAAATGGGACTCATTAGGTTCAAATGAGTTATAATTGTAGGAAACGTAAAGGTAACTCTTTAATCCTCCTATACTTGATACGGAAAAAAAAAAAACATTTCTTATAGAAGGGACTTCCAGAACACTATCAGGACTTAGAGTTTAAATTGAAAATGAGTTTTTATTTTATACTCTTTAACATCATAAGGGGAAGTGTGCCATTTGGCAAATATATCTTAATATACAGGAAACTAGTAAATATATAGGAAACTCGTAGCTAGGTTTCACCTTAGCTTACCAGTCCTCATGGTTACCTCCATTTCCTAATTGACAAAAGAATTCTAAAAATTAGCTTCGAAACAGAAGAGGAAAACATACATGCTCAATAAACCCTATTCACATGTGGTAATAGTCTTCAAAAATGGCAGTAGCCATAAAGGCAATAAATAAATGATTTAGTTTGAAATTAGAAGGGACAGCAAAAGCACAATCTACTACCTTGCTAATCCTTGTGGGAAATCATTCCATTTACTGACTGTAGCTATTACATATACACTGAATGAGGTCAATTTAAAATTGTTTAATTTGATAAGGAAAATTTCTATATAAGCCCAAAATAATGAACATGTAATTAAAAATATATTACAAAAAGATGAAGGCTATTGTTGTT
Source organism: Orcinus orca (assembly GCF_937001465.1). Lineage (NCBI taxonomy): Eukaryota > Metazoa > Chordata > Mammalia > Artiodactyla > Delphinidae > Orcinus > Orcinus orca. The sequence goes on from NC_064561.1 coordinate 35,747,443, forward strand.
GTTCCTTGGTGTTCATTTTCCATGTGGGAAATCTGATCATATGCTGGAGCCTTTTTCCGTTGTACCAAATTCTGGTCAGTAAACATTTCATGCAATACCCTTAAAATCGTTTAACACCTTGTCTCCCACTGCAGTTGCTTTGTTGAGTTCACAGATATGTACTTGTCTCTTTTTACATCATAAGGCAGCAAAAGCAAAAGCTGCTCTAAAAAATAAAATTGGTTTATTTTCATAGTTAACAATTTAATTAATTAAACTGCTTGTTTATTGCTTATTGGGCTTTAAAGAAAGAGCTGAGTGCTATAGTAGAAAATAAAGAGGACATGTCTTACAAGGCTGAGACTGGACAAGATAACCTATATACATGTGTAAATGAATAGCTGTTATACTGGTTCACAGGGCTTATGATTTATGATATATGCACATTTATAAAATAATAAATCAGTATATAGAAATAGTCTTCTTGTATTTGCTTTGATTCATTGCAACAATGTCTTTATTTTTTTTCACAGCATTTACAAAACATAACCTAGGTGAGAGCTATAAGAATTGTTTCTCTTTTTCTGTAGTACCTTACTTATACTGAGATTTATCAGTTTTAAAAAGTTAATAAAAATAACCCTTTCTTACATTTATGCTGCATCCTTCTAAAAGCTTTATGATTCACCATTGTGCTCATTTCCATGGCAACCATTTAAGTCAGGTTTCTCAAAACTAAATATTATAAAGGAAAATAGAAAATCCAGATGAAGCTTTGGAGTTTTCTTACCTGGGAAGATCAGTTATGTCCAACATGTGTTCCAAAGGTCAATACTTTGATGAAACTCTTTTTAGACCAAAGAGACGGTCGATGTTATGTTCTTAGCTTTCTCAAGAAAAATGGTATCTATCTTTCAAAAAACTAAGGTCTGAGGAAAACAACAGTTTCGTGACACTTTCCTAGCCCCTGCCCTATAACCAACTGCTCTTTAGTCATAGGAAATATTTATAAATGTTTGTAGATTCAAGATATTTTCAGAATTTCTTAGTTCAAGCAGGTAAATGAAATTGGGAGATTAATGAGTGTTTATTCATTCTACATATATTTGTTGAGTGCCTATCGTGTCATATACTATTCTTGGCACTGAAGATGAAGCAATGAACAAGAAGGATAGGTTTTCTGTTTCATCGTGGTTATATTTTAGCAGGAGGAGAAAAAATATTAAAAAGTAACAGTGATAAGACCTATGAAGAAAATGGTACCAGGTAATTTGGTTTGAAGAGGGAACATGAACATTTGGTATTAAGAGAACATGGCATTTCAGAGACATTGAATATAAACTGTGGGTAAAAATTTCCCTAGTGCTTCATGAATTTCTGGAACTGTAAGCAATACCTGTAAGACACAATAAACCCTCTCACCCCTAGGCAATGACTCATCTCCTTTCTGTCTATAAATTTGCCTAATTGGGATTTTTCTTTTTTTTTAAATAAAAAACCTCACATCTGTATACAAAATTTATGCACTTGTTGAAAATTTAAAGTAATAGTGAAGTACATATATATGTATATGCAGGAAATAGGTGCATGTGTGTGTGTGTATTCAGGAAATACATATCTGTGGGAAGTATTTATATATCTGTAGGAATCAGGACATTTCCAAATAAACTGGCACATCAACAATTGACAAACATGATTTAGATTTTTTTTTAGTTTTGGATTAATGAGTAATTAAAATAATGAAATAAACTATTGAGTTTTTAACAGTAAACGCATTTTAAATGTTAAGTAATAATGAATTTAAAGAAAAAATAAAGTTAACTTAGTTCAAGAAACAGTGAGACTTTTATTAGTTTAGTTTGAAAATTATGTTTTCCCCTGAGTGAATTTAAATGAGCTTCATTGGCTGTTAAAAGCCATTAATCAAGCTTTTAGATGTATTTGGAGAGTATTTGGCATCATTCAGGTAGCCTTTGTGTAAATTATGTAGTTTCTGCATCTGTGCTTTTTCTGTTTTAGCTAATGAAGGCCAACATTCATGAATAGTGAATTTGAAGGTGATCTACTATTTTCTCCTAATGAGTTAATATTTGATTTCTCAACATTAATTTTTCTTTAAACCTCAGGTAATTATGGTTAATGGAAAAAAATCATGTTTTTTCTTTTCTATTGTGGATCATAAAAAGCAATCCCTGTCACTGTCACTGATATGACTGTTGTTTGCTTGCTGTAATCTGAATTTTGAAGAGACTCTTCACTTTTATCTGCGGAGTGAGATGTGTGAAGTTGCAGGTAACAAGTGGCAGGGATGACACTGAATGAAGGTACAAATACAAACAAACATAAGAAATCTTTATGATTTGTCCTCCTTTAATTTGATAGTTTTTATAGTGCTTTAGCTGCCCATTTTGATTTTACTGTTTGAGCAAGGGAAAGGTAGTTAACAACCTCAGCAGGCAGAAGAGATGAATAGGGAAACACAATCTCAGTATTTATATTAGGGAATATCCCAAAGAACTTATTATCCTGCTTTCACTAATTCTATTGAGCTGAGAATTACCTTATTATCACTTTATATTGTCACTCAAGGAGAGGCTTTTGTAGAAATTATTCCCAGTCAACTGCCAGTTACCAAACCACATGCTAGTCATCCCCTTGCCCTACATATAATGCCTCAGAACAGGTGGTGCCTTCTCTCGGAAACAGACTGACTCCATGGGTTAAATTAAACGTGCCTCAAGATTCCAGTTGTCTCTGCCTGTAATTCAGTAGGTGGCAGTCTTTTCATTTTGACTAAAGCTAGGACCTGAATTACACACAGACTTAGAGAGAGGAGGCAAGGCTGGTATTAGGCATAGAGAAAGTGTCCATGGTGGTATGATTTGGGGAATTGAAACATCTTCTTTGCCTGGAAATTGTTTTCTGAACAGGCACTCACATTGCCTGGTCAGTTAGTTGTTGCTCCTGAAGAGCCTTTTAAAAATGGTTCTATTCATTAGAGCCATTGGAATGACTTTGTGTCAGAAAAAAAAAAAAAAAAAAAAAGTCAAGTGTGTTTGTGTGTAGAGAGGGAGCATGCAGTGGTGTGAAAGAGGAGAAGAGAAGATTTGGGATTCTGGGTCCTTGTCCTTGGGTAAGGATACCAAGTGATGGTGAAAGTAGGCAATGGAAAGAGGAAATGATCCACATTTTCATGCTTCCTCACACCCATATTGTCTGTGGCTATACCTAAGAAGACACACTCTGCTCATGTTTAGGGAAGAATGAACTTTATTTTAAATATCTGCTCGATGTGTAATCTTTTAATCAGGAGTTCTCATACCTTCTAATCCTTAGTATATGCTTAAAAAGCAATGTTTGCTCTGTAACTCTAATGTTTATAAATGGTACTAAACTATAACATCTTCCTAAATAACATTTCTGGATTTGTATATTAATAAAGTAACAACTTAGCCTTCCATAGTCATTGCAAAACAATTGTAAAAATTTTTTCTTGTGTGTATTTTTTTTTTGTTGCTTAACTTTTAGTCACACACACATCCCACCAACAATAAAAGTATAGCTGAAGCCTTACCATGTAGTACGTTGAAATGATAATATTTTTGAGCATGGAAATGATTCTAGATATTGTCTATTAATATTAGAACATCAAATAAAATAATTGAATCTAAAATATTTTTGAGCACTTGAGTTAGAGCTTACAAATTACATATTTCACATTCATGCTTTTGACACACATAAAAAACCTTTTTGAAAAGTGTTAACGAGAACTTCTCTAGGCTGTTATTACTTTGGTAAAATCAGCGTTTTGGGAGTCCAGTCATTTGACCACCTGGAAATATATATAGCCCATCTCAACATCATAAGAATTACGACTGAATGCCTGGCTGCAATCCAGATACATTGTCCATCTATCCATTCAATCATCCGTCCATGCACATATCCATCTATCCAGTTATTCATTCGACATTCATTGAAAGCCTAGTAGCTATACAGAGTGATGAACATGGCAGAAAGGACCCCAGTTCTCCTACAGCCGATATCTTACTGGGAAAAAACGAACAAACTACAAGTAAATACATAAACTAGATAAATTCCATGGTTTCAAAGCGACATATACCTGGATGTACATGGATATATATCTGGATATATGATAGGCATACATGTTGGTATTTTTGGAAGGGCAGTCAGGGAATTCTCCCTGTGGAGAAAACCAAGCTGAGATCCAATTGTTGAAAAAGAGCTCCCTTCAAAAAACAATGGGAAAACATTCTAGGCAGAGGGAACAACATGTGAAAAGATGTTGAGGTGGAAATAAGCTAGAAGTCTGTTTATTCATTCACTCAACAAATATCTACTGCATGCTCAAGATGTGCCAGGCACCCCCATTGTGGGGGACTGCATTTTGCCAATGGCATTTCAATTGTGTCTTTTTCTAACAAAGGTAGATCTAAAGTGCAGATGAGAATCACGCCATGCAAGGTCAAATTCTGACTGCCAATGGTTATTTATACGACTTTGGAGAAGTTACTGATTTATCTAAGTCTCATTTTCCCCTCTGTAAAATGAGGATACTAATAATTCCTATCCCATAGGATATTTGTGGGGTTAGGTGAGTCAATTTTTATATGGACTATATAGATATAGTTGGAATAGTGCCTCACACATAGTGAGTCCTCAGTAAATGTCATCTACTATTTTAGTGCCTACTGATTTAATTTACTTTTTTTTAACATCTTTATAGGAGTATAATTGCTTTACAATGGTGTGTTAGTTTCTGCTTTATAACAAAGTGAATCAGTTATACATACACATGTGTTCACAAATCTCTTCCCTCTTGTGTCTTCCTCTCTCCCACCCCTCTAGGTGGTCACAAAGCACCGAGCTGATCTCCCTAAGCTATGCGGCTGCTTCCCACTAGCTATCTATTTTACGTTTGGTAGTGTATACCTGTCCATGCCACTCTCTCACTCTGTCACAGCTTACCCTTCCCCCTCCCCATATCCTCAAGTCCGTTCTCTGGTAAGTCTGTGTCTTTATTCCCGTCTTGCCCCTAGGTTCTTCATGACCAATTTTTTCTTTTCTTAGATTCCATATATATGTGTTAGCATACGGTATTTGTTTTCTCTGTCTGACTTACTTCACTCTGTATGACAGACTCTAGGTCCATCCACCTCTCTACAAATAATTCAGTTTCTTTTTTTTTATGGATGAGTAATATTCCACTGTATATATGTGCCACATCTTCTTTGTCCATTCATCTGTTCATGGACACTTAGGTTTCTTCCATGTCCTGGCTATTGTAAATAGAGCTGCAATGAACATTTTGGTGCATGACTCTTTTTGAATTATGGTTTTCTCAGGGTATATGCCCAGTAGTGGGATTGCTGGATCATATGGTAGTTCTATTTGTAGTTTTTTAAGGAACCTCCATACTGTTCTCCATAGTGGCTGCACCAATTCACATTCCCACCAGCAGTGCAAGAGTGTTCCCTTTTCTCCACACCCTCTCCAGCATTTATTGTTCGTAGATTTTTTGATGATGGCCATTCTGACTGGTGTGAGGTGATACCTCATTGTAGTTTTGATTTGCATTTCTCTAATGATTAATGATGTTGAGCATTCTTTCATGTGTTTGTTGGCAGTCTGTATATCTTCTTTGGAGAAATGTTTATTTAGGTCTTCTGCCCATTTTTGGATTGGGTTGTTTGTTTTTTTTTGTTATTGAGCTGCATGAGCTACTTGTAAATTTTGGAGATCAATCCTTTGTCAGTTGCTTCATTTGCAAATATTTTCTCCCATTCTGAGGGTTGTCTTCTCTTCTTGTTTATGGTTTCCTTAGCTGTGCAAAAGCTTTTAAGTTTCATTAGGTCCCATTTGTTTAATTTTGTTTTTATTTCCATTTCTCTAGGAGGTGGGTCAAAAAGGATCTTGCTGTGATTGAGGTCATAGAGTGTTCTGCCTATGTTTTCCTCTAAGAGTTTGATAGTTTCTGGCCTTACATTTAGGTCTTTAATCCATTTTGGTTTATTTTTGTGTATGGTGTTAGGGAGTGTTCTAATTTCATACTTTTACATGTAGCTGTCCAGTTTTCCCGGCACCACTTATTGAAGAGGCTGTCTTTTCTGCATTGTATATGCTTGCCTCCTTTATCAAAGATAAGGTGACATATGTGCATGGGTTTATCTCTGAGCTTTCTATCCTGTTCCATTAATCTATATTTCTGTTTTTGTGCTAGTATCACACTGTCTTGATTATTGTAGCTCTGTAGTATAGTCTGAAGTTAGGGAGCCTGATTCCTCCAGCTCCATTTTTCTTTCTCAAGATTGCTTTGGCTATTCAGGGTCTTTTGTGTTTCCATACAAATTGTGAAACTTTTTGTTCCAGTTCTGTGAAAAATGCCATGGGTAGTTTGATAGGGATTGCATTGAATCTGTAGATTGCTTTGGGTAGTAGAGTCATTTTCACAATGTTGATTCTTCCAATCCAAGAACATGGTATATCTCTCCATCTATTTGTATCATCTTTAATTTCTTTCATCAGCGTCTTATAATATTCTGCATACAGGTCTTTTTTCTCCTTAGGTAGGTTTATTCCTAGATATTATATTCTTCTTGTTGCAGTGGAAATGGGAATGTTTTCTTAATTTCACTTTCCGATTTTTCATTATTAGTATACAGGAATTCTAGAGATTTGTGTGCATTAATTTTGTATCATGATAATTTACCAAGTTCATTGATTAGCTCTAGTACTTTACTGGTAGCATCTTTAGGATTCCCTATGTATAGTATGTCATCTGCAAACAGTGACAGCTTTACTTCTTTTCCAATTTGGATTTCTTTTATCTCTTTTTCTTTTCTGATTGCTGTGGCTTAAACTTCCAAAACTATGTTTAATAATAGTGGTGAAAGTGGGCAACCTTGTCTTTTTCCTGATCTTAGTGGAAATGATTTCAGTTTTTCACCATTGAGGACGATGTTGGCTGTGGGTTTGTCATGTATGGCCTTTATTATGTTGAGGAAAGTTCCCTCTATGCCTACTTTCTGGAGGGTTTTATTATAAATGAGTGTTGAATTTCATTGAAAGCTTTCTCTGCATCTATTGAGACGATCATATGGTTTTCTCCTTCAATTTGTTAATATAGTGTATCATATTGATTGATTTGCGTATATTGAAGAATCCTTGCATTCCTGGGATAATCCCCACTTGATCATGGTGTATGATCCTTTTAATGGGCTCTTGAATTCTGTTTGCTAGTATTCTGTTGAGGATTTTTGCATCTATACATCAGTGATAATTGGTCTGTAGTTTTCTTCCTTTGTGACATCCTTGTCTGGTTTTGGTATTAAGGTGATGGTGGCCTCGTAGAATGAGTTTGGGAGTGTTCCTCCCTCTGCTATATTTTGGAAGAGTTTAAGAAGGATAGGTGTTAGCTCTTCTCTAAATGTTTGATAGAATTCACCTGTGAAGCCATCTGGTCCTGGGCTTTTGTTTGTTGGAAGATTTTTAATCACAGTTTCAATTTCAGTGCTTGTGATTGGTCTGTTCATATTTTCTATTTTTTCCTGGTTCAGTCTCGGCAGGTTGTGCATTTCTAAGAATTTGTCCATTTCTTCCAGGTTGTCCATTTTATTGGCATAGAGTTGCTTGTAGTAATCTGTCATGATCCTTTGTATTTCTGCAGTGTCAGTTGTTACTTCTCCTTTTTCATTTCTAATTGTATTGATTTGAGTCTTCTCCCTTTTTTTCTTGATGAGTCTGGCTAATGGTTTATCAATTTTGTTTATCTTCTCAAAGAACCAGCTTTTAGTTTTATTGATCTTTGCTATCATTTCCTTCATTTCTTCTCATTTATTTCTGATCTGATCTTTATGATTTCTTTCCTTCTAACTTTGTTTTTTTTTGTTTGTTTTACTTTCTCTCATTGCTTTAGGTGTAAGCTTAGGTTGTGTATTTGAGATGTTTCTTGTTTCTTAAGGTAGGATTGTATTGCTATAAACTTCCCTTTTAGAACTGCTTTTGCTGCATCCTATAGGTTTTGGGTTGTCATGTTTTCATTGTAATTTGTTTCTAGGTATTTTTTGATTTCCTCTTTCATTTCTTGAGTGGTCTCTTGGTTTTTAAGTAGTGTATTGTTTAGCCTCCATGTGATTATATTTTTTACAGATTTTGTGCTGTAATTGATATCTAGTCTTACAGTGTTGTGGTCAGAAAAGATACTTGATATGATTTCAATTTTTAAAAATTTACCAAGGCTTGATTTGTGACCTAAGATATGATCTATCCTGGAGAATGTTCCATGAGCACTTGAGAAGAATGTGTATTCTGTTGTTTTTGGATGGAATGTCCTATAAATATCAATGACGTCCATCTTGTTTAATATATCATTTAAAGCTTGTGTTTCCTTATTTATTTTCATTTTGGATGATCTGTCCATTGGTGAAAGAGGGGTGTTAAAGTCCCCTACTATGATTGTGTTACTGTTGATTTCCCCTTTTCTGGCTGTTAGTATTTGCCTTATGTATTGAGGTACTACTATGTTGGGTGCATAAGTGTTTACAATTGTTATATCTTCTCCTTGGATCAATTCCTTGATCATTATATAGTGTACTTCTTTGTCTCTTGTCATGGTCTTGATTTTAAAGTCTATTTTGTCTGATATGAGAATTGCTATTCCAGCTTTCTTTTGATTTCCATTTGCATGGAATATCTTTTTCCATCCCTTAACTTTCAGTCTGTATGTATCCCTAGGTCTGAAGTGGGTCTCTTGTAGACAGCATATATATGGGTCTTGTTTTTGTATCCATTCAGCCAGTCTGTGTCTTTTGGTTGGAGCATTTATTCCATTTACATTTAAGGTAATTATCGATATGTATGTTTCTATGACCATTTTCTTAATTGTTTTGGGTTTGTTATTGTAGGTGTTTTCCTTCTCTTGTGTTTCCTGCCTAGAGAAGTTCCTTTAGCATTTTTTGTAAAGCTGGTTTGGTGTGCTGAATTCTCTTACCTTTTGCTTGTCTGTAAAGGTTTTAATTTCTCCATCAAATCTGAATGTGATCCTTGCTTGGTAGAGTAATTTTGGTTGTAGGTTTTTCTCCTTCATCACTTTAAATATGTCCTGCCAGTCCCTTCTGGCTTGCAGAGTTTCTGCTGAAAGATCAGCTGTTAACCTTATGGGGGTTCCCTTGTTTGTTATTTTTCCCTTGCTGCTTTTTATATTTATTCTTTGTATTTAATTTTTGATAGTTTGATTAATATGTGTCCTGGCATTTTTTTTCTTGGATTTATCCTGTATGGGACTCTCTGTGCTTCCTGGATTTGATTAACTATTTTCTTTCCCATATTAGGGAAGTTTTCAACTATCCTCTCTTCAAATATTTTGTCAGTCCCTTTCTTTTTCTCTTCTGGGAACCCTATAATTTGAATGTTGGTGTATTTAATGTTTTCCCAGAGGTCTCTGAGACTGTCCTCAATTCTTTTCATTCTTTTTTTTTTATGCTGCTCTGCAGTAGTTATTTCCATTATTTTATATTCCTGGTCACTTATCTGTTCTTCTGCCTCAGTTATTCTGCTATTGATTTCGTCTAGAAAATTTTAAATTTCATTTATTGTGTTGTTCATCACTGTTTGTTTGCTCTTTAGTTCTTCTAGATCCTTGTTAAATGTTTTTTGTATTTTCTCTATTCTGTTTCCAAGATTTGGATCGTCTTTACTGTCATTATTTTGAATTCTTTTTCGGGTAGACTGCCTATTTCCTCTTCATTTGTTAGGTCTGGTGGGTTTTTGCCTTGCTCCTTTATCTGCTGTGTGTTTCTTTGTCTTCTCATTTTGCTAAATTTACTGTGTTTGGGGTCTGCTTTTCGCAGGCTGCAGGTTCGTAGTTTGCGTTGTTTTTGGTTTTTATCCCCAGTGGCTAAGGTTGGTTCAGTGGGTTGTGTAGGTAGGCTACCTGGTGGAGGGGACTAGTGCCTGTGTTCTGGTGGATGAGGCTGGATCTTGTGTTTCTGGTGGGCAGGTCCACATCTGGTGGTGTGTTTTGGGGTGTCTGTGGCCTTATTATGATTTTAGGCTGCCTCTCTGCTAGTGGATGGGGTTGTGTTCCTTTCTTGCTAGTTGTTTGGCATAGGGTGTCCAGCACTGTAGCTTGCTGGTCTTTGAGTGAAGCTGGGTGCTGGTGTTGAGATGGAGATCTCTGGGCGATTTTTGCCGTTTGATATTACGTGGAGCTGGGAGGTCTTTTGTGGACCAGTTCCTGAACTTGTCTGCCCCCCCACCAGATGCACAGCCCTGACGCATGGCTGGAGTACCAAGAGCAGCCTTTCATCCACACAGCTCAGAATAAAAGGGAGAAAAAAATAGAAAGAAAGAAAGAAACAAGATAAGGTAAAATAAAATAAAGTAAAATAAAATAAAGTTATTGAACTAAAAAATAATTATTAAGAAAGAAAAATTTTAAAGTAATAAAAAAAAACCCAAATGGACAGACAGAACCCTAGGACAAATGGTAAAAGCAAAGAAAGCTATGCAGACAAAATCACACACAGAAGCATACACATACACACTCAGAAAAAGAGAAAAATGGATAAAAAAAATATATATCTTTGCACCCAAAGTCCACCTCCTCAATTTTGGATGATTGGTTGTCTATTCAGGTATTCCACGGATGCAGGGTATATCAAGTTGATTGTGTAGATTTAATCCTGTGCTCCTGAGCTGCTGGGAAAAATTTCCCTTTCTCTTCTTTGTTTGCATAGCTCCTAGGGTTCAGCTTTGGATTTGGCCCCACCTCTGGGTGTAGGTCTCCTGAGGGCGTCTGTTCTTCGCTCAGACAGGACGGGGTTAAAGGAGCCGCTGATGCGGTAGCTCTGGCTCACTCACACTGTGGGGAGGTATGGGTACGGATGAGGGGCGAGCCTGTGGCGGCAGAGGCTGGCGTGACGTTGCAGCAGCCTGAGGCGCCCCGTGCGTTCTCCCCGGGAAGTTGTCCCTGGATCCCAGGACCCTGGCAGTGGCGGGCTGCACAGGCTCCCAGGAGGGGAGGTATGGATAGTGACCTGTGCTTGCAGACAGGCTTCTTGGTGGCGGCAACAGCAGGCTTAGCGTCCCATGCCCGTCTTTGAGGTCCGCGCTGATAGCCACGGCTCGCGCCCATCTCTGGAGCTCCTTTAAGCGGCGCTCTTACTCCCCTCTTCTCACGCACCAGGAAACAAAGAGGCAAGAAAAAGTCTCTTGCCTTTTCAAAGACTCCACATTTTTTTCCGGACTCCCTCCTGGCTAGCTGTGGCGCTCTAGCCCCTTCAGGCTGTGTTCACGCAGCCAACCCCAGTCCTTTCCCTGGGATCCAACCGAAGCCTGAGCCTCAGCTCCCAGCCCCGCCCATCCCGGAGGGTGAGCAGACAAGCCTCTCAGGCTGGTGAGTGCTGGTGGGCCCTGATCCTCTGTGCGGGAATCTCTCTGCTTTGCCCTCCACACCCCTGTTACTGTGTTCTCCCTGTGGCCCCGAAGCTCCCCGCTCCGCCACCCGTAGTCTCCGCCTGCGAAGCGGCTTCGTAGTGTGTGGAAAGCTTTCCTCCTTCACAGCTCCCTCCCACTGGTGCAGGTCCCGTCCCTATTCTTTTGCCTCTGTTTTTAATTTTTTCTTTTGCCCTACCCAGGTACGTGGGGAGTTTCTTGCCTTTTGGGAGGTCTGCGGTCTTCTGCCAGCGTTCAGTAGGTGTTCTGTAGGAGTTGTTCCACATGTAGATGTATTTCTGATGTATTTGTGGAGAGGAAGTTGATCTCGGCGTCTTACTCTTCCACCATCTTGAAGCTCCTCCCGTAATTTACTTTTGAAATACTCATACATTTTCTGTATAGTAAATAGCTTAAACATTTTTTTATAGGAGTTCTGTTTTGAAATTTGTGATTCCCCAAACAGCACCACTAACCTAAACCATGTTTGAAAAGCAGTTCCTCTGTACTTGAAAAATCAAACCACTTAAAAGCAGCTTTCTCTTCACCTTTCCTTACTCCAGTTAATTTTTATATTAACACTGCTGTTTCTAATTCAATTGCAGTTCACGCTGACACCGAGTTGAATACTTCTACTTTCTTTGACAGGTAGGAATCATACCATACCTACCTTACTGTTTTGGGGAATTGAAGAGTTAATGAGATAATAATATGTAATTTTACTGACACATAGAAAACATGTTAACTATTGTTATTTTGTCTCAATATTGTGGTTCTATCTCCTTGTTCTTATTTGGACTTTTAAGTATTCCTGTTTGTACATGCCTAAATAGGTTTTTTGGTTGTTGATTTTGTAATAACATTTTGGGTATTTTTTTCTCAGTGATTTTCTTAAGCTTGTTCTTGTTCTTCTTTGCTTTTATTGCCCTTGTCCTCATACGTATCTGCAACTACATTCTGGAACATGGTAGAGAATGAGTTTATTGTGAATGAATGGATGAATGAATGATACTTTTTGCATCTTTAAAAAACTGGATTTATTAATGAGACCTTTATATAATCCTATTAATTTAATTAGCTTCTTCTTTTTTAAATCATTTATCTAGTGCTTGGAATAGAGTTGGTGTGTGGTATGTGTTCAGTATTTGTTGAAGCAATGAATTAATATGTTATGGTGTTTTCAAAATTTAGTTTTGAATGGAATAGTTTATGAGCTTGTATTCATAAGAGAAAATGCATAAAATATTTTAACTTCGAAATGTCTGTTTATCTTAAAACTGGTGACTTGTAAAATAACAGAAAAAGAGTTTGTCTACTGTGGATATGACTCATATTGTATATATAAATGTAAATATGATATGGTTTATATTCCTCTTAGGTGCTCATCTTTTTTTTTTTTTTTTTAAAGAAACCAGAGCTATATTATGTCTTCGGTGATTTCAAAATGCAATCCAGTAGGTTAATTAGCCTTTTTATCGTTTACAAGTTGTTTAATTCAGGGAAGTAAATTTATTAAATTTTAGTAAACAAATATTTATTTATATGACTCTGGAGTCAAATACTCCACCTTTAAATGGTAACTTTGACATTTACTAGCTGTATATGACCTTGAGTAATTGGCTTAATTTCTTTGTATATTGATTTCCTTTTTTATAAAGTGGGAATGATATTAGCATAATCTTATTGGTTTGCTGTGTGGGTTAAATGAATTAATCTATGTCATGTGCTGAGAGCAGTGCCTTGTATATAGTTAGCAATATTTAAGCGTGTTAGCACGATTACTAGTATTTCTGTTAATACTGTACACCAAACACTATACTTGGTTCTGGATTCAGGAGATATTTGGCAAATATGCGTGATAAAACTGTATGCAAGAAGCAGAAAGAAAGCAGTGCTTTAATTAGCAAATGTTCCCTTTCAGCTGACAAAGAGGCGCAATTCTTCTGTGGTTCTGCTTTGTTTCTCTTAGGTGTGAAAAATAAATGGCAGTCCTGCTGAGTCTGATGAGCTGTTTATGATACCTGAAGTCATATGTTGGCTTCTATATGTGATGAAAAGAATTGAATGTTAGTTTATATAAAATTCAGATAATTTTTTTTACTAGAATTCTATAATATTTCAAAGCAGTCTCAAATTTTTAGGAAAGTACAAATAACTTTTTGTCACTATAACATTTGAGAGGAGGTGATCTGACCTGATGTCTCCTGACCCCCTGCTGGTTTAATGTGTGTATATTGTATTTATTTAATATATTACTTTAGAATTTTTCCTATGATATCTGTGGTTTTGAAATTTGTCCTTTATCCTCTTGAACCAACCAGAACGTTGACCTACATGCAGTACATTCCCAATTCTCTTATAGCATCACAATAAACTACCAAGATCAGGAAACTAACACAGATACATTACCATCATTTAATCCTATTCGAGTTATACCATTGTCCTGATAATATATTTTATAGCAAAATAATCCAGTTCAGAACTTTATACTACATATGGTTGTCATGGATCTTTAGTCTCCTGAACTATGGAAGTGTTTTTTTTCCAGTTTTTTTCTTGACATTCAAGACCTTGACCCATTAAAGATAAGCCTAGTTATTTTTTTCAGATGTTCTTCAATTTGTGTTTGTCTTTTGCTTACTCATGATTATATTAAATTCTGCATTTTTAGGAGCAATATTGCAAATTGATTGTATGTCTGATGCGTCCTGTCACATGGCACACAGTTTTGATCTGTGGTGTTACTAATGCTGTTTGCTTTGATTACTTAATTAAGGGGGTGTCTACCAGTCACTGTTTTCTCTTTTGAAATTAATAAGTATCTGTGGACCTTACTATTTAACCATTACTTATCAAATTATGGACTCATGGTTTCCTACTTTTGTCAATGCTTTATAATCCATTAATTTGATTATTTATTTTGATACTCAAGTTTGCTTCAGATCTAGTCAACAAGAGTTCCTCCAAGCTGTTCTTTATGTCCCTTTGACATGGTCTAATCATTTCTTAAATACATACCTGCTTTAGGCACGCAAAAACTTGTCTTTGGCTCATTCTACTTTTTGTGCCTCAGCTCTGGAAACAGTCATTTCTACAAAGGGTCCTACGTCCTTTTGGTGAAGAATGATATTTGGTGAAGACCTGGGCATTAGGTATATTTATTGCTAGGGTGTCATTCGTCCTAGACCATCACTTTGAACACAATATGCATTGCACGCATAGGCGTATATACACTTACTTTTATGTTTGTTTGTATATCTATCTGTATATGTTGAAAACCATGAATTCACACCATACTCCCAATTGCAGTCCCCCACCACATGGGTCATAATAGAGTTCTCCTTTTGCGTATTTGTAACTCCATTTTCTGACAGTAGGAAGACTGGCTTGCATCATCCTTATATATTTATTTATATGACCAATACCCTCTATACAGCCAATCTTCTATTACCATTGCCACCCCTTCTGTGTGCTGATGCCCCCTTCACTATGCTCGGCTCTGACTCCCCACTCCTGGATACCTGCTCACACTATGTAGCCACCCTTCTTCTCACCCTGCATGGGCTCCCACCATGCTGGACCACACCCTCATGGGGATGCTTTGCTTTCCTTTCATCAAGTGGTGTCATAAACTCCTGACTACACATTCCCTCCCTCCACTCTATGGATGACATTCCCATCCCACGTGATCCTATGTAGACCCTGGCACTCCGTACCAGGTCGCCCCTTTTCAGATTTGCCTTCCTTGTCTTGCACAGGACAGGCTCTGATACTCTGCCTGAGGTCCCCCATCTATGGCAATACTTCAGCCTGTCCTTCTCTGGACCAACGCATTCTTCCTCTCCCAGTGTGTGAATACCTACTTTGCTTTGCTGTACTTAATGGATATAAGAATTAACTATTAAGGAAGCTAAGAAAATGGAAGGGAAGGGAGAGGATGGAAAAGGAAGGGAAAGAACAAGCCAGATTATAATTAGCCAGATTATAATTAATTATAATGAATCCTTTTAGAAGGATGCAAAAGAAACATTGCTTGTGGCTGCAAATGAAAGTTGAATTAGTTTATATTGGTTCTTAATAGCATTGGTTGGTTTACCAACATGCATACCTCCCATTCCCACATCCCTAATTCTCCCTTCTTTGATTAATTTTGTGTTACCTAGAAAGAGAATTAGTTAGGTCAGTATCTGTAGTGTCATGGTGTGTCTTTTGGGGGTCTCAGTATAGGGTGCATGTAGCTTAGTATAGAAAAAGGGAACTTCAAATAGTAATCAGAAGATCAGGGTTGCCCCTTTCTCTGGGTGGTCTGAAGCAATCATCTCATCTTCCAGTCATAATTCTCCTTACTTATAAAGTGAAACGGGCTGATAATCTTTGAGACCTCATGGAAAACTGGGACTGTATTAATAAATAAGTGTGCAATGTAGTAATTCAATAAATATTTACTGCATGACATTGGGATTGGTTCTTTAATCAATATATTTTATTATTTGATTCCATGTATGTAAAATGTTCAGATGAGAAAGATCAAAGAAATAGTAAACAGATTAGTGGTTTTCAGGGACTGCAGGGAGGGGGCAAAGGGAATAACTGCTAATGTGTATGGGGTTTCTTTTGGGGATGATTGTAATATTCTGGAATTAGATAATGGTAATGGTTGCACAACTTTGTAAAATATACTAAAAAAATCCCAAACTGTAAACTTTAAAAGGGTGAAAGTTATGATATGTGAAGTACATTTCAGTAAATGTGTCATTTAATGTATTCTATAATGGGAAAGTTGTGGTATAACATGGCAGGGTTTGGGCACTAAAACCAGTTATATATATGAGCATCTTTCACACCTTAGAAATATGTGGGTTGAACCATTATATGTTGGTTACTATAAAAAAGCAAAAGTAGCCACAATTGGAATTGAGCCAGTTGTAAGAATTCTGAAATTTTGGAGAAGATGCAACCAAAGGAAATGTAGTTCACGTGGCTAAAAAGACCAGTAAGGGCAAGAAATATCAGCATCACTTATAACAGTGAACATCAGAAAGAGCTCAGATATTGGCCATTGGAGACATTAGATCAGCTGTGTTACATCAAGTGCTGGAATGCTAAGCAGCCTTAGAGACTAGGAAACGAGACATTGACATGGGAGAAAATGTATGACTATAAATATATTTTGAAAAAAACAACATAAACTGGGTGAAAAATAGCAGTTGTAATAGCCACAATGTAATTCTTCAAATATGTAAATACACACAATGAAAATGTTAGGATCTGTATCCTTTGAAATGTTGATATATTGGTATCCTTTCTTTTTGGGGTAGTGAGATTATGTATAGTTTTAAACATATATGGTCTTAAATATTTTCCAAGTGATAACATAAATAGCTTTTATGCTTATAGAGATAAAAATGTATGTTTTTGGAAAAAAATGGGATTCTGATAGTGAGATACGGATAATACTAAAATGAAAGATTAACTGAAATGCTTCATTTATCAACATGCATTGAAAGTGATCTTGCCATCTCTCTTTACAGGTATTTAGTATTGTTGGCCTTACAGCTAAGTGCTAGTAGCATAGTCATTAAGTATTGTGACAATCAGAAATACTCCCCTCACCACATTTCTGAATACCCTGTGAGAGGGATAGTTACATTCCTATTTAAAAATAACTAGGTAGCCATACGTATTCATTTGGCTACATTTAGGTAGCCGTATGTATTCATGGATATTTTACCCTAATGTTCCTTCTTCCATCACAGATTTTCTTTTTGGGTCATTTCCTTCTTTTTAAAGTATATTAATAGAAATTTCTGTAGTAAAGTTCTGTAAAATTGATCACATTTTTGTTTATCGAGAAATGTTTTTATTTTACCCTTGTCCTTGAAAACTAGTTTTGCTGGAAATACAGTTTTAGGATGACTTCCCCCCCTCCCCTCCACCTCAGCTGTTTGGACATATTATGCCATTGTGTTCTTGTTTTCATTATTGCTCTTAGAAGTTCTGCTGTTACTCTATTTTTGTTCCTGCTCGATTAACCTTTTTTATTCTGCTTAAGTTTAATATTTTATTTGTTTTTTGTGCTCTTTAGTGTCATTACAATAGGTCTAATATTGGATCTCATTTAATTTATACTGTTTAGTTTATAATTTACTTTTATCTCCATCCTCAGTTCTGAAAAATTCCTAGCCATTATTTTTTCAATACCTCTTCTCCTCCACTCTCTCTATTCTTTCCTGATAGAACACTGATTATATATGTTTGACCTTATTCTATTCTATATATTCTCTTAATAGATCTTTCATATTTCTCATCTTGTCTCTCAGTGCTTTACTTTGAATAATTTATTTAGATATATATTTCGTACAATTATTTTCTCTTTAGTTGGTTCCTAGTCTACTCTTTGTCCACTTAATTGTTTTTTGTTCCAATAATTATATTTTTAAGTGATAGAAATTCCCTTTGAATTTGTATTTTAGATATGACTGGTCATTCTTAATAGCCTCCTATTGCTTGTCATTCCATCCTCTAAAATATGTTTCTGTATTAGCTATTATCTATTCATTTTGACAATTCTAAAATTTTAAAATCTTCGGAGCATCTGCCCATTGTTTATTTTTGGTTTTGGTGTCCATCTCATGCAGACTTTTGTTTTCTTGTACATCATTTTTTAATATTAGTTTATATGCTGAGGTTAATCTGAGAATCCCAAATGTCTAAATTAGGGACAATTTTTATTTTCAGAGAGGATTCATAATTGTTCTTCTGATTGCCAGGAATTTGTCACACCCTTGGATCACTGTAATTCTCTGAAAGGGAGTCTCTGGGTCTACATCTTTCTCTTGTAGGACTTAGAGCTCGGTCTTGTATTTGTCCTGGAATTGGCATTGCTTCCCTCTTGGCTCTTGCATTATTTATGGCTCTCAGGTATCAGCTTTCTCTTCCTCTCTTCCCCTCCTGCTTGGGAAATGCCTTTAATTTTTTCAAGGGTCTAGTTATATGCTAGTTACAAATCAATTCAGAGAATCTAGTCCATTAAGGTATTGAAAGCAGAAAGCCCCTCATACCTTTATGACTAGAGAAGTTTCTATTTATCCTCCATGTTGCTAATTAAAAATTTTGCATCTTCTTTTCGCTTGAAATCTAAATTCTAAACTGTTGTGGTATAGTTAGCTTTTCTAATTAGTCCTTTTCTGGTCTATTTCTCTTTTTACATATTTGAATTCAGGAAAAGTTTTTTTTTTTTTTTTAATGAATACACTGCTGCTTAAAAAGATTCATATCATTTCCCATAAGTCAAATCTTGCAAATACGATTATGAGAGGGTCATGAATCCCTCTTTCTAACTACTCTCAATTAGTTTGTTATACATGTTTTTATTCTGCTGTGATTTAAAAAAAAAAAAAGCCTTTATTTTTCCCAGTTGACTTGTGAAGATAATCATTGTTAAAGATACAATTCTAATACCTGAAACATGTAGAATAAATGTGAGAAAGCAGAGATTAGTTGGGGTACAGTGATGCTTTACTTAGATTTACTTAGGTGAGTGTGGTACTATTGATTCAAATTGGTGTCCTTAAATATTATTTACAAGAAGAAAGCAAGTGCTGGAAAGGTCCAGATTAAATGATTAAGTTGATGGCAATATCACCAGCATATGGAGAATTCCACTTTATCTTGAGATGAAATTGCTCTGAAATATTTAAAGCAAAGTATCTGCTCAAATTAATTTGCTTCCATCACACCTTTCTCCTAGCTGCAAAAATAAATGTTAATCTCTGAGCATTTTGCTTCTCATCTGAAGTTTTTATATATATAAAAAAATTAAACAGCCTGCTTAGATTGCATTCTTGCCTTCAGCTGTGATCTCCCAAGAGTACATCTAAAGACCATTGGAAGCCTCAATTCTCTTTGGATTGAGGTTAAAAATAGGTTTTCACATGAGAAAGAAAAATGGTGGATAGGGTTTAGAAAGGAGACATAAAAATCTTAACTGTTAGGACTTGATTATCCAATCCTAGAAACATCCTCTGAACTGTGAAGGAGGTAGATATAAGAGAAACAAATTGAGATCTTATTTCACGCAGTATATGGCAAATTCTCTGATTTTATTTGTACCCATGTTGTTTCCTCTATTAGACTGGGAGACTTTGTGGGCAGGGGTCTGTTCCTACACATCTTGTCATACACGTCTGCCACAGTACAAAAGGTGTCAAAGACGAATGGATGAAGAAGATGTGGCACATGTATACAATGCAATGTTACTCAACCGTAAAAAGGAACGAAATTGAGTTATTTGTAGTGAGGTGGATGGACCTAGAGTCTGTCATACAGAGTGAAGTAAGTCAGAAAGGGAAATAAAATACTGTATGCTAACACACATATATGGAATCTAGAAAATTGGTACTGATGAACCTAGGGGCAGGGCAGGAATAAAGATGCAGACGTTGAGAACAGACTTGAGGACATGGAGGGGGAAGGGTAAGCTGGGACAAAGTGAGAGAGTGGCATGGACATATATACACTACCAAATGTAAAATAGATAGCTAGTGGGAAGCAGCTGCATAGCACAGGGAGATCAGCTCGGTGGTTTGTGACCACCTAGAGGGGTGGGATAGGGAGGGTGGGAGGGAGACGCAAGAGGGAGGGGATATGGGGATATATGTATACGTATAGCTGATTCACTTTGTTATAAAGCAGAAACTAACACACCATTGCAAAGCAATTATACTCCAATAAAGATGTATTAAAAAAATAAACATAGTGGCCAAGTTAAAAAAAAAAGGGTCAATATATGTCCATAGAGCTGAGCTGAATTGAAATTGATTTTCTCAGAAGGTTAACTGGGGAAAATGAAGAATTTAGAGGTTTTCCAAAAATAAGTTATTTGTGGTATCTCTCTAGCAGAGGACTAATGTAATCCAGGGGCTGCTTTTTGGGAGTCCTATGCTGGTCAAAGTTTGGGTAGTTATCTCTTGTCTATTAAAGTAGCATCCTGATTGGTCTGTTTGCTTCCAGTTTTGATGTGCTACAATTCATTTTATACAGAGCCACCAGAGTTGTAATATTAAAACATAAATCATCCCCAGATTCAAAACTCTTCAGTGCTTTCTCTTAGCATGATCTGTGGGGCCCTGCATTGTCTTCTCCCTGCAGTTATAGCTGATGCCACCTGGCTCTCCCTCTCGAACTATATGCCTCAGCCACACTGGCTCCTCTCTGTTCTTTCAACAGCTCCTGTGGACCTACTTTTTCTTCTTACTGTCAAGTTCTCTCCTAGACTTTTCACATGTTAATAATAGAATAAATGTTCATCTTTTAACTCCTTCAATCTCAGATCCAAATGTAATCTGAGAGAGACCTTTCATATTCTAAAGTAGGCCTAACCCAGATTCTTTCTATACATCACCCTGATTTATTTGCTTTGTAACATTTGTCACAATTTTGATAATTTTGCTCTTATTACATTTTACTTGTTTTTTTTTTTTTTTTTTTTTTTTGCGGTATGCGGGCCTCTCACTGTTGTGGCCTCTCCCGTTGCGGAGCACAGACTCTGGACGCGCAGGCTCAGCGGCCATGGCTCACGGGCCCAGCCGCTCCGCGGCATGTGGGATCCTCCCAGACCAGGGCATGAACCCGTGTCCCCCGCATCGGCAGGCAGACTCTCAACCACTGCGCCACCAGGAAAGCCCAACATTTTACTTGTTTTGACTTTTTTGTCTCTTGACCCTAGACTAATGTCCCTGATGACAGAGGCTTTATTCTTTGGTTCTTTTGCGCATCTCCAGCACTTACTAAAGTTACCTGAATATAGTAGACACTCAGTAAAAGTTTATGAAGGACTGAATATATGAATAATGTATGTAAGCCTAAGTTCTTAAGTTTAATGTCATAAGGCATTTCCCCCTTGGTTACAATTAGGTATGATTCCTTTAACCATCCCACTGGAGCTGCTAGTTAGAAGAGATATGGGTCCTGTTTATACAGTCTTGAAGTCAGGGGCAGATTGTGAAACACACACATGACTAAATGGGATGCAGTGAAATGATAAATGCTAAGTAATGTGGAATTTAGGACCAAAGGGACATTTTGCTATTGAGTGTCATTACTTCTAGGGCCTCTCAGAAGATAGAGCTAGAAAATACATGTGTGAATACCAACCTGTGTGTGCACACATAACATGTATTTATATATATAATCATATATAATGCAATGTCCATCTGTATCAATGTTACACTAAACACGAATTCACCCTGATGTCTCTGCCTTTTATCCAGTACCACATGGATTATTCTAGTCTTCTTCCCTTGCTTATGTGTAACGTTTCACTCCAACAGTGGGAATCCTAGCTCCTTCTGTCATCCATTTACTTATTTGTTCAATCCCAGTACACTCGTCCTGTGATTTTAGAATTGTTAATCCATATCCCTATGGGAAACCACTTTAGCAACTACAGTGCATAGCGTGCTTGCCTGCAATTCCTTTTGTCTTTAGTTTTACAGTCTAACATTGTTTCCCGTGTTACTTAGGGCAGCACTTTTCCTCACACCCACTTCAGAGGTGTGTCATACATTTTTACACAGTTAGATACTTTTGCCAGTGTCCGCATTGCATCTTGGGCTCCTCAATCTCCTAATTGATTTTTTTTATTTGTATATATTAAGGTTCATTCTTTGTGCTGTAAGAATCTATGAGTATTGATAAATGCATAGTGTCATGTATCCAACATTACATTGCTATACAGAATAATTTCACAGCCCTAAAATATCCCTTATTCTTCACCTCTTCAAACACCTGGAAACTACTGACCTTTTTACCATTTCTATAGTTTTGCCTTTCCCAGAGTGCCATACAAATGGAAATGTATAGAACGTAGACTTTTTAGACTGGCTTCTTTCACTTAGCGATCTGTATGCAAGATTCGTCATTGTCTTTGCATGGTTGAATAGCTCATTCTTTATTGCTGAAAGCATTCCATTGTACGGACATATCAAGTTTGCCTGTCCTTTCACCTATTGAAGGACATCTTGGTTGCTTCCTGTTTTTGATGATTATGAATAAAGCTGCTATAAACATTCATGTGAAAGTTTTGTGTGGACATAAATGTCAACTCATTTGGGTAAATCCTAAAAGCCTGATTGCTAGGTAGTATGGTAAGGCTTTACTTAGCTTTATAAGAAACTGCTAAACTTCCAAAGTGGCTGTACCATTTACGTTCTCACCAGCAATGAATAAGAGTTCCTGTTGCTCCATGCAAATTGGTAGTGTTAGTGTTTTGGATTTTAGTCATTATAATAGGCATGTAGAGGTAACCAGTTATTGTTTTACTTTGCGTTTTCCTAATGACAAATGATGTTGGACATTTTTTTTTCATATGCTTATTTACTATCTCTATATCTTCTTTGGGGAAGTGTCTGTTCAGAAATTTTGGGTATTTTTAAATTGTCTTGGCTATTTTAAAGTTTGTTTTATTGTTGAGTTTTACGAGTTCTATGTATATTTTAGATACAAGCCCTTTACCAAATTTGATTTTCAAATATTTTCTCTCAATCTTTGGCTTGTCTTTATATTCTTTCAACAGTGTCTTTCACAGAACAGTGTTTAATTTTAATGAAGTCCAACTTATCAAATATCTTTCAGGAATTATGCCTTGGTGCTCTGCCTAAGAACTCATCACTAAAGCTGAGGTCACACACATTTTCTCCTGATGGTTATTTTTCAGAGTACAAATAATTTGTAGTGCAGGAAGCTCCTGTGATAACTATAATAAATGATTTTTTAAAAAAAAAAATTCTCACCCAAATCTTTATGTTTTATTAATAAGCAAGATGATGATTTTTAGTTTTGTACAAGAGATGATCATGAAATACTGCTTACATAATGTACAGAAATAAAATCAAAGGCATTTAAAGGCATTTGTAAAATATTTCCAATTGCAGTGCTAGCCAATTAAGGATTAATTTTCTTTCATTACTCTTAGACCTGCACAGATAATAGGTCAATTCCTCCTGCTTTGTGTGTAGATAATTCCCTTTATCATTAAGTGGAATTTTATGTGTAAGAAACATTTAAACTTTATAGGGAGAAACCATTATCAGCTATCCAGTAGGCCAAATTCTCTCAACCAGTAGATGTCATTCTCCCTCTATTTTAATGTGAATTTCTAACCGCTACCTTTAGTTATGTGTTTTGACGACAGGTGAGGAAACCCGTTTCATTTTGGTCTGATCATTGTTATATTATAGTTCTCTTGATCATTGTTCCAAGTTAGTATCTTTTCCCTTCCATGATAGGAAGAGTGCCAGAGTGTGAAATTGGGACAGTTTGACAGAAGTGGCAGTTGATAAGCTTCTGTCTTTCGGTCACTTAGCCCTTGGTGTGGAATATTTATCTACTTATTCATTCAATTCACGGTAAAACGTTGATTAACCTGAAATGGAGAGACATTCTGTTATCTGTCTTTCAGAGTTAGGGCATTCCATGATGTTTTTTGGGGTAAGGATAAACAGGAAATAGCTGTTTATAATTTGGGTAAGGTTCAAAAAAAGCAGTCAGGAAATGCAAGGACCTTGTTTCCTTCGAGTGTTATACAGCCCTTCGGATGCAGACAGCTGTAGATGTTATCTCTCCCTTGAGAGGACCATGGCTCACCAAGTCCCAGTTAATTGCCTCTGCTTCTCGCTCTCATCACACTCCATAACTACTATAGTGGTGCATGTATAATCCTGCAATATCTATGTCTGTTTACTGTACTCATTAAAGAGTAAGTGTTTGGAAGGTGGACACACCACCCCTGCATTAACCCACATTAATTTAATGAGTAAATATTTACAGATATCTGATTGTTTCAAGCACATTTTAGGCCATGGAAACACCATGGTGAATGCCACAGTGATTGCTTGTAGGACACTGAGGGGCAGGGAGAGTCTGGACAAGAAAATAGCCAGTGACTGTCCAAGATAAAAATGTTACAAAAGAACTAAATAGAGAGCATTGTGGAAGCATATGCGAAGAACGTCTTTCACTCTTGGAGCATCAAGATAGGTTTTCCAGAAAATATAGTACCTAAGCAGAGTTCTTAAGTATAATCAGAAATAGCCAGGAGGAAGGCGCTAGGGTGGAATAGCAAAAGACAAAACAGAATTTCAGGAAATTGCATTTACTTTCTTCATTATTTTATTCCCTGTACTTAGAACCGTAAATGGTAGATACATTATAATTGTATGAATGAGTAGGTAAATTTCAAGAATCCAAGGTTGAGTTGAAGAGGCTAAACTCTCCTAAACATAGAAAAATTAATATGCCTGCTATTTTAAATAGCCTCATAGTCATATTAGCAAGAGAAGAGAAGAAAAAAACACTTTTCCCCAACTACTGGATTCTCTAGAAGACATAATCATTTTGGAGAATATATTTTCAAGATGTATTATTCTCAGTGAATGGCCATAATGGTAAATGTAGTTCTCATGTGCATTTTTAAATTTTGGAAAATATGGAGTCTAAATACATGTACTTTGAAATAAGATTATGTTTTTTAAACCTAAGTCATGCCATTTATTAAGCTTTTAAGCCCCTAATAACTATTCACTTGATTTTCTCTATAACTTACAAAAAACAGGAAAAAATGATTAGTTTACTTGAGTACGTATTTTTATACTTCCATTGTTCATAAATGTCATGAATTATCTATCAATTTGGATAGGTATTTAGCATGGTTCACCCCATTTTTGTTGTGTGTCTCCAATCAACTATCTAAAATGAATACCAAACATCCTTAGTGCTAGTAAAATGTATTTTAATAAATGCATACATTTATAGTTCTCAGATTTCATAAGTTTAAAAGATTTATGTAGGGCTTCCCTGGTGGCGCAGTGGTTGAGAGTCTGCCTGCCGATGCAGGGGACACGGGTTCGTGCCCCGGTCCGGGGAGATCTCACATGCTGCGGAGCGGCTGGGCCCGTGAGCCATGGCCGCTGAGCCTGCGCGTCTGGGCCCTGTGCTCCACAATGGGAGAGGCCACAACAGTGAGAGAGGCCCACGTACCGCAAAAAAAAGAAAGAAAAAAAAAATTTGTGTAGTTGTTGAAAAGTTTGGAAGAAAATAGGAATTATTTCCTCAAGAAATGGAGTAAAGGGTTTGAGTATAGGTATGCTTCTGAGGTGTTTATGTAGTAGGAAAATTTTAAAGTATGAAACCTTATTCTTTAAAAATAGTGTGATACACTAACAAACGTAGTAAGGTAGATAGCTAGTGGGAAGCAGCCGCATGGCACAGGGATATTGGCTCGGTGCTTTGTGACAGCCTGGAGGGGTGGGATAGGGAGGGCGGAGGGAGGGAGACGCAAGAGGGAAGACATATGGGAACATATGTTTATGTATGACTGATTCACTTTGTTATAAAGCAGAAACTAACACACCATTGTAAAGCAATTATACCCCAATAAAGATGTTAAAAAAAATAGTGTGATAAAATATCACAGTATATATTGGAATACTTGGAATAATAAGTGACTTTCAAATATATTTTTTACAGCTCTTTCACAAGTGGTCCAGTTGCAACGGCAATTTTGACCACCATGAGCTCTCATGCATCTCACCCCTTGATATGGGTGTCCCAAAGTCTTCTCTAATAAAAGAGATCAGAATCCCTTGAAAGGGCAGTGCTGGAAGAAAATAGAGCTAACTTAAAGAGTCTCCATTGGCCAAGAAATCTGAGCACAGTTTCAAAAATGACAGCAGCAAAAACCATCATAGCTATTATGGCTGATTGAAATAATTTTAGTTTGTTAAGGTTGCTGTGTTCATAATGATAATTAGAAAAGAAAATACAGAGTATAAAAAAAGTTACATAGTGTTAAAAAGGTTCAATAAGCATGACTTGTGGATGTACCAGCGGTTCTTTAGAGCTGGCATTCATTGTTTTGCAGCTGGCATCTGTTTTGATGAACTGGCATTTGAACTCTTCCAGTTGTTAACTTTTAAATAGCACTCCTTGTTTCAAATTTATATTCATGAGTCAGGATATATACACACAAACATGCATAAACATACGTGTGTATATGTGTGTATAGATACATATTTTTAAAAATTATTATATTCATTAGGTATTTGTCTACATATTACATCGAACAAAATTATTTTCTAACTGTATAAGCAGTGAAGCATGAACATAGGGAGTTGTACATTAAGACAAGTAGTCCTTGAAATCTAAGAACTCTATTGTATGGCAAGGAATGATAAGTTCCTACACAATTATCAAGTAGCAAAAGTTATACAGCCTGTTCCTGGATAATAAATTAGCAAATTTCTCAAAAAAGACAGCTAACTACATAGACTCAATCTCTTACTTTCTAGGATATGAAACCTCTACATGGCCCTGCTAATTATAATATTATGTTAATAAGGGATGCATCAACTTTTAAATAATTCTAACAAGTCAGGTCAATATGGCAAACTGACAGAACAATGGATTATGTCATGCAAACTCTATTTTTATTTATTTATTTTTAAAATTAAATTTTATTGGAGGATGGTTCCTTTACAATGTTGTGTTAGCCTCACTGCATGACAAAATGAATCAGCCATACCCATACAGATATCCACTCCCTTTTGGACTTCCCTCCCATTTAGGTTACGAAAGTGCGTTAGGTATAGTTCCCTGTGCTATACAGTATGTTCCTATCAGTTGTCTATTTTATACATAGTATCAATAATGTATATGTGTCATGCGAACTTTAAAAGTGGGACTTTAAAAGTTCATCTCACCCTTACAAAAGGCTTTCACAGTCATTTTCCTGATGGACATTTCAAGCTAAGCCTATCTATTATTGTAGGGTGACGTAAAACTAGTTCAAAATAGTTCACAAATTTCTTAAACCTTTGGTGTTATTTTTAGAATAGATTTGTCTAAGTATAGAGCTAACTTGTATGATACTTGTATTGCTGTGGTTTGTCTGCTTTACATGGTTTGAAGCATCCAAAAGCATCAGGTACACAGTGGCAGGCAGAATAATGCCACACTCCCCTGACAATGTCATTTCCTAATCCTCAGAACCCGTAAATGTGTTACCTTACATGGAAAAGGGGACTTTGCAGATGTGATTAAGGTAAGGACCTAGAGATTGGGGCAATATCCTGGATTATCTGGATGAGCTCAAACTAATCATGAGTCCTTAAGATCAGAGAACATTTTTCTACTGTGGTCACAGGGACATGTGACCATGTAACAGGAGCCAGAGAGATGCAGTATTGTTGGTTCTGAAGATGACCATGGGACAAGTAATGTGGGGGGCCTCTAAAAGCTGGAAATGGTGAGGAAACAGATTCTCCCTAATAGACTCCAGAGAAGAACATAGCGTTACTGACACCTTGATTTTAGCTCAGTGAAACCTGTGTCAGAGTTCTGGCTGTCAAAATGGAAAGAGTATATCTGTGTTGTTTTCAACATTACAGTAATTTGCTGCAGCAAAAAATATATATCAAATGTGCCGTATAGTTTAAATTGTTTAATGGAGTTTATTTAATTATGATTATATCCAGTGATAAAATGCTTAGATACAGTTTACCTCTAAAGTTTTAATTTGGTAGATATTATTTAGTGGATACTTATGATTTATTATTAGACATATAATGTGCCTAATGATCATGATTCTAGGTGAAGATATTAACAAACAGAATGTTATTAAGTTGTTTGCTTATTATTTTTTGCCTTTAACAAGGAGCTGCAAGAAACAGATAACTCAGAAAATTGTTGGTCATTGTATAAGCGTGAATAAAGGGGGAAGGAGAGAGTTTAGAATTTCAGGGTTGGAAGGGGACTGATTGGAAATTGAGTCTCATTTCCATTGGGTAGAAGATAACACAGAGATGGGCTTTGTACTACAAATGCAAGTTAGAACTCATATGGTTTCTTTTGGCCTATGAATTGCGAGGGGAAGGGACATATGCAGTCTGTCAAATTCTCTCTTTCCTGGAGCTGTGATCATGGGAGCCTGTGTCATGATGGTGCTTCCATCAGCCTGAGTCCTGGAAACATGCCATTAGGCAGGGGCCCCTTGCCAATATAGAGCGTGATCTACCCGAACCTGATGGGTAGTCAACTTTGCTAACAGTTCAGAAAAAACTCCTAGAAGTAAGTTTTTATGGTTATAATTGTTATAATATAAGCCATAATTCCATGCTTGAACAAATCACTGCTGTCAAAAGAATAACATATGCTGAGTAGTTTAGGCACAGGTTATGGGACTTGCTGGAAGATGAGGCATGTCATCAGATCACCAAATTTGGGGTGAAGGAAGGGAGTTGGTTTTCACCAATCTAGCATTTAATGGATGTTCTGTTTATAGAAGTGGTTGAATAGAGGAGGGACAGTAAAATTAATACTTATCTGATCCACTAGTAATTCCACGTCATCAGTGTCATCTATACCTAGCTCCTTGATAGTTCTATTTTCTTCGGATTTATACCAGTATTCTTCAAACATTTTTTTTTCTTACATGCGAAAAATTGAATTGACTTTCAGTCACTGTCAATGTGACAAACTAACCCAAGTCAAAACTGAATTCTCAAATTAAAACTCATCAGTTTAGATGATATGCTGTAATGATAAATACTGATGGTTCCCACTATTTCATAAACTCTACAATGTAGAAGAATCTCAGAGAAAGACTGTAGCACTGTACCACCTTCAAAATACAGAATATATATTGGGCTTCTTGTAAAATTTCTAAACATTTCAACTACTCCAAAAAGCCAGTTCCTCACCACCTCCTAGTTTATACTAACTCTAAAAACTCCAGTTACTTTGCATATTATAACTGTGAAAAATACTGTCCTTGGAATTAATTTTCTTATTTACTGTCGTGGTAATTATGGATTGCATGCTCAAACTTCACACTTCTAGAAAAATATTGTACTTAACAAAACCCCCAGGATTAATGTATAAATGTACTTTTTTGATCTATTTCAGCCTGACTCTGAAATTATCTGTGTTTGGAATTTACCTTTGAGGTGTTATAATAAGAGCTTCGATGTGACTTTAAAATAAACAAAAGGCTGTCCAAACAAGTTGATTTTATTGCATTGGTTTTAGCAGTGAACTGTATAATTTGTTTTCCTGCCAACAATATTTTGTTTGGTTAGGCTTGCTGAAGGAAGAACAGAGTAAAATCCTTTTCTGAGTA
This sequence comes from Orcinus orca, assembly GCF_937001465.1. Taxonomy (NCBI): domain Eukaryota; kingdom Metazoa; phylum Chordata; class Mammalia; order Artiodactyla; family Delphinidae; genus Orcinus; species Orcinus orca. The sequence continues at coordinate 35,777,048 of NC_064561.1, forward strand.
GAGGAATATTTAAAGGATCCAGAGGCTTCTTTAACAGCTCACCTTAAATATGGCTTTCATCTGTAACCTGAACAGCCAACTGTACAACTACCTTGCTTTTATAATCCAAAGAGGCCAGAGGATTTGGACAGCTTTGCACCAACGCCTTGGCCGATAGAGAATGGAGTCTAAATGCTCCTGAATTATAGCTGCTCTCCAAACTGTATTTTAAAATGCATCCAGTAGGTTTAAATTTTACACTAGCCTTCTCACTAACAACTTGATCTTCAGTTCTCCCCTGCTTAGCTCCATTCTCTGTATTACAGCTAAAACCAGCATGGCATTGTCACACTTCTGCTTAAAATATTTTGGTGGTTCTTCATTGCCCATGGAATAAAGTTTTAGATCTTTTGGTCTTCTGTGTCCTAGTCTCTATCTACTTCTCAGCCACTTGCTGCTGAAATGATACCACATTATTGTGAATTCTTTACATACCTTGTGTGGTTTCTCTCCTCTGTATTTGCTCCTGTGCCTTCTGTCTGGAATGCCCTTCTCACCCTTTTTTCAATTAGTCTCATTCTAATTCTTCCTTCAAGATTCAGGTCAAATGCCATAACCTCCAAGTATTTCCTCTGAGCCCTTTCTTTGTGCTCTTATAGCAGAAGAACTGTACCTATCGTCTTGTGTTGAGATTATCTATTTGTATTTCCCTCTTTGGATAAACTCCTTGAAGAACCTGACTGTTAAGAGTGTATCCTCTATAACCCAGCTCTGTTCCCCAGCCACTCCTCCTCCTCATGCCCCACTCCTGCCCACAGGCATCTACTCATTTCCTAGCATAGAGCCTGGATATAAAAAGTGCTCAGTGGGGGCTTCCCTGGTGGCAGAGTGGTTGAGAGTACGCCTGCCGATGCAGGGGACGCGGGTTCGTTCCCCGGTCCGGGTGTGTGTTTCCATGGCCTAAAATGTGCTTGAAACAATCAGATATCCGTAAATATTTACTCATTAAATTAATGTGGGTTAATGCAGGGGTGGTGTGTCCACCTTCCAAACACTTACTCTTTAATGAGTACAGTAAACAGACATAGATATTGCAGGATTATACATGCACCACTATAGTAGTTATGGAGTGTGATGAGAGCGAGAAGCAGAGGCAATTAACTGGGCCCGTGAGCCATGGCCGCTGAGCCTTCGTGTCCGGAGCCTGTGCTCTGCAACGGGAGAGGCCACAACAGTGAGAGGCCTGCGTACCACAAAAAAAAAAAAAAAGTGCTCAGTGGGAATTCCCTGGCAGTCCAGTGGTTAGGACTCTGCACTTTCATTGCCAAGGGAGGGTGCGGGTTCAATCCCTGGTCAGGGAACTAATATCCTGCAAGCCGCCTTGTGGACAAAAAAAAAAAAAAAAAATTGCTCAGTAAATATTTGTTGAACTGAATGAAATAGATTTGCCTTAAAACATCCTAGAAGAGTAAGTAAAGCACTAGAATTCAAGTACTGATTTAGTCAGTTCAAAAAGAAATGCAAGACCAGCATTAATGAAGTTAGACTCATGGATTTGATGCTTCTCCAAATCCAGACTCATGGATTTGATGCTTATCCAAATCCATTTTCTAACTGTATCTGGCTGACTGTCTATGTCTTAGAATATTCCTGACCAACAATGTATTTTCAGTTTTCTATAATGGCCAAGCTTCTATTCTTTTAACCCTCAGTTTAAGTATTATCTCTTTGGGAAATCTCACATTCTGCAGTTATCTTTTCACACTTTTTTCTTGCCCTTGTACCTCACTGCGTAAATAATTCTGGTACTTATAATATCATATTGTAATTGCTTATTCATCTGTCTCTCTGCACTTTCTTTAATTCAGTGCTCCTTGAGGGCAGGATTTTCTTTTTTCTTTGTTATCCCCACACCCCCTTCCATCCATTGATTAATACAAGGCTAAAAATTGGATGTTGGATAACCACTTAGTTTCACTGTGCTGGTGTCAGCCACTGTCTCAGAACTGTGCTCCATGGGTGATAAGGAAGATTGAGATTTAGAGCACAACTGACAAGTTACCACCAGCTAGAGGGACAAAAAATCTAAGTATATGATGCCTTCAAGGACAGCAAGCATTAGACTCTCATACCAACTTCCAACACATGCTCTTAGGGTCTAGAGACCTAGTTTTAAACCTCGCTTCACCACTTTAGTGGCCTTGAGTAATTTATTTGATATTTATTTCTCATCTGTAAAATGGATTTCATTCATAAAGTTTAGTCTGGCCTCTTTTGGCTAGAGGTGTCAGAAATCCAAATCCAACTCCATTGACTAGAAAAGGAATTGACTGGTCACGTAACTGAAATCCAAGTGTAGTTCTGGCTTTAGGCATAGTTTGGTGCGGAGGTTTCAAAAGATGTTGCTGAGACAGTGTTTCTCTTTTCACCTGTTGGCTTGGTTGTTCTTTGCTCAGCTTCATTTCATACTTTCTCTGGATCAGGCAGGAAGGCCTCTGCCATCTCCACTTACATCTCCACAATAGAAAGCCCAGAGGAATTGCTGCTCACAGAGGCCTTGGCAGATCTGATTGGATCTGCTTGGGTTATGACTGTGGTCAGGCAAATGAAGGCATTCTTGATGGCCAGTTTGGGGTTCGTGCTCCCTCCCTTTGTTTGAAGAAGGTAGAGCAGCATGACTGAACACACCCAGAGGACAGAGTATAGGAAGGATATTCCACAAGAACTATAGAAAAGGAGGAGCCATGCTACACTGACACTGTTTTTTATTCTAACAACTATTCATTATGCTCATCTTTCAAAAAATTGTTATAGGAATTAGAGACAATTGATGTAAAGTGTTCAGCTTACAATTTAGCACATAGCAAACACTCAAAAAAAGGTAACTGTTATTACTGTTAGTTAATTGAACCAAAGACATTTTGTTGCATACTTAATAATCCCATACCTGCTATTCATTTACAGTGAAAAGTTTCTAAAGGGACGATTGATTGGCAGATTGACTTCTAGACATATCTAGATAATGTAATTGTTTCAAAATACCTTTTGCCATTCAGCTATGAGGACATTAATCAGCTTTATTTCTTTGAGAACATTAAAATAGCAGCAACAGTAATAACAACAACAAAAATTTTAAAACCTGGTCTTCTCTTTGTACCTAGAAACTTCCAGGTATTATTTTTTACCCCCAGAGCAGTAAAAGAATGAAGCCTCAGTATTTTGGTGCAAAAATGATTTTTTTTAATTAATTAATTTTATTTTTGGCTGCATTGGGTCTTTGTTGCTGTGTGGGCTTTTTCTAGTTGTGGCGAGCAGGGGCTACTCTTTGTTGCGACGTGCAGACTTCTCACTGCGGTGGCTTCTCTTGTGGAGCATGAGCTCTAGGCGTGTGGGCTTCAGTAGTTGTGGCGCACGGAGTTCAGTAGTTGTGGCTTGTGGGCTCTAGAGCGCAGGCTCAGTAGTTGTGGCACATGGGCTTAGTTGCTCTGCGGCCTGTGGGATCTTCCCGGACCAGGGCTCGAACCCGTGTCCCCTGTGTTGGCAGGCGGATTCTTAACCACTGCACCACCAGGGAAGCCCTTTGGTGTAAAAATGATTCTTACTACGAAACCCTACCATCTTTGAAGCAACCTCTCCTTATAGTATCCTCACAAGAATTTAATCCTCTATGGAAAGGTCTTATGGCTGAAAATCAAGATGGCAGTCAGTTGTGCCCAAGCATCATGAGAAGACGCTCCTCTGAAGAGGCTTTTGCATTTGTCCCATTGCTGGCTTTAATCAGTGCCCTAGAGATAAAGAAGAATCTGAAAGACCTGCTGGCTTCAATGAAATGTAAATTCTGGGACAAGGTGGAGATCTTGGAGCTGGTTCAGAAAGCTCGGGCCCCCTGCCCAACAAAGAAACAACCTACCAGTCAGGAGAGCATATTTTTAAAACGGGCTCCTGCTTCCATCTGTGACTTTGAGCTTGATATTTAACATGTCTGGTTGTTAGTCTCCACATTTCTAAAATGGGACAAGCTAACTACTAGGGTCAGAAAAATAAATAATGCTTTTAAATATGTGCTCTGATCTTTCCCTAGAGGCCTTCAGAAAACTCTGGATACCTCTTAAGTAATTCATTCATTAAACAAGGAATTGAAATAATGCTGCATTTTTTGCTTGATAAAGTTAGACAAGGCAATTGCTACTAGAACTCATAATTCAGAAATCCTAATACAGAGCTAATAATAACAAATTATGAGGAACTTCCTGCCAGGACATTAAAACTTTTTGTCAATTTTAATCAGTGTTTAATCCTTTGAATTGTGTTAAAAGTTACAGAGCAGAATCCTGCTCTTCTTTCAACTTTCTTTTTCCCATGTGCTACACTTCCTGCTCTATCCTTAAAAGAGAAACAGAGAGGATGAGAGTAATAGTTAGAAATTAGACTGTATTATAAATGGATGAACAGGAACATGGGCTGCTTGGGAGACCTTGAAGATATTGGATGTTTTCCTACTGTGCACAGAACGGATCAACGTTATCTGGATATTGCAGATGGACCCCCAAAGGCCAGAGGACTTTGAGACATCTGGGTTACACTAAGAAGACTTATTTTTATGACTAATGTATCTATATAAATGGTATTTCATCCCTACTCACTTTGATGCCTCCCTTGACGATTTCCAGGCAACTGTTCTTTGCAACGCTAAAGGATGTGGGACTATTGCTGCAATTTCCTAGAACCTGGGCTTCCTCTGTGGATTTGAGCCCTGTGATTCAGCACTATGGGGGTTTGTGTTATAAGCCTGTCTGGAAGAATATGCCCATTACAAAGTCCTACACCATATAAACGTGCTTGAATGATACTGGTCCCTTATTTTAGCCTTACAAAGGATCACAGCTGAAGGGAGAAAAATCAACCCAAGCAACCCTGTCTTTTGCCTCTTCTCAGACATGTTTCTTACATTGTCTTTTTTTTTTTTCCAGTTCTGGTTTCTGCTGTTTGGTTTGATATTCTGATAAGCACAGACTCAAGAGGGAACAGAACTGCAGGGCTGCTTTCTTTGATGCATATTAAAGTCACCTCTGTGAAAAATATCTAGAAAGCGCTGAGGTACCAGAAAATAGGAAATTATAACACACAACTTACTAAGTCTACCAGCACTATAGTATATCTTTATGGTAAGCTATTGATCGCTTGGTTTTAGAGATACCATGCTGAATCTGTGGCTCAGTCTGTGGCATTGACTAAAAGCAAATCTCCATAAGACACTGAACAGTGGTTGTTCCAATTGCCATTTTCCCCCTGTATTTTAAACTACAAAAACATGCCCAGACCTAGTTTGCATTTTTGCCTGGAACCGCTGTTTATAATTCGAGTGATTCAACACAAGTCATTGGAGCTGAATGTGTCATGTCATGCAGTAAAAATTAAAATATACCTTATTGTTTTATGGGAACATGCAGTTCCAAAAAAAAAAAAAAAACCTGGGGTAAAAAATACCAATTTATGATTTAAACAATGAGATGCTTATTTAGTGAATAGAACATGTTAGTTCAGGGATCAGTAAAAAGATAGGCAGATGGTGCTGTCAGGGCTTTACGACATGTTGATGGTCTCAGTGCCCATGAAGTTAAAGAGGATTTTATTAATATTGTCCTACTTTTAGTATAGCCATACCATCTCAGTGATGATATCTATAAAGCCCACTTTGAATCAGAAACCTGGTCAAGGGGATCTGATGCCTTTTTTCATTCATTTGGAGACAAATCCTTACCAGCTTCCACAACCATCAAACTAGAGGTACTAGAGATTCATTTTATTTTCTGACTTTAAACACATATATTCAAGTTTCACTTTTTCTCCCTCCCTGTTTTCCTTAAGGTATTTTCCTTAGGACATTTAGTCTGGGTTGATGTTGTGGTAGTCCATAAAAAACATGATAGAAATGTGAATTAGGGAGATTGAATAGGCACATGATGGGTATTTATACACCTGGAATTTGGATAAAGAGATAAGAGGAAATCAAAGCCGGTTACAAAGTTTTGAGCCCAGGTCCAGTATTTTTCTAATACTAGAAGTACCTCTCAGGCAAAGAACTTGAAATGACTTACAGGGGAAGATAATGAACTTGGTTTTGGATATGTTGCAGTAACCTCTAAAATTAAAACATATGACAAAGAATAATAATGGTAATAGTACCTTATGTACATTTATTTGTACCATAAACTGCTAAGTTCTATGTACATATTAATTAATCATTACAACTTTTATGAGTAGATGATGTTAATTCCATTTAAGAGAACAGGAAACTGAGAATCAGAGAACTTAACTGACTCTCCCAAGCTCACACAGCTAGAAATACACAGAACCTTAGTTTAAATCAGGTCTGTCTGACTATCCTGTTACATACTGTCTCAGGGAAATAGAAGAGCATAAAATAGCATAACTATTTTTTAATAGATCTTTATTGGAGTATAATTGCTTCACAATACTGTGTTAGTTTCTGTTGTACAACAGAGTGAATCAGTCATATGCATACATATATCCCCATATCCCCTCCCTCTTGCATCTCCCTCCCACCCTCCCTATCCCATCTCTCTAGGTCATCGCAAAGCACCGAACTGATCTCCCTGTGCTGTGCTGCTGCTTCCCACTAGCTAACTATTTTATATTCGGTAGTGTGTATATGTTGATACTACTCTCCCTTGACCATTGATCCAAGGTTGAATTTTCAGTTCTCCTGTATAATGCCATTCCAACATTTTGATTCTATCTACTTTTAAATTTGCTATTTTCCTGATAGATTTACATTGATTTTGAATTAGTGGTCCTTAGAACCTGAACTAGTAATAGTCTGCCTTTGAAATTCTGTTGTCAGTCAAGATGAACTTAGTTGTACTGTTGTTGAGATGCAGACGACTAAGTGACTATCAAAAACACTTTGTCTTTTTCTGTGTCAATAGAAGCATTGTATGGTGGCTGCCCAGACAGGAACTACACTTCCCAGCCCCTTTGGCCTTTCTACGGGGACATGCACCTAGTTTTCATTAATGTGAGTGGACTTGCTGTGTGCCTTTTCTGGTTTATGGCCTTTAAAAAAGCTGGTGTGGGTCTTTATCCCCTTCATCTAGTGGGGTATGGGCACTAACAAGGTTCTGGAGATGTAAGAATGGAAGAACTATGGACCCAGATCACTGTGCAGAGAAGAGCCACCTGCCAACATCACCTGTTTTGCACTGAGGCAGAAATAAGCAGCTACTATGTCTGAGACATTAGAGTTTTGGACCTCTTTTTAGAGTATTCTAGTCTAACATTACTAACATTTCTATTATCAAGAAAATGGGTCCTCTTTTATAATAGTAATAGTGGAATATAATTCTATATTATCTTCTATAAGACATGTTCAGACACCTAGTGTCTTCCAAGCTACCTGGCATCTTAAGTTCTTTTGTGGCCTGGATTTAGGCTTGGGTTGTGAACTGTGCCCTGCATCCTCAGGTCAGACTTCTTTCTGTTTGAAAGTGCAGAAGAAATTTTGATTGCGCTCTTATTTATCATATAATGGTCCATGGCGTGATGAATGAATGTTTATTGAAATCTTGACATATGCTTAATCACTGAGCCTGAGATGGGCTTTTTAGTGGATCCATCGGAAGGAAAACACACTTCTTTTTACAAATGTCCCCGAATACTATGCAGCCTATTTTTTCACAACCAGATAATTTTGTTCTATTCAAATTCCTATCAGTCTTTGAAATTTAATTTTTCATATGCAGAAAAGTTATCTTGCCGCTACAGATGTCTCTGAGAGAGAAGCTTATGGTCAGGCAAATCCTGAAAGGAATTCTACAGGAAGACTTGGGTTAGAAAGTCTGTCACTTAGAGGAGTCTGTGGACAATATTCACCCTCTTTTACTTTGTGTACTTCAGAAGGGCAGTCTCTGATTCTGGCATTTTGAATACATGTTAAGAGAAGTATTTTCAAGCAAGTTCTCCAGAGGTCAGGAGAAAACTTTCACTTCAGCTTTTATTTGAATTGTATCATCTCTTCCTTTTTGTTGCTGTTGTCCAGCAGTTACACTCCCCAGTTCTGGCTGTGTGTCTAGGGTCTTCAGTTATTGCCGTCTTTAGGCAATGCCAGAGAGTAGTGTTTGAAGAACAAGCTTTGAAAGCTTAAAAAATAAATCTACCTAAAGGCTGGACCAAAAGCTTTTGCTAGAGAACAACTTTCACTTTAAAAACCAATTACTAAGCTCTCAGAGCAGAGCAGAAGCAAAAAGCAGAGCAGGCAAGAAGGGCAGTTGTTATAAGGAAACCCAGCTCCTTTTCCTTGAGCCTCTGAAGGTTTTCTGATTCATTTCTCTGTCACTTCTTAGCAAGGCAGTCTCACCACTGGACCAGGACCTGGAAAGATTACACCTATATTTTGCATCAGTATGCTTTATGATTTTATTTTTTCTGTAAGAAGTAGGTGGTTTATTTTTTTTATGATAACTAGAGTTAGATTAGATTGGGTTCAAATTCCAGCCCTGAGGTTTTCTAGCTCCATGGTCTTGAGTCTCAGTTGACTCACCTGTAAATTATAGGTAATAATATTTATTACAGTTACTGTGAGAAGTAAATGAGTTGCTGCACGAGAAGGGCTCCACTCAATTTTTTGCTTTTGTAAATGTTCAGTAAATATCAGCCCTTCCTGTGTTCTTCGGGGGTGGTTGTTGATGGTAGAGGTATACCTTTGTGAATTCCCTGTTCCCTTCTGATTAATGCCCTCTTCTCCTTTAGAAGTTGTAATGTATTTAATCCAGTTTTGTATTGAATATCACGGATAACATTTTATATCGTTAGTATGGCTCTCTCAAGCTCTTCTGTGATACATACTGTTTCATAGTTAGCTGGGTGATCCCATTTCCACTCACATCCAAGCTGTTTGGAAGGGGGCATTACTATAATGTACATTTGATTGAAAATGATAAATGTTTCTTAAATGGTCGCAATTGAATACCTTGTTTTTCTTCCAATTTTTACAGCAGTTACAGCTGTAAAAGTAGCAAGGGAAGTTCAGTTAAATAAAAATCCTGGTGTATATTTTGTGAGGTAGTTAAAACTTTTACATTACTGAGAGCAAAAATAGTGTGATTGTCCAGGACGTGGTGTGAACCCAGAACCAGACTGTTCTGGATTTTAATCCTGCCTCTGACCATTCATAGTTGTGTGACCTTTTCAGATGACTTGTGATTCTTTGTGACTCCATATTTTCATCTATGAAATGGGCATAAAAATAATATTTACCTCTTAGGACTCTTGTGAGAATGAAATTATTTAATGTATGTAAAGTGCTTAGAATAGTACATGAGTCATAATAAAGTTTTTATGTTTTGGTTGCTGTTTTGTTACTGTTGTTGTTACTGTTGTTCTTTCAGATTTCACTGCTGTATAGCTTGAGGAGGAGTTAGCTACAGTGTTTGTAGAGTCATTTGCTTGTAGTATAAACTTTAAATAATGTGTGTTTCACATGGCATTGGGGAGCCATTTAGTTTTTAAAGGCATCGGGAATAGTGAGATCAGTGATCTCCATTTAAAATATATCACTCTCTTGGGACTTTCCTGGTGGTCCAGTGGTTAAGACTCCACACTTACAATGCAGGGGACCCTGGGTTCGATCCCTGGTCAGGGAACTAGATTGTGCATGCTGCAACTAAAAGAGCCTGCATGCTGCAACTAAAGATCCTACGTGCCACAACTAAGACCCGGTGCAGCCAAATAAATAAATAATTAAAAAAATAAAATAAAAGTAAAATGTATCACTTTCCCTGGGGCAGCCCAGAGTAGACTCGGGCAGACTTACTAGGAGACTGTCAAAACTCTGAGCATGAAAAAAAGTAGTATGTACTGGGCTAGAGCTGATGAATATGACAAGAGTGGATAGAATGAAAGATATTTAAGTGGTAAAGTTTACATAATTTTGTGATTAAATGGATACGGAGGTCAAAGGAAATGGAGATTTCAAGAATAACTTTTAGGTTTCTCAATTGCACAACAAGATGAGTCAAGGATCCAATGACTGTGTAGAGAAATGAACAAAAATAGGTGTAGAGATGACATGGTCATAAGTTTTATTTTGGACACATAGAGTTTGAGGTTCTCTAGGATCTGCAAAGGAAATGTCAAATGATCAGTTGGACACAGTGGGTTGGTTCTCTGAGGAGAGACCTGGGGTTATTGTGAGCTCTCACCATATACATTTTTATTAAAGCCATGGAATCTCTGAGGCATAGAAGCTTGAGTGAAAGGAAGAGGTGAATTAGGACTCTGCCTTGAGAAACACCACCATTCTATGGCCAGGTAGTGAAGAAGAAGAGAGGAAGGGAGAAAGGGAGGGAGGGAGGGAGGAGAGAAAGGGGGGAGAGAGAGAGATTTCCCAGAAAGGAAGGAAAATTGGGAGACTGTTATGCACAGAAGCCAAGGAAGGAGAGGGACTGATGGAAATCAGTTTGGGGTGGAGTAAGGAGTGAAAGGAAAGTGAATAAATGACCCAACAAGAATAGATGTCTCTCCAAGAAACTTGGGTTATGAAGGGGAGAAGAGAGACAGGACAGGGTTCAGACAAATGTAAGGGGCCAGATAAAATTTTTAATTAATTAATTAGTATTCTTAAAAGGGGGTAGCTTGTGTATTTAAAGCCAATGGAAAGAATCTAATTAAAAGAGAGAGAGTTTAAAGATTTTGGAGAGATGATTATAGAGAGGGTAAGACTCTTGCAAAAAATGTCAGGGGTGAGTACAAGAAATAGGTACAGAAGGGAGTAACTCTAGAGCAGTAGTTATTGACTGTGAGTGATTTAACCCATAACTTCCTCTTCCACCCCTCAGGGCATTTGGGAAATTCTGGATATATCTTTGATTGTCACAACTGGGAAAGTGGTGCTACTGGCATTTAGTAAGTTGAGGCCAAGGATGGTGCTAAACATCCTACAACATACAAGACAGTCCCCACAACAAAGAATTATTCCATTCAAAATGTCAGTAGTGTTGATGATGAGTAAGCATGTTTAGAAGAACAGACAACTTCAGTGTAAGAAAAGAGCAGAGGAATAGAGTGGAGCAAGAAGTGGGCATATTTTTACATCCCGTATTAATCACATAGTGACTACCCAATAAATATTAGCCATGGTTAATTAAACTATGTCTCTAGTGATGTCTACTTCCTAGTAACACGGGAATAATGAGCAGTTTTAAAAAATGGAATTAGCTGAATTCATTACAGAGTTACTATAATTTGTTTTTATAATACGAAATGTGAATATTATAGGTGCTCTTGACCCCCGACATTGAATTCTACCTCCTTTTAAATTATAAAATTTTATAGACAACATCTGTGACTAAGTAAACACAATTAAATTTGAGCCACTTGATAGGAATAAATTAGATTCATTTTTCTTAAATATTGCACAAAGCTGTCTGATGATTTTTAGAGAATTATGACATAGTGGATATAAACTGAGGTCCAAGAAGCCTTAACCACCAGTTCTAAGCATCTACTAGCTAAATGATTCTAAGTACAGTATGTTACTTAACCACTGTGGGCTTTATCATCTTTACCTATAACATGGGAGTAGGACCATTCTTCTTACTAGTGGCTGTAGACATCAGTGACTGTTGTCTGCACAGCATCCATCACAGGGCTGAAATAGCAAATTTTTTGTTGTTGTTGTTGTTGCGGTATGCGTGCCTCTCACTGTTGTGGCTTCTCCCGTTGCGGAGAATAGGCTCTGGACGCCAGGCTCAGCCGCCATGGCTCACGGGCCCAGTCGCTCCGCGGCATGTGGGATCCTTCCGGACCGGGGCACGAACCCGTGTCCCCTGCATTGGCAGGCGGACTCTCAACCACTGCGCCACCAGGGAAGCCCTGAAATAGCAGATTTTAGTGATTGTTGCTGCTGATAATGATTTCATTTAGGCTTACTAAGCACATAATAAAATAAAATTCATCAGTCAAAATGCTCACTATGCATATTGGGCATGTAAAACTGTTTTTAGGTGTTCTTGGTAAATAAATAAATATTCCCCAAATCCTTATTTCCACATCAAGTTTAAAAGATTGTAAATCTGGAATTCCCTGATGATCCAGTGGTTAGGACTCCGTACTTCCACCGCAGGGGGCATGGGTTTGATCCCTTGTTGGGGAACTAAGATCCTGCAAGCGGCGAGGACTGGCCAAAAACTAAATAAGTAAAAGATTGTAAATCTGAAAGACAGAAATTGGTTATTCACCTCTGATTTATATAAAACTAAGTTTTCCTTGTTTTAATACTACTTCTGTTATGATAAACTCATATACTGATGTGTAGCAACACCCAGAAACTATTGGCAGTGAGCAGTTATATTTTCTACAAAGTAAAATAAAACAGAACCTCACAGATTTTCAGCTTGATTCCTGTTAAATGGGTCTTGGCAGTTTGTTTGGTTTCCTTTTTGCGATAAGAAGGGCAAAACAACAAGAATCCCCACGTGCAGGCCTGGTCTCAAATCAGTATTGAAAATATACCTGCAGTCAGGCAGCAAGGCTAGAGTCACATAAAGACAAAAACAGAGAGGCATGGGTATAAGCCTGTACTGATGTTCTGGGCCTCTGTTGCAATCTGCCTTTTCAGTCTTATCCTGATCAATGCCTAAATGTGAAGAGCAGTGTAGTGCCTGTTTATTTTATTCCCCTCTCTCCCATTTGATAATAGCATCCCCTTTTCCTTTTGGGGAATCACCTTTGCCCTATGCAGTTTTGTTGGAATTACCAATTAAAGCATTGTGCCGTCTCTGGGCGTAATGTCCCAAATAAGACCAATTGGATGTGTTCCTCTGAGAATTCGAGCAGATTCCCTGAACTGTTGTCTTTTTTTGAGTCTGGCTCACTAGTATTATCTTTGAATCTATGTGCTACATAACAACCTTCTAGTTAATTTCTTAACGTCTGTAGTTATTCAGTGTTGATTGCTGTTGATTACAACCAACAAAATCCTAACTGACATAGGCAGTACTAATACTGGAGGCTGGACAAACAGTCTTGGGACCAGGAAATAACTGAATAACTATAGTTGTTTAGGAACTAAGTGTCAGTGAGAAGAGCTGTATATCATTCTTATATTCTAGATGAGAATGTCTATGTATGTCTTTAACAAATTCCGGTGTGTGGTTTTATTTCCGTTACTACATGAATATCTTACTTCCTGACAAATCTTTTCCATTTTTCTAAGACTCTTTTGCTTGGATCAGAACATGATTCAATCAAATAAGACACACTTTTGTTGAATGAACACATTTATTCCTAATGCTTTGAGTTTGCAGTTGCCAAAAAGGAAATCAATCCAACCCATTCATACAAATAGATTGGGCTGCATTCTCCCATCTTTCATCATTGTGTTCAAGGTAGAGCTATGCTTTTATTTCAAGAATGAACAAATTTCGAGGAAAGATAACTTGTTACTGAAGAATTCCTATATAATCAGAAGCCTTAGAGGCAAATAATAATTATAATTCGGACTCAAGAGATTGGAGCCACTTCAATAATGGTACTCATCAGATTTTTTGCTTCTCTTCTCTGGACTATTTAGGAGCAACAATTGCTTAATGTCCTGATGGACATACCCAACGTAAACATGATGATTATTCCTGGCATGATGTCATCCTTGCAGATCACCAGATTGAAGGCTCCAATTGCTTGCCTTGTCTCATCTAAGCAAAAACAAATCTTTCCCAAGATGCAATAACACACGGTTAGGATGTGCAAAAAAAAAAAAAAGTGGGCTGATAGTCTATCTGCAAATTACTTCTAGAAAGCAAAAATGTACTATTCTTTGGTTTGTCCTAACAAACTTTCTTTTATTAATAGCAGACTATGAAGATCCATGCCAGGCTAACTGCAGAGGGGATTATAAAATGGTTTATTGTTCTCTCCAAGGAAATAGGTATGCAAATGTAGCAGAACTAGATATGAATAAACAATATGGTAGGCTCAGTTTTTATTGTTAAGTCCACCTCTGAGAATAGAAAATTTTGGTTCTTTGTAACTTGTAAAGGAGGATCACTTTCCCATCGAAACCTAGGTATGTTTATAAGGTTTTTTCACTATATTTTACTTCATGTAATAGTCTTTTGTTAATAGGAAAAAGCAAAAAGAACAGAGAATTAGGATTACAAGAGACATCAATGTACAATTCAACACAATTTTTATATACATGAATATATTTGAAAGGCCAGAATGATAGGATCTGGATATTGGAAAGAGAATCAGTTGTATAATATAAAAGTATACAACCAAGAGACAGAACACTTAGAATCTAGATCTAGCTTTGCCACAACTTAACTATAATGGCTTTAAGTCAGTTATTTAACTGAATATCCACTGCAGTTTTCTATCTGTAAGATAGCTGAACATTAGACCTGGAATTTCACCTAGTTGACTCTGAGTCAGATCTAGTACAGGCAAATGTTTGTTTCATCATCAGGGAATTTTTATAAATTGAATGTGATGCATTTCGTCAGGGGAGAGTCTGCAGTTCTCCACAAACTCTATCACTCTCTGATGTCTTATATTTCTATTACCTGCCTGGTCCTTGAAGACAGTTGATTCTGTGTTCCCTTCAGGAGATGTTCCCTTAGGATAGTTATGTTCTCAAAATCTTATGATTCTGACTCTATAGGTTTGGAGTGGGTCAACTAGCCCTGTTGGAGCTTACTTAGTATAAGTGAATAGCAAAAAGACCGGGGAGCCAAATTATACATTTAATTTTATCCTATAGTCAAATATGATTTTAGAATGAATTTCTGATTTCCCCAGATATGTCTAAAAAATGTGTTTATTTATATGTAACCTCAGATAAATATATGTGTACTATACATATACAAGAGGTTTTCAGTATAGCTCATGGAAAGTTATGCATTCTGAAAACTGATTTAAATTTATGCCATCAGTTTCAGTCTGAACGGGCTATAGAGTTAAAGGAAACAAACAAACTCAAGTCACTAAATATTGAGTCATAACTTATTTCTTGAAACAGTTTTCATTTTGATCATATGTCTCAATATTGTTTTCCTAGTATTAACTCTAAATAAAATCAGTTTTTCTCCTTTCAAGTTATTTCTGAGCAGAAAGTTCTTTGAAGTTTATTTTCAAAACAAAAGCAACTCATGCCTCCACTAATAGAAATGATAGGTAAGTTGCATATTCACGTTGAAAAGTATGTTTTTAATCATGCATTTGACAGCAGCATCTAAGTCATAAGTATTCACTGTGAAAATGGTGAGTAAGAACTAATTGGTTTTTTCCCCCTCTCCTTTTACCACTTAGACCCATCATCTTCAGAGTAATGGCATATTAGCATATTACTCAATGATATTTCATTGGAGGAACCTGTTTCTACGAATGACAATGTCTCTCCTTTGCATAATATTGTTAATTTTAAAGTTACTATTATATTCACTATTTTCTTTTATTGTAGAAAACAAACATTTATTAAGCATGTACTGTTTGCAAATCGCCATATACAGTGCTAATAATATATGGAGGTATGTGATAGTGATACTGCCCCATGAGTCTTAAAAATATAGTTAGGAAAGCCAGCGTAAAAGTAAAAGCAATAGCACAAGTTAGAGAATTCACACAAAATGCTGTAGATACTGTTGCTTATCTAAGTACTGCTTACATTTTCTCTCATGAACAAGGGAGCCAGTCTTCACACTACCATAAAAACGCATCCTTGGATATTTTCCTTTGAGTAACCTTTCTGACTTAGCCATGAAAAAAATGAAATTTTTGCATATTTTTTGCATTATCTTCTGTTGGAATATTCCTCTTTCTGCCCCCACCCCCAGGACCAGGGTCATTAAAAACAGGGAGGTGCCACATGCCACTCCCTGGTTCCAAAGGAGGGACACTATGGAAGGGGCATGTTGTGGGCAGTGCAGAGGTCTGTTGTTAGTGCTGGAACCTGGTATAGCTCTTTACTCCCAAAATGAGAGCCTGCTGTCACTGGGTCTAGGGAAAGTTCCATCTCATAATAGAGCTGCAGTCAACATTGGTAACCTGACTCACCTCGCAAACTGCTGCATGTGGCTTGTCTCTGAACTCCTGGCACACACCTCCAGTCCTCCTCCTGCCACTTCTCCTTTGCCACTTGTCACATGTATGGAAAAGTGCAAGGTCCTTTAGATCTTCTGATTCAAAACTTCCATCTTCTTAATAAGTACACAATTCCAGCAGGACAACACTGTTGACATTCTATTTCTAACTTTTAATGCGTCCAAATCACAATCCGAGACCTGCATACAGAAGCATAGCATTTTCAATCTCTTCTGAATGTGCTGATGTCCTGGCAATAACTCTGTTTTTCTTTTCTGGTAGCTCTCAGATGCTGAACTGAAAATAATTTCATGCAGTAGGAAAGAGCACTGGATATATTCACAATTTTTTTTTTTTCGTTACGCGGGCCTCTCACTGCTGTGGCCTCTCCCGTTGCGGAGCACAGGCTCCGGACGCACAGGCTCAGCAGCCATGGCTCACGGGCCCAGCCGCTCCGCAGCCTATGGGATCTTCCTGGACCAGGGCACGAACCCGTGTCCCCTGCATCGGCAGGCGGACTCTCAACCTCTGTGCCATCAGGGAAGCCCCTATATTCACAATTTTAAAGTAATTAGTTGGAAGAGACTTTGGAGCATATCTAGTACTATTTTCTGTATAGCACACTAACAGTTGATTGATTACCTAGCCTATGCTTGAACCCTTCTAGTGACAGAAAGTTCATTACATTGCAGCTTTGTGTTTTCACTTATGGACAGCCCTAATTGCTAGGCATATTTCAACTCAGATTTCTTTTTTTCATGTAGTGTTCTACTGACAACACTTCTGAAACCTTACTTGTCCTGGGTAGTCATCCCTGATTGTTTGAAAGTTTGTTCTTATGACAGATTCCAAACACTTCACTTAGTCCTACTTAGGAGGCTTTCAATGTTCTGAGCAATGTCTACTTGATGTGACCAGTACAGTGTGTGGTACCCTGTCTGTCCCTTGAGCTAGACAATAGTTGTATTTTGTAGTCTTGGATTTCATTAGCCTTTTAGCAACCAGTTAATTGAGATGTCCCTTCGTAGGCGATTGTAATCTTATTTTAACATTTCTTCTATCCTGTATTTGGACAGTTGATTTATTTTGAGGAATTGACTTTTTGAACTTAAATGCCAAACTTTACATTTACCTACTATCTCATTTTAAACTTACAATGATCTTGGGAGATAGGGAGAAACTATATTAGTTTCATTTTTATTGATAAAAATAGTGTCTCACAAAGAACCTTTCCTAAACTCAAATAGCAAGTTAGTGATAAAGTTAAGTACCAGAACATATGCGTTTTTGATGTGGTGAGAAAATGTCCAACATTGACTAATGACTTAAAAATGCATTTATGTGGTAACCTCTGTTGGTAACACATAGTTGAGAAAAGAAGTAAAACTTCTGATATTTAATCTATTTCACTCTTTTGATTTCATCCTTATCAGAGATTCCTTCATGTTTCTATGTACCTTCTTAATTATCGGTAGAATTCTTCTCTATCCAATTGCACAAATCAGTCATGTAACAAAGAAGATCTGTATTTGTTCTTGCTTTATCCCATAGAGATATAGGCATTGCATTTTAGATCCGCATGGTTCTTCCCAAATCTACAGCTATAACATGTGCTTGTCTTACTAAACTGAACATTTGCTCAGTCTGAATCTCAATTTCGACTGTTTGTATCCAGTGTTTAAATGAGAATTCTCTGGTGACCAAGCTGGGAATTAATGCACATTTTAGCTTTTACTTAAGAGGCACAATTAGAAGATGAGAAAATAGAGTTTCAGTGACTTGAGAGTAGCACCTCCTTTTTTCCAGAAGAATCCCTAAATATTTTGCTTAGTTGTCTCTTCTGCAGATATTTCTGTATTAAATGGTACATTCCTCTGAGCCATCTGTTTATCACTCTCAAAGCAACAGTGCAGTCACTTTTTTAAGGACATGAAATAGCTGGAAAATGCTTACCTGAAAATATATTCTTTCTTTACACTATCATGTGTAACCCTGATGTGATGGCTTATTACGCATTTCCATATAGAGATTGGTGTGGGCAGGTGTTACTGACACATTTGCCAATTCCAGCCTAGAGCTACAAAATTCCTTGTCCAAGGACACAGAATCGACACTCAGTATTAATGTTCAAAAAATGCCAGAGACAGTTCTGTTCTCTCACTCATTCCATTTGGTCTAATTGAGCTTCGCTAACCTTTTCTCTTTGACAGAACAACTTTGAATGCATGTCAGGAGAGAGCTTTATAAATATTTATAGAATAAAACAGTTTGTTTGGATATGAAATGAGTGTAGAGACAGGAATTAAATCCAGTCAAACTCTAACTTTCCGGTGTGGAAAATGTGTGCTGGGAGAATGCCCAACATCAAATTTTAAATAATAACCAATTTTGCTTTTAGTGTTCAACTTAATGTAGTGTTATATTGAACTTGCATTTGCCCATTATTTGTAAAAATTTTCTGGAGGGATAGGTTTTATTTATTATTCATTCATTTATTCATTAATTCACTTATTCATTTGTCTGTACATTCATTCATTCCTCAAATTTCTAAGAATGATTTAAGGTCATTTAAAGAAATATATATGACATATTTTAAATTGTACTCAAGATATCCAAGCAAAGCAAGAAAAATATGATAAATACAGGGATGGTATCTAAAACAAAATTACACTCTATAAGGCATGAACATTTGCATCAGGAGGATTTTAATATAATAAACGCAAAATAGTTTATTAGAAGAAGCACAACATCTTTCTGAATGTCAGACTAGAGTGAAGGTTTTCCTCTGAGTATTGTAAGATACAAGAAAAAAAATCGCTGATAACTCCCACATGATAAACACAACTTATAACTATGCCTTATACTTTTATTATTTATGCATGAGAATTGGAGGTGGGGCATCTGTGTACTTTGTGTTTTTTTCAAATGAGTGGTCTGTTTTGGCATTGCTGGTGATAATATATGTCTTCAGTGGTACCTCATCTCCTTGTCGCTGTGCATTTTAAAATGCATGTCCTTGTCCCTTCCCGTTGTTTCCCCCACTCCCTCTTGCACAAGACTTCATCTCCTTACTGTTCCTCTGCACACCTCTTGATAAGATCCACATTGTCCAATCAATGAATGGTAATTTACAAGAAAAAATCCTCCTTTTCCCCAGAACCATCTTTCATCCATTGTTCCTGAAAATGGCTGCATTTTGGCCAGCCTCCTCATGCTAATGCCCTATAACACAAGTTAGATACTCCTTAAAATCCTTCTGCCAGGCATTTTCTAATAAAAGCTCATGCAAATGATTCTGTGTTTGGCTTTCTTCCTTACCTAGAGCAGGGGTGACTGGTGCTTAGTAAATGGTCAAAAATCTTTGTGGAATGAAACAGACCTTTAAAGAATCGTATAAAAATGATTCTATATCTAAAATGATTTAGATGGTTTAAATCAGCAGCCCATCTGAATACTTTGTCATGTCTATTTTCCAGTCAACTCCAGTAACTAAGAAGAGTTTTTCTCTCCTATTCCTAAGTTATCAAGTTTAAAATTCTTTGCCAGTAATTTATTTCTTTTTTACATGTAGATTTGTGTTATGAAGTTGAATGGCTGAATCAAAATATTTCCTTATGAGCGTAGAGTTATTAAATAGGCAAAGAGCTGGCTAGTCAATTTAATTTTCTGGTAAGATACCATATCTCTCTTCCAGTAAATCATGTAGGAGCTAGACTCTAAAAATGTGAAGAGTTTATATATTTTATTGTCCTGCTTGACATGGATCAGAATGAGTCATCACAAATCATTCTTTTTATGCTGTTGCATCCTATAAGACATAGACTTCCCAGAACTATATAAAGGTTAAAATACCAAGTCAGAGCTTGCTTGTTATATCATATGGGTATTAATAGATGTAGGGGTGAGGAGAGAGGAATAATTTTCTGAGAGTTTAGAGTTGTGAATTTCTGTACTCACTCACCTCTAAAAATTGTTCATTCATTCCTTAGACAGGAACAGTGATGGGCTTTCGGGGAAGAAGATTTCAGAGTTGAATAGAATATAGTCTCTTGTTTCAAGGATGTCACAGTGTCACGGGACAGAAAGTATTGTTGCAAGTTCTAAAATCAGGAAGTATACAATATTGTAGGCACATAAATCTATGAGGTGGAGTGCCAATGCCCTCATCGTATTATCTGAGTGTTAAAGATTGACAAGTCATAGTTTACAAGTTAGAAAGGAGAATAATTCCAGAAATAGGGAAAACAAATTTCAAGGGCACAGAGACATTGAAGAGAATACTACCCTGAAATCTAGTGGTGGGAGAAAGAAATGAGTATTTAAAAATTAAAAAAAAAAAAAAAAAACACAATGGAGCTTACTTAACAGTAATAGTGCACTTTCATGGGCTATATGTTCCATATTACCCAAATGATAATATTTGATGAACTTGAAAATTTTATCCTTTCATTAATATTACAGGTTTAAAGTTTAAAAAATAAAAATATATTTCTTGGAAGGTTAAATAATTTTTCTTCTAAAATGGCCACTGCTTTGCTTAATATTTAATCATGATAATTATTTTGATCTCTCTGTTTTCATCAGATATCATTAATGTAAAGTTTTAGATCGTTCCTCAAATTGGAGGGTTAATAATGGTTGATAAAACCTGAGAAAACCACTTTGGTAAGAATTCATATGTGAGGAATGAGTGGAGTGAATAGGTATAGTGGGAAGAGGCAATTTGCTAGAAAGAGAAGCAGAGGAATCTTTTTTTTTTTAATGTTTATTTATTTATCTAGCTGCACCGGGTCTTAGTTGCGGCACGCGGGATCTTTAATTGCGGCACGCGGGATCTTTAATGGCGGCATGTGATCTCTTAGTTGCGACATGCCTGTGGGATCTAGTTCCCCGACCAGGGATTGAACCTGGGTCCCCTGCATTGGGCTCGTGGAGTCTTAGCCACTGGACCACCAGGGAAGTCCCCAGAGGAATCATTTATGCTTTAAAATGAATCATTTGAGTATTCCATTATTTAGAGGTTCATTTTTGTAAATAAAGCCCTTTTAAAAATACAAGAATAGTGAATTCCCTGGCGGTCCAGTGGTTAGGACTCCTTGTTTCCACTGCAGGGGGCTCAGGTTCGATCCCTGGTCAGGAAAATAAGATCCTGCATGCCACACAGTGTGGCCAAAAAACAAAAACAAAAAACAAACAAACCAAAAACAAGGGTAACAACATTCTTTTTTTAAAAAAATAGAGCAGTTAAAATAATAAACTTGGAATCTTGGAGTGAAAATACCCAGATCATATTCTGGCTTCAACATTTACTAATTTCATGGGAGAAGAAGTGCGGTTCTCTCCGAAACTTTTTTTTTTTTTTTTTTTTCGGTTTCCCTAGAGAGAGAAATCTAATTCCTCAGACTCTGGATCAGTGGTTGGACCATTGTTATTAGTAATTATGGTCTTTTTTCTACTGCAGCTCTTTTTCCTACTTTCTCCTCCTTATCTAAAGGACCTGTGTGAGACCAAGGCCCACACTACAAGGCAGGGTCAGTTACCCATCCTGTATCTCTGTGCTTCCTCTCAGAGCATTCCCCAAGCCTAAGGGAATCATCATCGCTGGGTTCCATTCTTTGACTAGAGAAGGCTGTTTAGGGCTTGGGTGTAAGCTGTGTGTTTGATCTAGGTTACAAGAAAGTCTCACATTTGGGTATCACTGTTAGCCCACCTAATACTAAAGTGATGTTTTGGGTTCCCATTTATTAGTGAAGTACGTATTTATCTGCCTTAGCAATTATATAGAAGAAGAGGGTGTTTGGTGGAAAGGAATTGTGGGGCTCTTAGGTTCTTATTCAAATTCCATCAGCTAGTACTTCAAACCCTACCTTGATTACTAATATTAGCATTTGAGGATTAGATATCCAGACACTTAAAAAACGACACTATCTAAACTTGGACTTGTTAAATAATTTGTCACATCTTTTAAAAAATATATATTTATTTATTTATTTGGCTGCTCCAGGTCTTAGTTGCAGCATATGGGATCTTTAGTTGCAGCATGAGGGAACTTTAGTTGCGGCATGTGAACTCTTAGTTGTGGCATGAAGGATCTAGTTCCCTGATCAGGGATCGAACCTGGGCCCCCTGCACTGGGAGCACAGAGCCTTAGCCACTGGGCCACCAGAGAAGTCCCTATCACATCTTTAAAATAGGATTAACTCTAGGTCAAAGGGTTTAAGGAGTAAAATGAGCTACTATACTTTGATCATCACCTGTTGGCATATAGTAAGGGCATAATAATTTTCTATTTATTAGACTCTAAGCAATTTGAGGGAAGGAAATTGTTCACCATGGTTTCTTCAGTACTTACCATATTGTCAGCTTATTGTGTGTGTGTGAACACTTAAATGTGTGTGTGTATACTTCTTAATGAATGTGAGAGTGTTAAATGAGAGTGTTAAAATTTTTTTATGGTGTCAAGTAATAAGATAATCATCTATTTTACATTCTGGGATATATCTTCTGATTGATATGGGAAGAGAAACAGAAGAGACATTTTATGGAGTAAAACAAAGAGATCTTAGTATTAGAGTACAATTTGACAGCTCTGGGCAGCAAAGGATAATGGGTATCTGAAGAATTTGAGGAGAAGAGTCAAAAGGTAGGATACCCATTTATGACATAGTTTTAGATATAATTTCAATTTAATGTTTTCAACCCACATTTGTGTGCATTTATGTGTGTACATATTATATGTATTATATACTATAAATGTGTATGTTATACAACTGTAAATACCACTTGAAAGTTAAATAATTATCAAATAATAATAACATGATATATTAAAATTATTTTCCCAAATCAGAATGCCAACAGGCTTGATTAGACTAGACTACATAACTGGAGTAATATTTAAAGCATAGTTCATAAAGTACAATCTATAAGTTTATTTTAAATCAGTAGCTATATCTATGGATAAATCATACTCATAAACAGGATATTTACTGTCAGAATCTTTTAGTCTGATCTGTGACTTTTCCAGTGAAGTGGCAGAGTAAACTGTTGCAAACATTCTTTATCATCTGCTTACAAATTGGTTGCTTGAGCTACTTAATTTTTCTATTCCTAAATGAAAGAGAGAGGGAATAAAACAAGTACAGGAGAAAAATTATATGTGATTCTAGTTTTAATCTTCATTATTTTTTTGGTCACATTGTCATTAAATATGCTCCCAGTCAAGAGAGTTTTGCTTCAAATATGTAATTGTGAACAGTAATTATGAACAAGTAACTCCAAAGATTTTGGAATATTGCTTTATGTACAATTTGATTAAAATTTTAATTATTTCCTTGTTCTTTAAAATGGTCAGTAATATCACTCAGCTATCTATTTCCTTTTTAGAATGCAAATTTTAGGACTTTTTCATTACTTATTTTTAATTTTTGGTATCCTGAGGCCCCACCTGATAAGTGAGTTATTTGAAAATTTATTCAGCAGCTTCCTCTCTATTAGTCTGTTGTCAAGAGCATTTGCAGTAGTCACCTTTCCAGATTTCTGCGTAGGACATTGACAACTGTGTATATACCTCCTCCCTTCTCCCCCACCAGTGTCGATAAATGATTGGTCATAAATGACCTAAACTAACTCAATCAGATTATTCCTCAAGATAATTTGGAATTACTGTGTAGTGAGAGAACTAACATTAATTTGGAAGCTGTGGGGCTGCTTTGTGACCTTGGAAGCAGGGAAACTAGTTTTAGGGAGAAAAGAATAAAGCAAATGCATGGGGGAAAAAAAAAAGAGAAGAGAAGCTGTGTAGAGAGAACAAGAAGGTGAAGGAGAATGAGAAAGAGAAAAAGAGAAGCAGACAGGTACCAATGCATATTAATTAATGAGTCTTCATCTCAAACAAATAATTAGAATGCATTCATTCTTTATTTTCTTCATTTGTTTAACATTTATTTTTGTTACTGTGTGGCAGACACTGTTAAGATTCTGATGATAAAGTGGTAAACATGGGACTCTGAAGTCTCTTTTTCATGGAGATTTTATTCTAGAGAGACTGATCCTTCATGAGTAAACAACATATTAATTTAGGGTTATAGTGAATAATATGAACTGATACAGAGAGTAATGAAGGGTTAACTTGCGGGGAGTGACAAAAGCAAAGTCCTCTGTGATGAGGTGACATTTTTAGAGCCTGGAATAAGCAACTAACACCACTCATTTTCTGTTTTCCCATTTCTTCTCCTAGAGTTTCAAGCTCATTAATGATGCTATCATAGTTACTGTAGGTAGTAGCATGATCACATGTTTTGCTACTGGTAAGAGAGATTAATATCTTTTCAACTTTCAATTTCACTTCCCTGGCTGTCCTAGCACTTGATTGACTCCTAAGCAGATGCCACATGTTTTGCTTTTTGTCTTCGTTAGAGAAGCTCCTGCCCATTCCTGGTACCAATCTTATCAATTTTTAGAGTAATTAACAGATCCCAAAATCATTTCACTGTCTCATGCAGTTTGGGCAGATCTCCAAAGCAACTCTCCTCCAAACGGTGACTCAAGAATCCACATACCTTCTATCTTCTAGCTACTATCTGGAACACGTGGCCTTCAAGGTCACTACAGCAGAGGAAGAGAGAGATGAAGGAGGCACACCAACTCCTAATTATCTTAGACTGGAAGTGATACTGATTATTGCCATTCAAACTTATTTAGCTTGAATTAATTCCATGGTTTCAACATAACAGCACTGGGACTGGGAATGTGAAGGGGAATGGGTATGTTTATTGAACATTAACAATTACTTCTAAAAGGGACATGTTTTGAAAATAGAACTACAGGCTTTAGTGATGAATGGACTATAAGGGTGGGAGGAAAAAAGGGTTCAACCTATGTAATTGGGGGAAAGGTAGGGCAGGGCTATTGATAGTACAAACCTGACTTTAACTCAGAAGTGTGCTTTATTTGTATCCATAACTGTTATTGCTTGGTAACACTATTTGTACTTGATTTAGTAATATGATGATATATCTGTTTTATAAAGTTATTTTTAGTTCATAAAGTACTTATTTTTTGTACACTGGATTTTCAGCTTCTCAGGTATATATAACATATGTAACCTCTATATAGAACCTATATATATATAACATATATCCAGGGTTGAGAACCTCTGGTATTGGCCCTTACAGACCACTGTAGCAAAAAACGAACAAACAAACAAAACCCAAAAACCAAACAACAACAAGAACAAAACTGGGCTTTTCTTTGAGAAGAGAAATTATGGGATGGTTTTTGGGAGAGGAGTGACATGATTGGTGTTTTAACATAACTGCTTTGGCTGCTTTATTAAAAAACAGATTGGATGGTATCTACAGCAACAAGACTAGTAATATTCGCAAGAGTGTAGGTAATGAAAAGAAGGGAACAGGACTAGAAAGGGAGTCCTGGGGCACACTAAATTAGAGAAATGACAAGAGAGTAAGAAATAGTGGCCAATCAAGTAGATGAAAAATCCGCCTATGGTGTCTTATAATCTACATGAGTAACGTGTTTCAAGGAGTATGAGGAATAAAGTGTGTGTCCCAAAAGAATGGATTCTCTGGCAGGCCCACTCTGAGACCAGTTGCAGTATATGCCATGTTTATTAGGGAACGCTGGTAGGAGGAAAACCTGTGGGAGGAAGAGGAAGAAAGCAGCATGGGGCAGAGAGAGAGATGGAGCTGCAGTGATCTGGTGACAGCTTAGCTTGATCCCACAGAAGTAAAATGGCTCATCATAGCTGTCCCTTGTTAAATGGAAATTGTTGGACTTTTAGTGTCCTACCACAATCAGTCATTAAATACGTGTTTCCCTGGGAAGGGTGTAACCTTGAGCCAGGTGACTCTTTGCAGCTGAGGCAATTCCTTAAGGGTCTGACAACCACAGGCTGTTGACTGACATCCTTCTTAATGGCTGAGGCAACAAGTCCTTTCTTGAGTGGTGCATCTTTGTGCCCACTATAATCCACTCTTTGCACTCAGATTCCAACTTGGATTTGATCTGAATGAGTCCACTTATATGCGGAGTTTTTCAGTAAGTACAGTACCAGTATTTTCATTTTACAGATCTTTAAATTAACTAAATATGGGGAAAATTTTGTGTTCGATTAGAGATCACAGTGCATGGAATCAAAAGAACTAGGGTTTGAGTCTTGATTCTATCCATACTGTTTCAGCTTCCTGCCCTTGTGTGTGTCCTTTATCAATTCCTTTGTTTTTGAGGCAGAGATAGCAGTACGTGGACTTTTGACTGTGTGTGTGTTGGGTGGGTTGGTGCCTATATATGTGTGTGTGTGTGTGTGTATGTATATATTTGCATTTGTTGTTTGTTTTGTTTTACTTTAATTTCAGAGAGCAGATCCTCCATGGTTCTGATTGGTTTTGGGGTCACAATGAATGCTCATTTTCTTTCTCCTCTGCTGTATATTCCAGATTTCCCTCAACAACAGTTAGCATCTCCGGTGATTTCAGGGCTTGTCTGGTAGCATGGCCCAGAGCCTCATTTCTGGTCACCATGCTCTTCTCAAATTAATGTTACTTCACTTGTTGATTTATCATAAAAACTTGGCAAGAGAGTATCAAGTGGCACCTAAGTGTATCACTGGAGTGCCAGAAATACTCCTTCTTGCCCTCATTGCATAACAGTAACCCTATCAGGATGGTGACTCTTTGATGTCTGGTCTCTGGACATAAGGAGCCCCAAATGCTTAGGCAGCATCTATAGTTTATAATTCAAAGGGACTCTTGCTTGGTCCCCTAGCCTTATTTAGTTACTAAGACCTCTAATTCTGCAGTACCTAGAGTTTTGGGGAGAGAAATTACCAATCCCTCAAGTGACAATGAAATCCTAGGTCTGGTTCTTAACTTTCTCTGGCTTGCTGCAGGAGGTGAGAGCTTAGTTGTATACCACCAAAGAGGCTCTCTGGCTCTCACACTTGGCTTTCAACTGCCTGTTAATTGCTCTTAGCTTTTATTGTCTTTTTCTAGCTCCATCAGTGGAGCTTAGTAATAGCCACTTAATTCCATTATCATTATAGTTACTATTTCCCCATATTTTTCAAATGCCTGATGCAGTGTGTTAGCTCTTGCCTTCCCCTGAACTAGCACATCATTACAATTTACTACCAGTGAAAATTGTAGCAATTGGGACATTTTGTTTTACTAGCGTCTATTTGTGTTATACCTATCACCAATGATGTGACTAGGCAGACAGTGACAGGCAGACAGTGACTAATCCAGCTACAAAAATCCATTCTATTGCCTAATTTTTTTGTACCACTCCTGTTACATACTATTGCATGTTGAACTTTCTGGGAATTGGACCATGAGAAGGGTTTAGCTTGCTGGCCATTTATTAGGGTGGGATCCTGGGCAAGGTGGCTTTATACAGCTGAGGCAAACTATGAAGAACTGACCCTTGTAGGACATTTGGTCCTGCCCAAATCATCTATAAGATATTTGGTCCGTAAGACATTTGGTCTATGGAAAAAGGTCTTTGAAATTTGGTGCTGTCCAAAACGTCTGTGAGCATATTTAGTTAATGCCACTGGGTTTTGGACAGGACCAAATATTAAGGACCTTTTGGCATGGACCAAATGTCTTATGGACGTTTTGAACATGACCGAATGTCTACTAACTGAACTGACAGATGAAGATGGTGGGCCACCACTACTCCTAGCAGCTGGGGTAAGATCACTCAGCAATGTAGAAGTCATTAGCGAATATTGAATATGCTTTCCTGATAATATTTTATTGTCATTCTTTTCAAAAATTCAAATCAAAACCAACTTGACTTCTGTTGGAGTCATATTATATTAGGAAAGGTACAGATTAAGTTGCTTTAACTAAGAAACCCTACTATTAAAGTGCCTGGAACTTTATTTCGTTTTCATGTAACAGTCCAGTGCAGTCATCTACCATGTTTGCTTTATGTAACCAAGGAATATCCTTTAATTCTCACCATCCATCAACCTGTAGGAAGGAGCAAAGCCTAGAGGATACACATCCACTCCTTTTAAAGGCAATATCCAGGCACTGCACACTTAATTTCTTCTCATATTCCAATGGCCAGAACTTTAGCATATGGCCAAACCCAGATGCAAGGGTTGCTGGGAAATGTAGTTTAGCTGGGTGGCCACATCCTCATCCAAAATTTTATGAGAAGGGGGGAAGTTATTCAGGAGCAACTTAAAATCAGTCACACCTGTACCATGCAAAATAATCTCCACAGGTAGAAACTTACATTCAGGCTTCCATGAGCTTTTACCTATTTTAAGAGTAACTCAGAATAAAACTTCTCTGTGATAGACCTCACATTCACACTAAGCAGTCTAACCTAGAGCTTGCAGTAACCACTGTGTTACTACTATTCTATAGCAACATTTTGATGGCAGTGTTTGGTTTTCTAAGTTTTCTCCATCTTCTATCCTGAGTTTTATGTATTCCTGGTTATTTCAGATATTTATAGTGTTTGTCTCTGAGTCACCCCTTTATTTCCTCTGATTCCATTGTAAGGCTTTTGACACAGTGTAAGTGTAAGCAATATTTAGAGATAGGTATATAGACTGAAAGAGTTTGTATTGAAGTTAGCTACCACTTTTGCATTTTTATCAAGTTTAAAGTCCCAGAAAAGTCGAAAACAAGAGACATCTACATATTGGTTTGGCATAGTATCATTGCTATCGAGCAAAAGATGAGGACAAATAATACCTGAAATAATGTCTGAAGGTTGTGTTTGAAAATTTGGTTTAAAAATTCTGGGACAGTCTTTTTTTCCTTCAGATTTTATCTTTTGACGTCTGGGACTAAATTGGCATCAAAGTTAGTGAAAACAGATTTGTCCTGTAAGATATTTTGGCAAAATTTATCAGGTAATTTAAAATGTTTATTCCTTGATTTGGTAATTTCCATTTTGGGAACTTCAGAGATTTGACACTAAACATGAGAAAATCCACACATAAAAATATTTATATCAATATAGTTTATAATAGTAAAACTGAAAAGAAACTAAATGTTCAATTAGAAGAGAATTGTTGAATAAAAATATTCATTTGATAGAAAATTGGCAACTATTAAAAATAACATGAAAAATATTCATAATATTAAGTGAAAAAAATCAGGATACTGATTAGCTAGCACATATTCTACATTTACTATATGTTAGGTGCTTTTCTAAGTACATTAAATGTGCTAGCTCTGAATTATCATAAGATCCCTGTGAAGAAGACCCTGATAGTATCCCTATTATGCAGATGAGGAAGTCTAGACACAGAAGATTTATAGAATCTTGATCAAGGTCATAAAGAAAGTAAATGACAAAGATGAGATTTGAACCCAGGCTCTGAAGCTTCAGAACCCATATTCTTAACTGCCAGGAGATGTTGCCTTATATGTAGAATATAGTGACTATGCCTGGTGGGGTAAAATTCTATTTTGTCTGCTTGAGGAAAGCATTGATTGATGTGACTTGAAATTTGTCTTGGAATTAATGGGCTCATTTACCTAAGGTGCCAGGGAGGTTTTTGAAGAGAAAGAGTCAAGACCGAACTCCTTTCTCCTAAACCAGTTGGACTGAGGTGGCCCTGAATGATGCTCTGGGATCAGGGAAGAGCAATTATGACTCCAGAGATAAACTTTGAATAAAAGCAGAAAAGTACAGAATGACCATGTGGGCTCTCCACTGCTCTAAAGCTATAGGTCAAAAGGGAATGGTGTGCTTCTATGGGTGATACAGGGATGAATGATATAGGGATATGCCCTATGCTAGCCAGGCTTGTGCCC
This sequence comes from Orcinus orca, assembly GCF_937001465.1. Classification (NCBI taxonomy): domain Eukaryota; kingdom Metazoa; phylum Chordata; class Mammalia; order Artiodactyla; family Delphinidae; genus Orcinus; species Orcinus orca. The sequence goes on from NC_064561.1 coordinate 35,806,927, forward strand.
TGCAAAGTGGTTTTTGTGACTGAATCCAGTTATAATCCTGGGATCCAAGACTAATGGTAGTGCAAAGATGTTTATCTTTAGCTCCCATCACACTGATGGAAAGCTCATCCTGTCTCCCACCTTGAAGAAGCCCTGTGACCTGCCTGGAGGGTAATAACTTCTTCAAAAGAAGGCTCAGGGCCAAGCATTAGCGTTGGAAACATACAGGATTGTGATGTATTTCAGTATCCGCAGTGGTGACTCTGCCTTTGTCCACTTTTCAATTCAACCCCAGGCATCTGTTTTGGGAACTGTTTGGACCAGACTAATCAGCTCTGGTCGTTATTCTGGAACCTTTCATCTTCAAGGTAGTACATACATATTCTGGCTCAAGTAAGAAAATGAGGGCAAACAGGACTTGTCCTTTGGATGAGAGAATTGCAGGTGAAGTTGTGTGTGTATGTATGTGTGTAAACATGGCCTGATTCCAGCTTAAGTATTGTGCTTTGGAACCAAACGGTAAAGATAAACAGTATGGTTACAAGAGATGATTGATGCTTTGCAAAACAAACAAAAATTATACATGAGGAAGAAAGATGGGAGGAAGTACAGCAAAACATTAACATTAATTGTTTTATGATAGTGTTTTTTTTCTTTTTCTCTGTTTTATTGGACAGTTTTGAACATAAAAGTAGAGAGAGCAGTGTAATAAACCCTGTGTTTCTATTACTCATCTTGAGTGATTTTCAACATTTTGCCATGTTTGTTCATCTTTCTCCCAACTATTGTGGGGAGGATGGTGGATCATTTTAAAGTAAACCCCACACATTCAACTGAGGACATTTCTTTTTTTTTTTTTTTTTTTTTTTTTTGCGGTACGCGGGCCTCTCACTGCTGTGGCCTCTCCCGTTGCGGAGCACAGGCTCCGGACACGCAGGCTCAGCGGCCATGGCTCATGGGCCCAGCCGCTCCGCGGCATTTGGGATCTTCCCGGACTGGGGCAAGAACCTGTGTCCCCTGCATCGGCAGGCGGACTCTCAACCACTGTGCCACCAGGGAAGCCCAGGACATTTTTTATGTCTAGCTGTCCCTCACATTTTTATTTGTTAGTTTATATTTTGTACTAAAACTCATTTTTTGTTTAAGTCCAGTATAATATGTTTACTGTGGAAAGTTTGGAAAATAGAGAAAAGTATTAGGAAAACAAACCATCTGTAACCCAACTTTCAAGACGTAACCACTGCTAACATATGACCATGCTGAATTTATACTTTTATACCCTATTTTTTTCATGTCTTATATCTTCAAAGATATTTTATGGAAATATATGATGGTGGTTCTTGAGGTATTAAAAATGTTGTCTATGTTCAACCTTTTCTTTAAGGAATAAGCGTTACTTTTCTAATGAAAAATAAAGGTAACGTTCTTTATCATTTTATCTGTAACTATTGTCGGGGAAAGACATGTTTCCTTAGGTTCTCTTCAAACTATTAATATCTTAAACATATTTATTTGTTTCAGTCTAACATTTAAAAGTATATGTATAGCTGATTCACTTTGTTATAAAGCAGAAACTAAACATTGTAAAGCAATTATACTCCAATAAAGATGTTAAAAACAAAAACAAGAAAAAAAGTATTTCTTCATCAATTCATTGTACCTTTTGAAGAAGAATCAACGTTTACAGAAGCAATTTTACTTGCTAACTACATAGAGGGGACATGATTTCAGCATTGCACTTGAATAATGCACTGCCTTCTAAACAGATAACATAAGGACCTTAGGGAAACACCAAGGATATGCATTTACGATCTGTGTACACAGTGAAATCTCAAGGAACTCAGCCCTTTACACACTTCATCTCAAAATGCCCAGATCAACCATGCATTAAAATTGAGTTGTTTAGGGAAATGCTCACCAATGTCATCTTTATAACCTCTTACAGGGAGCAAGGTTAATTCTGTAAAGTTGTTCCCTGCATTTTAATACCTCTTTAGTCTGCACTTTGGGCATGTGAAAATTAAATTAAGGGAAACAAATTAAATTGCCGAATTCTATCATATGTTAATTTTTTTTTTTTTTACATTTCTCTAAAACTAAAATGATTTACGTTTTGATTTGAAGGTTGCTTGGGTTGCTTTACTGTAGAAGGTCACCGAGACAAGTTTATTCATACCGACAACAGTCCATGACTCCAACCAGCATACTGGTTCCTTTTTAGAGAGGTGTCTTGCAGATGTCAGTAAATGCCTTGCTTTTCCTAATGCTGATTTCATGGGTCTGGGTAAGAATAATAGAAGGCAAGGTGCATGATAAATCTCAGTAAACAAATCAGGGTGTATGTTACCTTTGGGAAGTTCAGATACTTAGTAGTAAACCTCTGTTACTCTTTGGAGTGGCCCAATGAAGATAACTGTGTACCGCTGTTCATATGGTACACTCCAAGGGGGTGCCATTCACTGTACTATCTTGTCAATGGCACCTTTTAAAGTTATGTAACACATCAGGAAAAAAATTCTATCACAGTGGTATCATGGAAAAAACATTGTTCTGAGAGCAGGAAGAGTGCGATTCCTTACCTGACTTTGCTAGTGTTGAGCCATTATCTTGTCAAACATTGTAAAGAGTAAAAGCATAATTTGCTCATCTGGCTAATCAATTTATATCAGTAATGGGTGTTATACTTTAGTGACTATTTTTATGTTTTGTTTAAGATCATATTGACAAGAATTAGACACCTAAAATGATAGCAACTGGCATTTTAAAAATAATGTCTTTGTAAATAGTGCTGCTGCAAACACTGGGCCAAGACATGGAAACAACCTAAATGTCCGTAGACAGATGAATGGATAAAGGAGCTGTGGTACCTATATACAGTGGAATACTACTCAGCCATAAAAACAATGAAATATTGCCATTTGCAGCAACATGATGGACCTAGAGATTATCACACTAAGTGATGTAAGTCAGAGAAAGACAAATAACATATGCTATCACACATGGAATGTAAAAAAAAATGATACAAATAAACTTATTTACAAAACAGAAATAGGCTCACAGATGTAGAAAACAAACTTATGGTTACCAAAGTGGAAAGGGGAGGGATAGATTAGGAATTTGGGATTAACATATACACACAATTATATATAACTTAGGTAAACAACAAGGACCTACTGTATAGCACAGGGAACTATACTCAGTATCTCGTAGTAACCTATAATGGAAAAGAATCTGGAAAAGAATACGTATATGTGTGTGTGTGTGTGTGTGTGTATAGGTAGGTAGATAGATAGATATCTGAATCACTTTCCTGTACACTTGAAACTAATACAACATTGTAAATTAACTATACTTCAGTTAAAAAAAGAATACACCATAGGAATCACAACAGGAAAAAATAGCTTTGAGATATAATTCAACTATTTAAAGTGGAAAATTCAGTAGTTTTTAACAGATTCACAGAATTGTGCAACAAACAACATGATTTTAGAACATTTTCATCACCCCAAAAAGAAACTTCATATCCATTAGCAGTCAATCCCCATTTCCCTCCAACTTCCCCTACTCCCATATTCTAGTCTTGGGAAACCACTAATGAACTTTTTTGTCGCTATAGATTTGCTTATTCTAGACATTTCATATAAATGGTATCATGCAATGTGTAGTCTTTTGTGACTGACTTCTTTCATTTAGCATAATATTTTTAAGGTTTGTCCATGTTGTACCATGTATCAATACTTCATTCCTTTTTATTGCTGAATAATATTTCATTATATGCATAAACCACCTTTGCTTATCAAATGGTCAGGTGACAGGCATTTGGGTTTTCCTCATTCTTTGACTATTATCAGTAATGCTGCTGTGAACATTTTTGTGTAACTTTGTGTGTGAGAACAGATGTCTTTACTTCATTTGGGTATGTAGCAAGGAGTGGAATTGCTAGGTCAAATGATAAAATCTGTGTTTAACATTTTGAGATTTTAGGTTGTTTTCCAGTGTGGCTGTACCATTTTACAATCCCACCAGCAGTGTATGATGGTTCCAATTTTCCACATCCTAAGAACAGTTGTTATTATCTGCCTTTTTGATTACAGCTATCCTAGTGGGTGTAGAGTGGCATCTCATTGTGTTTTGATTTGCATTTCCCCAGTGGGTAACATGTGCTTATTGGGCAGTTGTATTTCTTCTTTGGAGAAATGTCTATTCAGCAATCCATTTTAATTGAGTGTTTCTCAAATAATAATTTCTTAGTAGAAACTTGAGAGTTCTCAAATTCTTAATAAGTGAGATATACTAGACTTTTTAAATCCTAAGTTTAATGTCATTTTATGTGATGTGTATAATCTGAAGAGGTTACACAGCCCATAGTATCTCTCCCCACCAGACTATATACTCCAAGAAGACAAATACAGTCTGTTTTAGTTATTAGCGAGTTTTTAGCAGCTAGTACTGGACTTTTAATATGAGAGATAATAAAATTTATTTGATGGATAAATGAATGGAGACATCTCTTGTTCAAAAACACCAACGTATTCTGCTCACCTGGGCTGGTTTATATGACCTCTTCTATCCCGACTAGGTCAGGTTTATCCTGAAATTATTAAAAGTAACAGTAAAATCTTAATCACCTGCAACTTAAAAATTATTATAATTAACCAAAAATATACTTGATTCAAGAGAATACCACCCCTGTGAAGAAAAGAACATGATTCAGATCATATCTTTGGGTCTTTCCAAGTAGGGCATTGTGATATAATAAGAAATATATATTTGATCTTTGTCCTTGGTTCTTAGCACAGAACAACTAATATAATAAAATAATATTTGCTTTTTTTCCCCTCAGTTCCTGAAATAGCTCCGAAGTGATAAAGGTAAAAGGAGCATCTTTTGTTATTCATAACAAGTCCTTTTCAACTACACCTGCATTTATTTTAATGAGATGACTTTTGGAAAGTACCTAGGATAGGAAGCTGATTACTGTGAACCAATCATGTGATTAGAGAGTTGGCACTTTTGGCCCCAGCCCCCAATCCCTGGGGAGGGGAGAGGAGCTGGAGATTGTTAATCACCAGTGGCCGATAATTTAATCGCTCATGCCTATTTAGTAAAAACTTCATTAAAAACCCTAACCAAAGAGGTTTGAAGAGTTTCTCGGTTAGTGAACAAGAATGTATCCAAGTGCCAGTAGGGTGGTACACTCCAAACTTCATGGGGAAAGAAGCTCCTGTGCTTGGGACCCTTCTGGACCTCATCCTATGTATCTCTTCATCTGGCTGTTCATTTGTATCCATTAATGTATCCTTCATAGTAAATTGGTAATAGTGAGTCAGCTGTTTCCCTGGGTTCTGTTAACCATTCCAGAGAATAATTGAACCCGAGCAGAAAGTCATGGGAACCTCCAATTTATAGCTGCTCATGCAGAAGTACAGTAAGTCCCCTACATACGAACCTTCAAGTTGTGAACTTTCAAAGATGCAAACATGCCTCTGGTTCTAGCATGGAACCAGAACCTGTGTCATCAACGTCAGGCATCAGTGACATTGCAACTTGCCCTCCGTCTCCTATTGCTGATGATCATTCAGCTCCACCATCTCCCCACCTTCTCTCCCTCCTCCAGTCAGTAACTCTTCTTGCCTGTTCACTCGATGCCAGCTCCAGTATCCCAGCTGTTGTACTGTACCACTGTGCTTTTCAAGGTACTGTACTGTAAGCTTAAAAATGTTTCTTTATTTTTTTGTGTTTGTTTTTTATCTATTATTTGTGTGAAAAGTACTGTAAACCTATTACAGTACAGTACTATGTAGCCAATTCTGTTAGTTGGGTACCTAGGCTAACTTTGTTGGACTTATGAACAAATTGGACTTATGAACGTGTTCTCAGAACGGAACTTGTTCGTATGTAGGGGACTCACTGTATCGGTGACAACCAGGGCCTTGCAATTGGCATCTGAAGGTGGGGGCAATCTTGTGGGCCTGATCCCTTAAACTGTGCTGTCTGTATTAACTTCAGAAGGATCCCAAGCACAGTAGCCATTTTGGCAGGTGTGAGGTGATATGTCATTGTTGTATTGATTTGCATTTCCCTGATGATTAGAGATACTGAGCATCTTTTCATGTGCCTTCCTTCTTTTGTAATATCTTTTCTATATAAAGTTCTAAAATGCTCATATTTAGCATAACAATGGATATAATAGATTTTCTTTCTTCTGGTTCATATATGTTTACTATTTATTTTATATTATTGTGTATTTTTTTTCCACTTTGTTTTTCATTGGTTGGACCAAGCTGCTTTTTTCCCCCCCAATCTCTTTTGCTATTTTGGAGTTTAATTGTTCTTTCTGTTTCTCTAATATCCACCTACGTTTGTTAATGGCAAAATACATGTATCATTTTATGAAAGTAATTTATAAATAATTCTCATAATAAACTATGTTTTTCAATTCCAAGAAGACACATTGAGAATAGTCTACATCTGTATCCTATTACATTTTAATGTTTTATTCATTTTTTCTGAGATATCTTAGTATTTTTAGTTCCAGATTATTGTTTTTTATCTTTTTTAAAAAAATATTTTTTTAAATTTATTTTTGGCTGCATTTGGTCTCTGTTGCTTTCTCTAGTTGCGGCGAGTGGGGGTTACTCTTTGTTGGGGGGCGTGGGTTTCTCATTGCAGTGGCTTCTCTTGTTGCAGAGCATGGGCTCTAGGAGCGTGGGCTCAGTAGTTGTGGCACGCGGGCTCAGAAATTGTGGCACGCATAGGCTCAGTAGTTGGCGCCCGGGTTTAGTTGCTCCACTGCATGTGGGATCTTCTTGGACCAGGGCTTGAACCCGTGTTGCCTGCATTAGCAGGTGGGTTCTTTTTTTTTTGGTGGGGGGGTAGTTTCACATTTTGACTTTTTAAATTTTTTTTTACATCTTTATTGGAGTATAATTGCTTTACAATGGTGTGTTAGTTTCTGCTTTATAACAAAGTGAATCAGTTATACACATACATATGTTCTCATATCTCTTCCCTCTTGCATCTCCCTCCCTCCCACCCTCCCTATCCCACCCCTATAGGTGGTCACAAAGCACCGAGCTGATCTCCCTGTGCTATGTGGCTGCTTCCCACTAACTGTCTGTTTTACATTTGGTAGTGTATATATGTCCATGCCACTCTTTCACTTCGTCCCAGCTTACCCTTCCCCCTCCCCATATCCTCAAGTCCATTCTCTAGTAGGTCTGTGTCTTTATTCCTGTCTTACCCCTAGTTTCTTCATGACATTTTTTTTCTTAAATTCCATATATATGTGTTAGCATATGGTATTTGTCTTTCTCTTTCTGACTTACTTCACTCTGTATGACAGACTCTAGGTCCATCCACCTCACTACAAATAGCTCAATTTCGTTTCTTTTTATGGCTGAGTAATATTTCATTGTATATATATGTCACATCTTCTTTATCCATTCATCCGATGATAGACATTTAGGTTGTTTCCATGTCCTGGCTATTGTAAATAGAGCTACAATGAACATTTTGGTACATGACTCTTTTTGAATTATGGTTTTCTCAGGGTATATGCCCAGTAGTGGGATTGCTGGGTCATATGGTAGTTGTATTTGTAGATTTTTAAGGAACCTCCATACTGTTCTCCATAGTGGCTGTACCAATTCACATTCCCACCAGCAGTGCTAGAGTGTTCCCTTTTCTCCACATCCTCTCCAGCATTTATTGTTTCTAGATTTTTTGATGGTGGCCATTCTGACTGGTGTGAGATGATATCTCATTGTAGTTTTGATTTGCATTTCTCTAATGATTAATGATATTGAGCATTCTTTCATGTGTTTGTTGGCAGTCTGTATATCTTCTTTGGAGAAATGTCTATTTAGGTCTTCTGCCCATTTTTGGATTGGGTTGTTTGTTTTTTTGTTATTGAGCTGCTTGTAAATTTTGGAGATTAATCCTTTGTCAGTTTCGTTTGCAAATATTTTCTCCCATTTTGAGGGTTGTCTTCTCTTCTTGTTTATGGTTTCCTTAGCTGTGCAAAAGCTTTTAAGTTTCATTAGGTCCCATTTGTTTATTTTTTTTTTTATTTCCATTCTCTAGGAGGTGGGTCAAAAAGGACATTGCTGGGGCTTCCCTGGTGGCGCAGTGGTTGAGAGTCCGCCTGCCGATGCAGGGGACACGGGTTCGTGCCCCAGTCCGGGAAGATCCCACATGACGTGGAGCGGCTAGGCCCGTGAGCCATGGCCGCTGAGCCTGCGCGTCCGGAGCCTATGCTCCTCAGTGATTTATGTCATAGAGTGTTCTAGCAGGTGGATTCTTAACCACTGCGCCCCCAGGGAAGTCCCAGATTATTGTTATGTTTTCCCCAGTAGTATTTCTTTTCTATGCCAAGAATCCTTACTTGGCTCTTAAATTACATACCCTCAACCACTATATTATTATCCATTTAGATTCAACTGTGTATACTGCAAAGTTCATTGTTCTATTTTCTTTCAATTTTTTATCTTACTTTGAGGTCTCTGCCCTAACACTTGTATTTTCGGTTATATTTTTTTCCTGAGAATTTTTCTCAGAAAAAATTCTTTAATTTACTTAATGATATTTTATTCCTGGACCACCTATTATTTTTAGCTAGTACTCTCAGATTCATCATGCAAGTCTTGCTTCCCATCTCTTCTATTATTATTTTTTGTATTATGTCTTTCTCTTAATCTTCCAGACCACTAAGTTGGATTTCCAAAATGCCTATTCAGTTCCTCATCAATTTGTCCTTGAATTTTAAGTTGTATATCACTTTCTTTCATGTAAGCTTTTTTTGTGCTAATTTTGAATGTCTTTAATTGCTCTTATTGTTTTTTTCTGTTACTCAAGTTACTATCTTTTTCCCCAGTAGTTCTGTTTCACTGAGTCTCTCATTCTGTTTTTTTCTGCTTATGTTTTCCTTATCTAGTGGCCTTTTTTTTTGCCCCTGTGTTTGCTTCTTGGTGCTGAGGTTGAATTTCTGGAGCATGTTGAGTCCTGACCATCTGCAGTATCTATCCAGTTAGTCTTGGTTGAGCTAGTGAGCCAGGCAGCAACTTGTAAGGCTCCTTCTCGAGTCTAGATCCCTGAGGGAAGCTTCTCTGCTTACCAACTTCATTATTGCTAAAGCTGGTGTTCCTCATCTTGTGAGAGAAGAGATGTTTTCATGCAACATTTACTCCTTTTTAGGTCCTCTGATCCAGAGTCACATCCAACTTCCAAGACACATTACTTATGCAGGGGCAGTATGTCAGTATTTCTTCACCATGTTTGGTTAGATACCCATTTTAGAGGTCTCTCCAGACCATTACCAGACTCTCACTTCTTCCTTATCTCTTCTTGAGAACTCAGCATGGCCAGAGGACTTGACTCTATCTTTCAAAAACCAGCTTAACTTGGGAGATGATCTGTTGGATTACACTTCATGAGCAAGGGAACCAGAGCCAATTTCAGTTTGTCATTTTATAAGAATCTCCTTCTATCCATCAGTTCTTCAGAAGTTATTACCCATATAGGAACTGAAATGTGTTTTCCGTTCTTATACTTATTCTTTGTTTCTGAGAACCAGTGAGCTACATCCATCATTAGGTATCTTTTGCAGTGAAAAACAACAGTAAATTTCCTGCTTTTGAGTAGAGTTAAAGTCTGAGAGAAAAGTCTTTTTTTTTTTCATTTACTTGAAATACCAACATGATTATACTGTTGATAGCATAACCTGTAGTCATTGAAGAGAAAAACTAGCTTCAGAATGGTAAGACACATATAAGTCAGTGTATTCACATGACTACCGTATTTATAGAGTCAGTTAGCTACTGAATGTCTGATTTGGATCAGTTCCTGTGTCAGAGATGATTGTTTGTAGGTAACACCGGCTGTTGCAAATAAGTAGGTGCTGGAAGGAATTCATCTTCTCAAGAAGCATGAATTTATTGAATACCTGTACAAAGAATTGTATTGTCTTGAGAGATTATGTTGGAGAAGGGATGGGCAAAGAGGAGAGTGAAAGCAGTAAGAGTTTAGACCCTACTCCTGAGGACCTCACACATCTAAGTATATAGAATATATTATATCTGTATAATGAAGATTATATTAGAAACCTGTACATGAATGGATGATTACAAAAAGACACACTTAAAGATATATATTGAGAGACCATCTATTGAATCCTTGTAGTGTAGAAGAAAGATCAGAAAACTGTGGGCTTAAACAATTTGCTTACTTACTAGATGAGTAATCTTGAGTCTTAAAAATAGGAATATAGTTAGGGAGAAATAAGATGGTTCTGTTTCAGAAATTTAAGTTTAGAATTATATATACCAGAATGCAGAATTAAAGCTGTATAACCTCTATCTTCCTATTCACAATCACTGGAAAGGCATATTAGTTATAACGTCACTTAAATAACAAAAATAGCTAACATATATTGAGCCCTAACCATGGATCAAGCATTGTGCTAAGTACTTTACATGTATTATCTCATTTTACCCTCACAACAGTCTTATGTGTTACATACTATTATTATCACTGTTTTACACATGGGGATATTTATGATTAGACAAGTGAGTGTGTATGAGTGTATGTGCCTGGATATGGGCATGGACAGTAGAGATATGTGTGTGTGTGTGGTTGTATGTTAAATTGTCTTGCAAAGCTTGCCTCAGACACTTTTTCTTTTCTTTTTAAACTAGTTCAGTATGATGAAAATTGACAGTGCAAAAAATCTTGGCTCTTATTGGAATTGGTAAACTGGCTTCCCATTTGAGTTTTATAGTTGTGTTCACTCTGATGTCAATTTATGATTCTCTTAATGCTAAAATCAAATCATAGGATATATATCTAAACTTAGCACAACTTGAAAAAGATGAAACTAGAAACTAGTACGTATTACTGATCTCAGGTAAGACAGTCAGCACTTGTCTGCCCAGTACTATTGCCTAAAGCCCAGGTTACATTTCATTCCTACTGCTTTAGGGCCTCCTATATATTTCATTCCAACTAAAGCATAAAAACAAAACAAAACAAAACTAATGAGATCTTAATAAAAAATAGATTCTTGACAGCATTTAAGGGTCACTTAACATTTATGTGATTTATAATCAAATATTAGACTATCTCTTATACTGTTGGTTCCTCATTTTGCAATTTCCTATGTTCCCGTACTAAAGATTACCAAGAACAAGCTTTATGATGCCTAAATAGTGATATAATTGAATTGCCGTGTACACTAATGAAATTAATTTAGAAAAATATTTTCTAACCTTTAGATTTTAAAATAACAAAACACTTTTCAAAAAAATAGCATCTTATTTGGAATTAGCTGGTGGATTTAAAACAAATTCTTCAACACCCTTTCCTCCAAAAGGAGGAGTCTAAGTCTTCCTGCTTTGACTGTGGGCTGGCCTTACTGACTCTCTTCTAACAAATAGAATATGGCAATAATGATTGTGAGTAACTAGGTCAAAAATGACATTGGGGTTCTCTTTCTTCTCTATCTCTTGGATCACCACTCTGGGAGAAGTTAACTACTGTGTCATGAAGATGCTCAACAGTGTTATGGAGAGTTCCACGCAGTGAGCAACTGAGGCCTCCAGCTAACAGCTGTGTGAATGAGTCATCTTGGAAACAGATGACTGTAGCATTAGGCAGGAACTTAACTGCAACCTCATGAATGACCCTGAACCATAACCACGTAGCTAAGCTAGCTCCCACATTACTGACTCTAAAAACTGTGGGAACACATAAATATTTTTTAAGTAATTACATTTAGGGATAAATTTGTTACACAGCAATGATTAACTAATAAAAGGACCAATATATAAAATAGTTTTAAGTGGGACTGCTACTTTTGAAGATTTTTATTTAGGAACCAGGAGAAACTTGTCTCCCTAGGGCTACTTCTGTTTCTCCAGCTCAGGTCTGTGAAACACCTTAGCATGGATATAATGACTTAACAGAGCATTAGATTGTGGCCCATTGGTATAGAAGCCTCTTCTGTGTTCTTGAGATGATGATTCAATTTGATTTAATTTGCTAAATCAGAAATATCTTCCTATAATGAAAGGAAAGAAGAGGCTTGATCTACAACATCCTAACTTTCCCTAACTCAATGCACCAGGATAGAAATTACCTGCAGACTGAAGGTAGATAGTATTCCCTTCCCAGTGTGTGAACATGGAGAAAAGCTCTCTGATATTCTGCATACTATGTGTGCATATACTAGATGCATGCATGTGTGTGTGTGTGTGTGTGTGTGTGTGTGTGTGTGCATATCCTGGAATTATATTTATTTATCCTTAAAACTCTTAATTATGATCTCTGAAGGCTATTTTGGTGTAGCAAGACCAAAATTCAATACTGGGTATGCCACAATCCAGTCATATCAACTCTGGAAAATTATTCATCTCTTTGGAGCTCAGTTTTCTTAACTGTAAAGTAAGGATAATAGTCATATCTCAAAGAATTTATATTCTTGGTAATATATATGTGTATGTCCTAGTACAGTTCCTATAACAAAGTAGGCACTTAAAAAATGATTCTTGTTTTCCTCTTATCCACTGCTTTTCACTTTTTCCTTAATGCAGAAATATCAACTTAAATAGCAGTTCATATTCTTCTCTCTCTTCCCTCCCCCAACTTTCTCTCTCCTTCTCTCCTTCTCTTTCTCTCTCTTCTATTTTGCTATAAAAATAAAGCAGATTAAAGCTCATATAAATTAGAATTATGTATTATACATGTAGAAACCACATTAGCTGAGATTTTTGCCATAAGTTTTCTTTCTTTTCCATGGTTCATTATTTCTATTTCTGTTTTAATGTGCTTTATTGTATATGTGAGATTTTTTTTTTTTGGATAAGCTGACTACAGTCCTTTTTGACAGTAGGCAAGGCATATAAATAAATAATAATGGTTTTTAAAAACTATGTTTTTTTAGGTTGGAAAGACTTATATTAATCAAAAAAAATTTATAACTCAAAAACTCTGAGCATTCAAGATCCTTTTTGCTGTGACGTTTTCTTGAACATACTCACTGGCTGAGAATGGAACTTATGAATGCCTTCCAAGGACTCTAAAGTCTGTAACAGTAATACATTTATATATTTAAAACTTTTTCTTTCTCTAAATATTGAGGACTATACGAAACTTTCTATTGATCTTTTGGTTGATGCTGGGGAAAATATTATAGAAATAAAAATACATAGAAACAGAGATGATGATATTTATATGAGAAACAGGTGAATTCAAGGCAAAAGGCATTAGATAAATAAAACAGGAATATGTGACATAGTTTAAGTACAAGTCACTGAAAAGTTACAAAAATGATATATAATCATAATACAAATAATATAACCCTAGTATCAAAGTGTATAAAGCGTCAGTTGTTAAAGAGAAAAAGATAATTTGATAACATACATTAATTTATTCAGTCATTAAAATATATTCTGAATACTTTGGCTGTTTGTACTAGTCATTGGGGACATAGCAATAAAAAAAACAGAAAAAGTCATTGTGTTCAAGGAGTTCACATTCTGCTTTATGGAGAATAACCACATACCAAACATATATCCAGTGGGTCAGATGATGATATGTAATTTGAAGGAAAATAAGGCATAGTAAAGAGTGATGGGATAGGGCTATTTTATATCAGGTGGTTAGGGAAGACCTCCGCAAAGATTTGATATTTGAGTACAGATCTCAAAGAAGCACACAAGCCATGCTGATATCTCAGGCAATAGCTTTTCAGGAAGAGGACACAGCAAATGAAAATCCCAAAGTAAGAGCAACAGGAGGCCTGGTTGATTAGAGTAGATAGAGCCAGTATGAAATCAGAGCAAACAAGAGGCCAGATATCCCACCTTTTATTTCTCTGGGAGAAATAAAATGAAAAAAAAAAAAAAAAAAAAAAACGATGGGCTCCCCTATAATTTCTGTTATAATTTCTTATCAATCAATGAAGTTATTGCTGTTAGCTAAAAGCATGGATCAGTACACTATGGTTTGTTGAAATAACTCAATAAACATAAAGAACATGTTTATAAACATAAATTTATAAACATAAATTGTTCTATATGTTCAATAAACATACAGAACAATTTAACATAAATGTTCAACAAGTACCTGCTTAGTAGGATACAAGCTGCAGTAGTTAACTGTTGTTACTCACAACTAATAAGTATATTATTTTGCTTGAGGTAGGAGTATTGACAATTTAAATATTGACAATATTTGGAAACTTATTTCATAGCTGAAGGTTCTCATGATAATGACAAATGACAGTTATATCACAATTTCCACTCAAAGGTTTTGACACAAAGTATGCCACAAACCTTTTAAATGACATAAATATGTCACACACAAGTAAAAACAGCTACCTATCGTGTAAAAAGCAGGAGGCAACTTGTAAAAGGCCTCAAGAATGTACATACGTAGGAAAGTTCTACACTTAAGAAAATAAATTCGTAAACTTCTTAAATGAAAAAAACATCTTCTCAAAGCCTCTTAGATAGCCTCATCCACCAGAGGGCAGACAGCAGAAATAAGAAGAACTACAATCCTGCAGCCTGTGGAATGAAAACCACGTTCACAGAAAGACAAAATGAAAAGACAGAGGGCTATGTACCAGATGGAGGAACAAGATAAAACCCCAGAAAAATAATTAAATGAAGTGGAGATAGGCAACCTTCCAGAAAAAGAATTCAGAATAACGATAGTGAAGATGATCCAGGACCTCAGAGAAAGAATAGAGGCAAAGATTGAGAAGATGCAAGAAATGTTTAACAAAGACCTAGAAAAATTAAAGAACAAATACCTAGAAGAATGAAAGAAGAAACAGAGATGAACAATACAATAATTGAAATGAAATATACACTAGAAGGAATCAATAGCAGAATAACTGAGGCGAAAGAACAGATAAATGACTGGGAAGACAGAATGGTGGAATTCACTGCCAAGAGAATAAAGAAAAAAGAATGAAAAGAAATGAAGACAGCCTAAGAGACCACTGGGACAATATTAAACGCACCAACATTCACATTATAGGGGTCCCAGAAGGAGAAGAGAGAGAGAAAGGACCTGAGAAAATATGTGAAGAGATTATAGTCAAAAACTTCCCTAACATGGGAAAGGAAATAGCCACCCAAGTCCAGGAAGCGCAGAGAGTCCTAGGCAGGCTAAACCCGAGGAGAAACACGCCCAAACACATAGTAATCAAATTGACAAAAATTAAAGATAAAGAAAAATTATTAAAAGCAAAAAGGGAAAAATGACAACATACAAGCGGACTCCTGTAAGGTTAACAGCTGATTTCGCAGCAGAAATTCTACAAGCCAGAGGGAGTGGCACTATATATTTAAAGTGATGAAAGGGAAGAACCTACAACCAAGATAACTCTACCTGGCAAGGATCTCATTCAGATTTGAGGGAGAAATCAAAAGCTTTACAGACAAGCAAAAGCTAAGAGAATTCAGCACCACCAAACCAGTTCTACAACAAATGCTAAAGGAACTCCTTTAAGTGGGAAACACAGGAGAAGGAAAGGACCTACAAAAACAAACTAAAAATAATTAAATTCTAATAGGAACATACATATTGATAATCACCTTAAATATGAATGGAATAAATGCTCCAACCAAAAGACATAGGCTCCCTGAATGGATACAAATACAAGAACTGTATATATTCTGTCTACAAGACACCCACTTCAGACCTAGGAACACATACAGACTGAAAGTGAGGGGATGGAAAAAGCTATTCCATGCAAATGGAAATCAAAAGAAAGCTGGAGTAGCAATCCTCATATCAGATAAAATAGCCTTTAAAATAAGGAATGTTACAAGAGACAAGGAAGGACACTACATAATGATCAAGGGATCAATCCAAGAAGAAGATATAACAATTATAAATATATATGCACCCAACATAGGAGCACCTCAATACATAAGGCAATTGCTAACAGCTATAAAAGAGGAAATCAACAGTAACACGATAATAGTGGGGTTAACACCTCACACCAATGGAAACATCATCTAGACAGAAAATTAATAAGGAAACACAAGCTTTAAATGACACAATAGACCAGATAGATTTAATTGACATTAATAAGACATTTCATCCAAAAACAGCAGATTACACTTTCTTCTCAAGTGCACATGGAACATTCTCCAGGATAGATCACATCTTGGGTCACAAATCAAGCCTCAATAAATTTAAGAAAATTGAAATCATATCAAGCATCTTTTCTGACCACAACACTATGAGATTAGAAATCAGTTACAAGGAAAAAAATGTAAAAAACACAAACACATGGAGGCTAAACAATACACTACGAAATAACCAAGATATCACTGAAGAAATCAAAGAGGAAATCAAAAAATACCTAGAGACAAATGACAATGAAAACATGATGATCTAAAACCTATGGGATGCAGCAAAAGCAGTTCTAAGAGGAAAGTTTATAGCAATACAGTCCTACCTCAAGAAACAAAAAACATCTCAAATAACCTTACACCTAAAGAAATTAGAGAAAGAAGGACAAAAAAGATCCCCAAAGTTAGCAGAAGGAAAGAAATCATAAAGATCAGAGCAGAAATAAATGAAAAATAAAGAAATCAATAGTAAGGATCAATAAAACTAAAAGCTGGTTCTTTGAGAAAACTGATAAACCTTTAGCTAGATTCATCAAGAAAAAGAGGGAGAGGACTCAAATCAGTAAAATTAGAAATGAAAAAGGAGAAGTTACAATGGATACCAAAGAAATACAAAGCATCATAAGAGACTACTACAGTCAACTCTATGCCAATAAAACGGACAACCTGGAAGAAATGGACAAATTCTTAGAAAGGTATAACCTTCCAAGACTGAACCAGGAAGAAGTAATGAAATTGAAACTGTGATTAAAAATCTTTCAAAAAACAGAAGTCCAGGACCAGATGGCTTCACAGATGAATTCTACCAAACGTTTAGAGAAGAGCTAACACCCAATCTTCTCAAACTATTTCAAAAACTTGCAGAGGAAGGAACACTCCCAAACTCATTCTACGAGACCACCATCAACCTGATACCAAAACCAGACAAATATATTACAAAAAAACAAAATTACAGACCAGTATCACTGATGAATATAGATGCAAAAATCCTCAACAAAATACTAGCAAACAGAAGCCAACAACACATTAAAAGGATCATACACCATGATCAAGTGGGATTCATCCCAGGGATGCAAGTATTCTTCAATATATGCAAATCAGTCACTGTGATACACTATATTAATAAATCGAAGAATAAAAACCATATGATCATCTCAATAGATGCAGAAAAAGCTTTTGACCAAATTCAACACTGATTTATGATAAAAACTCTTCAGAAAGTGGGCATAGAGGGAACCTACCTCAACATAATAAAGCCCATATATGACAAACCCACAGCAAACATCATCTGAATGGTGAAAAACTGAAAGCATTTCTTCTAAGATCAGGAACAAGACAGTGATGTCCACTGTAACCACTATTATTCAACATAGTTTTGGAAGTTTTAGCCGTGGCAATCAGTGAAGAAAAATAAATAAAAGGAATACAAATTGTAAAAGAAGTAAAATTGTTACTGTTTGCAGATGGCATGATACTATACATAGAAAATCCTAAAGATGCCACCAGAAAATTACTAGAGCTAATCAGTGAATTTGGTAAAGTTGCATGATACAAATTTAATGGCAGAAGTCTCTTGCATTCCTATACACTAACCATGAAAGATCAGAAAGAGAAATTAAGGAAACAGTCCCATTCACTATTGCAACAAAAATAATAAATACCTAGGAATAAACCTATTTAAGGAGGTAAAAGACCTGTACTCAGAAAACTATAAGGCACTGATGAAAGAAATCAAAGTTGACACAAACAGATGGAGAGATATACCATGTTCTTGGTTTGGAAGAATCAATATTGTGAAGATGACTATACTACCCAAAGTAATCTACAGATTCAATGCAATCCCTATCAAATTACCAACAGCAATTTTTACAGAAGTAGAACAAAAAATCTTAAAATTTGTATGGAGACACAAAAGACCCCAAATAGCCAAAGCAATCTTGAGGGAAAAAAACAGAGCTGGAGGAATCAGACTCCCTGACTTGGAACTATACTACAAAGATACAGTAATCAAGACAGTATGGTACTGGCACAAAAACAGAAATATAGATCAATGGAACAGGATAGAAAGCCCAGAGATAAAGCCATGAACCTATGGTCAACTACTCTATGACAGTGGAGGCAATGATATACAATGGAGAAAAGACAGGCTCTTCAGTAAATGGTGCTGGGAAAACTGTACAGCTACATGTAAAAGAATGAAATTAGAAAACCCTTTAATGCCATACACAAAAATAAACACCAAATTGATTAAAGACCTAAATGTAAGACTGGACTCTAAAACATAGGAAGAATGCTCTTTGACATAAATCACAGCAAAATCTTTTTTGACCCACCTCCTAGAATAATGGAAATAAAAACAAAAATAAACAAAGGGATTTAATTAAACTTAAAAGCTTTTGCACAGCAAAGGAAACTATAAAGAAGACAAAAAGACAACCCTCAGAATGGGAGAAAATATTTGCAAACAAGTCAATGGACAATGGATTAATCTCCAAAATATATAAAGAGCTCATGCAGTTCAATATTAAAAAAGCAACCCAATCAAAAAATGGGAAGAAGACAGAAATAGGCATTTCTCAAAGAAGACATACAGATGGCCAATAGGCACATGACAACCTGCTCAACATCACTAATTATTAGAGAAATGCAAACCAAAACTACAGTGAGGTATCACCTCACACCAGTTAGAATGGACATCATCAGAAAATCTACAAACAACTATTGCTGGAGAGGGTGTGGATAAAAGGGAACGGTCTTACCCTGTTGGTGGGCATGTAAATTGATAGAGCCACTATGGAGAACAATATGGAGGTTCGTTAAAAAATGAAAAATAGAATTACCATATTACCCAGCAATCCAACTACTTGGCATATACCCAGAGAGAACCATAATTCAAAAAGATACATGCACCCCAATGTTCATTGCAGAACTATTTACAATAGCTAGGTCATGGAAGCAACCAAAATGCCCATCAACAGACAAATGGATAGAGAAGATGTGGTACACGTATACAATGGAATATTACTCAGCCATAAAAAGGAACGAAATTGGGTCATTTGTAGAGACGGGGATGGATCTAGAGACTGTCATACAGAGTGAAGTAAGTAAGATAGAGAAAAACAAATATTGTGTATTAACACATATATTAACAATCTGGAAAAATGGTACAGATGAACCAGTTTGCAAGGCAGAAATAGACACACAGATGTAGAGAACAAACGTAAAGGATACCAAGTGGGTAAAGTGGGGGTGTGGTGGGATAAACTGGGAGATTGAGATTGACATATATACCCTAATATGTATAAAATAGATAACTAATATGAACCTGCTGTATTAAAAAATGAAATAAAAATTAAAAAAAATCATCTTCTGCAAAATGTCATTCAAATCTCCTTAGTTTTTATAACTATAAATGTTTTGGCTTTATTTAGAAAAGGTCACTAAGGGCTTTTTTTGCTTACATTCATCAAATACAAGAATGTCAAATATAATTCTTTGTATAAAAGTAGATATTCAATAATTTTTTGTTTAGAGAATATGTAAATGGTAATAGGCTTTGGTGTCATGGATCCTTTCTATTATCAATTCTTAAACCTTGATGTGTACATCTGCATAATAATCATAAAATAGCCATTGATGATTGTGATAAAGGGACCCTTAAAGGAACTCTTAAAAAAACCTGGAGAACTCTTTATCTAGAATAGTATTTGTCCTTTTCATCTTCCCAATAATTTTTTCTCAATATAAAATTTCTCTTTCCTTAATTATATACTATTCTGAATTAAAGGGGGGAATTTCAGAGTTTAGCATTGTGTGCCATGCTATGTGTTGACATAAACAAAGTTTATTGTTTTTTAATTTTAAGTTAGAACAATTTATTAAAAGGGTTATGAAACATCTTTTGAGGATTCAAAAAGATGGGCCATAACAATAATAGGACAGTGATTTGTGAGAGTACAATTTCTGAGTTTTACATGATATACTAAGGTATGAAAGTAAATTGTGAGACTAAGCACAATTTGTTTTAATTGACTGCTATGGAAAAGTTTTAATTTCATGAAGATACTCATTAAATATAAAAACACTACAGGGCTTCCCTGGTGGCGCAGTGGTTGAGAGTCCGCCTGCCGATGCAGGGGACACGGGTTCGTGCCCCGGTCCAGGAAGATTCCACATGCCGCGGAGCGGTTGGGCCCGTGAGCCATGGCCGCTGAGCCTGCGCGTCTGGAGCCTGTGCTCCGCAACGGGAGAGGCCACAACAGAGGCCCGAGTACCAGAAAAAAAAAAAAACAAAAAAAACAGTACAAAATATGATTTTAAAAAGTACTTGCTAGTAACCCCTAAGTAATCCAGTTTCTCTGCTAAAAGAGTATAAACAAATATTTGTGTAACTTTCAATAGAAAAGATGATATAAAAGTAATAGGTGTAGCTACTAGGGCACTTGCTACTTCTACCACCTTTTGTCCATTGTATCTTTTTTTTTTTTTTTTTTTGCGGTATGTGGGCCTCTCACTGTTGTGGCCTCTCCCATTGCAGAGCATAGGCTCTGGACGTGCAGGCTCAACGGCCATGGCTCACGGGCCCAGCCGCTCCGCAGTATTGGGATCTTCCCGGACTGGGGCACGAACCCGTGTCCCCTGCATTGGCAGGCAGACTCTGAACCACTGCGCCACCAGGGAAGCCCCATTGTATCTTATTGTTAGAAAAGAAAAAGACCAAATCATGTAAGGCTTAATATATCATGGTGAGGCCTTTTGATACTATTCTATGGAATGTATAAAACCCTGGGATATTTTAAATAGATGGGTCATATAATCTTATTTATACTGTAGAAGAAAGACTAGTCTGCAAGGGGCAAGCACCGAAGTGTGAAGAACAGGTGAGAAATGATAATTTGGACCAGGATGATAGCAATGAAGGTTTGCAGAACTAATAAGATTCTGGGTATATTTTGAAGGATTGTATTTTCTGATGAATTCAGTATGAGATAAGAGAGTAAATTAAACATTAAGAATGATTTGAGGACTTTGGTTTGAGCAAATGAAGGAATGTAGGGCCATTTACTGAGATTGGGGAGATGGCAGAAAACGTTGGTTTGAGAGAACAGCTTAAGAATTCCACTTATATGATTAGGTTGAGATGTTTATTAGACAATCATGTGGAGATGTTGAGTAGTTGGCAGAGTATATGAATCTTGAATTATGGGTCTAACTTGGATATGTGAATATTGAGTTGGCAGTGTGCATTATAGTATGTTAAAACCTGGAATAGATTGTTTAGGGAATGTAGAAAGAGAATAGGTCTAAAGCCTGACCTTGGACCCTTTAATAGTTACAAGAGGAACTAAAGGAAGGAAGAGCAATGGAGTAGAAGGATAATAAGAGATCAAGTGAAGAAAGTTCTTTAAGAAGGAAGGATTTAGAAAATGCCAAATATTACTGATAAATCAAGTAAGATAAGGATTGATCATTGACCACTGGATTTGTCATTATGGGAGTCTCATAAAGTAATATCCAAAATGTCCAGGCTTCAGTAGGAAATAACTTGTCATACCAAGAAGCAGGAAGATTGCACACTGAAGGGGCATAAAAATCAACATATAGAAACACCAAGATGACAGGGATATTAGAATTGTCTGAAAGATTTTAAAGCAGCCATCATAAACATACTTCAGTGAGAAATTATGAACATATTTGAAACAAATGAACAAATAGAAAGTCTCAGCAAAATAAATAGAAAGTCTTAGCAAAGAAATAGTTCTGTCAGAGGAAGTAAACAGATTTTAGAACTGAAAAATACAGCAACCAAAATCAATCAGTTGATGGGCTCAGGAACAGAGTAGAGGGGGAAAGAAGGAAGAATCAGTGAACAAGAAGATAGAACAATAGAACTTATCCAGTTAACAACAGAAAGAAAAAAGAGTGACAAAAATGAACATAGCCTCAGGAAGCTGTTGGACTATAACAAAAGATCTAACTTTTTTGTCTTTGATGTCTCAGTAGAAGAGAAAAAATAGAACTGAGATAAAGAAGTACTTGAAGTACTGAAAAGTACTTGAATGGCTGAAAACTTCCAAAGTATAGCAAGATGTAAACATACAAATTCAAGATTCTAAGCAAACTCTAAATAGAATAACCTTAGGAAATCTACATCATGACATATCATGGTAAAACTTTTGTCAACTAAAGACAAAGAAAAATCTTGAAAGCAGAAAGAGAAAGAAATGATGCCTCGCCTATAGAGGAACATATTCAAATGACAATGAATTTTAATAGAAAACCATAGAGGACAGAAAGAAGTGACCCACCATATTTGAAGTGCTGAAAGAAAATAACTGTCAACCAGGAATCTTATACCAAATGGAAATATCCTTCAGAAATAAAGGGGAAATCAAGACATTTTCAAATAAGGAAAAACAAAAAGAACTTGTTTCCAGCAGACATACCCTAATGAATGGCTAAAAGGAGTTCTCTAAACAAAGAAATGGTGAAAGGTGAAATGTTGAAACATCATTTCAACACGGTAAGCAAAAATATGGAAAAATACTTCTCTTGAATTTTGTAAATTTTTGATGGTTGAAGTGAAAATTATAAAGCCATCAGATTTGGTTCTACATGTATGCAGAGGAAATATTTACAAAAATTTTAAATGGAGTTTAAGGGGACTGAAAGGGAGGTAAAGTATATATACTATACTTGTAAAATGTTGACAGTAGTAGTCTGTGATAAACTGTGTAAATGTATAATGTAATATCTAAAGCAAACACTAAAAAGTTATACAAAGACATAGACTCAAAACCAGTGTATAGATATGCTAACGCACATATATGGAATCTAAAAAAATGGTACCGATGAACCTAGTGGCAGGGAAGGAATAAATATGCAGACAGAGAACGGACTTGAGGACACAGGGTGGGAAGGGGAAGCTAGGACGAAGTGAGAGAGTATCATCCAAATATAAAATGGATGACTAGTGGGAAGCTGCTGCATAGCACAGGGAGATCAGCTCAGTGCTTTGTGATGACCTAGAGGGGTGGGATAGGGAGGGTGGGAGGGAGGCTTAAGAGGGATATGGGGATATATGTATGCATACAGCTGATTCACTTTGTTGTATAGCAGCAACTAACACAACATTTACTCCAATAAAGATAAAAAAAACAGTATAGATCAAAATTGAATTCCAAAGAAATATGTTTAAGTATTCCATAAGATGACAGAAAAAAGAGAAAAATGAAAAATATTGAGATAAAACAAAAGTAAAATGGCATAGTTAAGCCCTAAAATACTAAAATTAAATTAATATAAATGATTTAAAAAATCAGTTAAAATACAAAGATTGAAAGAGTAGACTTAAGAAAACACCACTGGCAACACAACAGTAAAAAATAACCCAATTATTTGTTGTCTAGAAGAACCTCACCTTAAATGTAAGGATATAGTCCAGTTGAAAGTAAAGGGATAGAAAAATATACAAAAAGATTCATTAAAATAAAGCAGGATATTAGTATAAGATATTAATATCATATAAAGTAGACTTCAGAACAAAGAGAATTTCCAGAGACATAGAAAGTCATTATATAGTGATAAAAGTGTTAGTCCTTCAGAAGACAGAACAATCCTAAATACGTATCCACAAAATAACAAAGCTACAAAATATGTAAAATAAAAACTGAAAGGAGAAATAACTGACCTGAAAGGATAAATAGACGAATCCATAAATATAGTTGAACTTTAACAGTCTTCTCTCAATAATTGATTAGAGTAATAGAAAATTAGCAGGGATATAGAAAAACTCAAAAGTACTATTAACAAACAGGATCTAATAGATATTTATAAAATATTCCACCCAACAATAGCAGAATACACATTCTTTCCTAGTGCCAATGGAATGTATACCAATGTGGGCCATATCTTGGTCCTTATAAAAAATCCTGAGCAAATTTTAAAAAATTGAAATCATACAAATTGTACTCTCTGACTAAAATAAAATTAAACTAGAAATCATAATAAAATATATCAGGAAAATCTCCAAACACTTGAAAATTAAACAGTACACCTCTAGACAATCTGTGAGTAAAAGAGGAAGTATCAAATGAAATATAAAAAACATACTTAGCTGAATGAAAAGGAAAATATAACATATCAAAATTGATGGGGCTAAATGGCTAAAACAGTGCTGATAGGAAAATTTATAGCACTAAATACATATATTTGAAATGAAGAAAAATCTCAAATCAGTAATTTATGCTTCTACGTCAAAAATCTAGAAAAAGAAGAGCAAATAAACCCAAAACAAGCAGAAGGAAGAAAATAATAAACATAAGAGCAGAAAGCAATTAAGTTGAAAACAGAAGCAATAGAGTACACCTATAAGAGAGATTTAGCTCTGAGAAAAGATCAGTAAAATTGACAAAATTCTAGCCAGACTGACGAAGAAAATATAAGAAAAGAAAGAAAGTACAATTTAGCAATAGCAGAAATGAAATAGGGGGTGTAACTACAGACCTGCAGACAACAAAAAACCTAAAAGGGTATGTTGCAAACAACTCTTCACATGGAAATTTGATGACTCAGATGAGATAGGCAAATTTCTCAAAAAGTACAAACTAATACAAATCACCCAGTATGAAGTAGTAATTTGAATAGCCCTATGACTATTAAGGGAATTGAATTTGTAAGTAAAAACTTCCCCAAAAAGAAATCCTCAGGGGCACAAGGTTTCACTGGAGGATTCTACCAAACATTGAAAGAAGAATTAACACGAGTTTTGCACAAATGCTTCCAAAAAATAGACGAGGGAACACTTATTAAGTCATTTTATAAAGCAGTTATTACCCTGATACCAATATCAGAAAAAGTGCAAAAATAGAAATAGACTATAGACCGATATCCCTCATTAATAAGATGCAGAACCCCAGAACATATTATCAAACAGAACTGAACAATACGTGAAAAGAATTATATACCATTACCAAGTTGGGTTCATTCCAGGGATGCAAGATTGGTTCAGTATTTTAAAAAAATCAGTGTAACACACCATAATTACAATCACGGAACAAATCACACAATGTAAGTATTTGACAAAGTTTAACACTCATTCATCACAAAAATCTCTCAGAAAAATAGGAATAATGGGGAACTTCCTCAACTTGATAAAGAGCATCTAAAAAACCCCCCACAGAAAACATATATAATATTTTACGTAATGGTGAAAGACTACATACTTTTCACCTAAAGATTGGTAACAAAGCAAATATGTCAGCACTCCCACTCAACATATTGCTGGAAGTTCTAGCCAGTGCAATAGGTGAGAAATGGATATAAAATGCATAGATTGGAAATGAAGATCTCAAACTTCCCCTGTTTGCAGATGACATAGTTTTCTACTAGAAAAACTCCTAGAACTAATAAGTCAATTCATTATGATCACAAGATACAATTTAAAAAATCAATTTAAATACAATTTAATATGTATTTCTATATATTAGCAATGAATTTGAGACACTAAAGTTAAAAATACAGAGCTGCTTATAATCACTCAAAAAATTAAAGTACTTAAATGTAAGCCAGTCAGAATATGTACAAGAATTGTATGCTGCAAACTATAAAATGCTGATAAAAAGAATTCAGAGAAGAATTAAATACATTCACAGATGTACCATGTTCATCAAGAGAAGACTCAACAAATAATGATATCAGTTCTGCCTAAATGGATGTACAGATTTAACACAATTTCTAGCAAATTCTCAGTGGCACTTTTTATATAGACAAAATTATTCTGAAATTTAATAGAAAGACAACAGATGTAGAATAGCTAAAACAATTTTGAAAAAGAATAGAGTGGGAAGAATCAGTCTACTTACTTTCAAAGACTTATGATCCAAACTATACCATATTGGCAGAGATAGACAGAGAGACCAGTTGAACAGACTAGAAACAGAGAAATGGACCGCACAGATACATCCAACTAACTGTTGACAAGGGAGTAAATTAATTCAGTGGAGAAAAAACTTTTCCACAAATGGTGCTGGAGCACATACGTAGCATAAACAAAAAAGCGAGCTGCAACTTAAGTCTCACACAGTATGCAAACGTTAACATTGATCGTGAATTTAAATGTAGCACATAATGCTGTAAAACTTTTAGAAGAAAAGTTAGGATGAAATCTTCAGGATTTAGAGCTAGTCAAAGTGTTCTATCACTTGACATGATACATAAAATAAAAATTTGGTAAATTGGACTTGATCACAATTAAAAACTTTGGCTCTGTGAAACACTGTTAAGAAGATAAAAAAGACTAGCTACAGCCTGGGAGAAAATTTGGCAAACTGCATATCTGACAAAGGACTAGAATCTAGAGTATATAAAGTTCTCTCAAAGCTCAGCAGTATTTTTGTTTGATTGTTTTTTATATTCCACATACAAGTGAAGTCATACAGTATTTGTCATTCTACATCTGACTTATTTCACTTAGCATAATACCCTCAAGGTCCATCCATGTTATCATAAATGGTAAGATTTCATCTTTTTGATGGCTGAATAGTATATATATGGAACTTATGTTATAAATCAATGTTACCTCAATTAAAAAGCCAGACAGTAAAAAGAAACCCCAAAACATTCCTATTCCAAAATAAGCAAAAGATGTGAAGAAGATACATACAGATGGCAAACAAGTTCATGAAAAGAAAATCAGTATCATTTTTATTAGGGAAATTTAAACCACAATGAGATCTCACTATACACTTAATCAGTATGTCCAAAATAAAAAATAATAACACCACCAAATGCTGGCAAGAATGCTAAGAAACTAGATCACTTATACATCACTTTTCGAAATGTGAAATGGTACACCTATTCTGGAAAACAATTTGACAGTTTCTTGTATAACTAAACAAGCAACTACTATATGACTTATCAGTTGCATTCCTGGGCATTTATCACAGAAAAATGAAAACACATTCACACAGAAGTCTGTATGTGAATATTTATAGTAGCTTTATTCATACTATCTAAAAACTGGAAACAATCCAGTTGTCCTTCAATGAATGAATGGTTAAACACTTGTGGAATAATAACTCAGCAATAAAAAGGAACAAACTCTTGATAAATGCAACAACCTGGATGAATCTCCAGAGAATTATGCTGTGTAAAATAAGCCAGTCCCCAAAGATTACATATTGTATGATTCTCTTTATATAACTTTCTTGAAATGACAAAATTACAGACACAGAGTACAGATTAGCAGCTGCCAGGGACTGAAGAGAGGCTAGGACTGTCAATAAAGTGGGTTTGGTTGTAAAAGGTAACATGAGGGATACTTGGTGACATGTTCTGTAACTTTATAGTATCAGTGCCAATATCCTAAATGGGATACTGCACTATAGTTTTACAAGATGTTACCATTGGGTGAAACTGAATAAAGGTACACAGGAGCTGCTTATAGTATTTCTTAACACTATAGTTTGTGGATTAAAATTGCCTCAAAATAAAAGGTTTAATTATAAAACAAACAAAAAATAGTGTATCCTTTCATATTTGCTATAGACTGATGTTTAAATAGTCTTGTGTAGCTCAAAATAAAGTCATCCATCTTCCTAAGTGATAAGTAGGAATTGACTAAATAAATATTTAACAATAATGTGTAAAGCTCAGGCACTTTTTGTAAATCATGCACAAAACTTCAATCTGCTCCACAGCTGTAAGCCTATGTATTACAGCTCCAATCATGGAGTTGAGAACTCAGTGTACTGCTAAGAGAGATTCTAGTTAGCATAACGACTGAAAGCTAAAAGTGCAGCCACCAAATTGAAGCCACCAAAGTAGCCCTGAAGACATGTTATACTCAAGATGCATGACTACTGCTGACTTAAGTAATTATGAATTCTACAGAAATATAGAAAATTTAATGTATATTATTTTGCCTTGAGTAAATGGGATCTGGATTATCGAAGTGTGGTTTCATATTTTTATTTTATAGAAGAGTATTTACGTTTTGTGCTTCCAGTGAAGTTGAAGCCAGCACAATAATTTATGCAAAAGGCTTTGGTCATGACTTTTGAAGTTGTATGGATAGAGCCTCCCTGTATTTATAATCCTGATAATTCATTATTAAGACTGGCAAAATAATTTCTATATAAAGATTTTCTATGAACACGCTTCTTATAGTTATGTTAGGGCTCTCTTGAGTCTTTAGTCACTAATATATTCTGATATACGGTCAGATTCTCAAAAGAGTTATCACTTCTCAAACTTGCATGTCCAGTGGCAGAGCTACCTATTCTGTGTCATATGGGACTTCAGTAATGGCTTGTTGGCTCCTGTGGACTCTGCATCAGCAAAAATTACTTCTTAAAACAGCTTCTCAAACTAAGTAGCAGGTTCGCTAATACCTTGCTTTCCTGCCCAGTATTTTATGTTTTTCAATGATTTCAATCTTTGCTGCAATTAAATTTCAAATCCTTTTTCCTGCTAAGAGCCTTCCTGGGCACTGACCATTTGGGGTTCCAACTGTCAAGCAACTTCTCTTTTTGTTACACTTTGCTGGCAGTATTTGCTCTTGAGTTCACTTGCTAAGCACAAGCCACACCCACCCTAGGCTTCTCTTAGTCTCTTGGGTCTTGCCTGCTCTGTGGCTAATGGCACCTTAGTCTTGACAGAAACTAGGTCTTGACTACCCAAGGCTATGCAGCGTTATTCTTGTTTAGGTGCTGAATCGGGTGGTGCAAGTCAGGCATTGCATATTTTGAGATCAACTGAAATTTTAAGAGGAGGATTAAAGTATACAAATTATAGTGTGTTATATTTATGTTGGAATGAGTGAGGGCTCAATAATTATTTGCTGACTGGAATATTTTTTATAGTTTAATATTGACCCAAGAGCTCCACTATACCTATGTCAAATTGTACAAATCAAGTATTGCAAATGAAGGCAGAGGCACAGCATAAAGGATGGATGGGGAAAATCTGACATCCAACCAACCAAAGCTATAACTTTTAATGAATTGCCTTTTTAACAAGCTTCCCTGCTAATTACTGTCACAGAATCATATTAACATAGAGCAGTCTCTGTTTCTGATTTATTTGTTGTTTTAAGGCCACACATCTTTTGTTTTCCTTGCTTTGGCTTAACTCTGTGACTTCTAATATGATTTATACATTATTCTAATCAATAAAATTTTGAAACAGTGGGGGTTATGATCTGAGTGTTTCTACGATAATGATTTTCATTTTAAAGTAAAAAATGCAGGTCCAAGGATAATGAAATATGAAAAAAGTTTTTTATTTCTTTGGAGACTTAGGCAATCATTTTATTTGAAATTGGCAGTTTCAAAAAACAATTTTTGCATCGTTTTGAGTACAGAAGTGCTTTAAGTTAGATTTTTTCCATTTAATTGTATTCTGTTTGATCTAGATATGTCAGCTAAACACAAAAATCCCCATTGGATCCTATTGTTACCATAGCAACCAGATTGCAGTTTCCAATATCTGTGTAACGAAGTGCTGACACGTTTTCAGCACAAAGTGTTAAGTGGAGGTTCGTTTCACTAATTAGGTGGCAAAAATAATTAATTCCTTCATGATTAATGATATCACAAATTATGCAGTAGACAAACCTGAAAACTTTCTTAACTAGTACTTTGTTGCTTAGAGGGAAAGGTAAAAATGATAAAAGTCATTTTTCAATTCTTTTGGTTAACTAGTAAGAAAGGCCTAAGTTCCTGGGACCATCTTACTCCCTGTTAATAGATGTGCTCTGTGCTTTGCTTAGATTTTAAAGTCGTTAGCCTTGTTAACATTTTATATGATTTAGTATCAAAAGAATGACAGTTTGATGTTTGCTTGGATGGTAGAGGACAGAAATGGATTGTAATTGTTTCGTAATCTTATTGCCATCTGAAGTTTACTGGTCTTTCAGAAGCCTGTGCTTTCTCTTATCTAAATGAGCTTCTCTTTCTTAAGTATGTTTTCAATGAATGGGACATCTTGGGTGATTGAGTTAATTAGTTAATAGGATGACTACTATACCTCTAGGATGAATCGAATACCATTCTTGTCCTTTAGAGGTTTATAATCAAGGTGAATTCATAAGATATACAGACATGGTGATAGTTTTTCCGAAATCCTTCCAAATATCATATAGACCAAGGCTTCCTAATTCAGAGCAAATGGGAAAAACTACATAACAGTTCCTATACTTGGGCACCCTTAGTTTAGGGACTTACAAGTGACCAGGATTGGTTTAGTGGGTTGTCCTTAGATAATGGGTCCTCCATTCTTCAGAAAAATTGGGAGAGTTGTCCTTTCTATGCTACTTCCTGGTCCTCCAGAATGTAAACTTCTTTTTTCTTTGGTTACTCAGAACCCTTCACTCTTTCCGCAAATCCTGCCTTTATGAAAGCACGGAGTCCATGATCTAGAAAGAAAGTAAAAAGAAAGCATAGGGATAAACGCTTTGTCTAGCACTCAAGGGGAGGCACAGTCACTTTCTAGTCAAGAATGTATACTGATGTCAGCATCTTTTTTGAGTCTTTTGTTTCTACTTTGGCATAGGCTGGGTAATGCAGAAGGCTATTGTCAGGATATACCTGAGATACAACCATGACACACATTTATGAAGCACCCAACATAGCACGTAACACATAATATATAAAGAATAAAAGGTATCTATTGTTAAAAATAATAGTGATCATGAT
Source organism: Orcinus orca (assembly GCF_937001465.1). NCBI lineage: Eukaryota > Metazoa > Chordata > Mammalia > Artiodactyla > Delphinidae > Orcinus > Orcinus orca. Next base: position 35,837,750 of record NC_064561.1, read on the forward strand.
GAAATGATAATAGGACAAGCTATATATGCTGAAATTTTATGCGATTGGCTATGCATAGTGAAATAATAGAGGACAGATCATGCATAGGCAAATGACACAGGGCAGGTTATACATGGTTTAGGAATTCAGAGAAGGAAGAGATTCCTTCAGAATGTATTGATTGCATAAATTGTTATAGAGAAAAGGGGCATTACTGTGAGTATAGGAGAGCTGAGGAGGATACCTTTGAGGTTGTCATGCCCTGGGAAATTAAAACAGGAATGAGCAATGTTTGTATAAAGGATAGTATCAAATAAAGCAACAATATGGTTGATCTGGGAGGTTGCATGTGAGGTTGTTTAGGCCATTTCCTTTCCTCTAGATGGCGAAGGGTGAGAGCCTAGAGCAACTTGGCTACAATATCTTCCATCCCAGGATTAAGTTGTACTGCCTATCTAGATGGATGAGATCCTTTTTTATTCCTTCCTAGGAGTCTTACTTGAAGCTGTGGGATTGTATGAAAAAGGATGACCTTACCAAATACAAGAGAACCATTTTTTGGTCAAAGTTTATTGTCTAGAACAGACCATGATTACGCCGATGACCCTAAACCTAGTGGAGTTCTTAGGTATTATCGGGTCTGTGAGTTACTTTTCGTGTCCCGAGTCCCTACTGGAAACCACATATTACCCACTGTCAGTTTATAAATGCATAACATTTATGAAACTAAAATCTAACAGTTCTTCACTCTAGCTCATAATGATCTAAATTGTGTGGTGTCATATATGTCCTCATGGTTCAAAAAATTCATAGTATATGGAGTTTGAAAGATATTTTATAAAAATATCCATGATCTAGAAAAGAAATTAAAAGGGAAACATAGTGATACAGTTTGGAGACTTACTGATTTATTAATTCCCTCATTCATTCGAACATTTATTCTGCAAAAAATTTTGAGCCACTACTCTGTGCCAGGCATTTTGCCCACCCTTGGGAACTCAATAATAAATAAGGCAAAGGAAGGGCCTTGCTATCAATGAGCTTGGAGTCAGCCTTGCCAGACAAATGACTCAATACTGTATTTTAGAATCATTCAGCTTTATGCATGCTTACCAAGGCTGAAACTGCCATGGATTTATCTCTGAAGGGAAGAGGAATAAATTCATTGAAAACTATGTGTCAGTAATCGTTCCTTTTACACACAGTGTTAAGCAGCATTAAGATCCATTGTCTGAGTTCCCACTAGATTCTTTATTTACCTAAGAGTTAGCACTTCTGTATTTTCAATGAAAGTATCCCCCAAAGAAATCCAAGTGGGTAGAAATTAAATCTCATTTACTTTAAAGAATTGTCATAAATAATTGTGTGAGTGTGTGTGTGTGTGTGTGTGTGTTTCTGCTTATGCATTCCTGGGCCTCACAGCTGCTTTGACATGGTTACTCTAATAAAAGAGACAAACATTGGCTGGGACAGCAAGGCTACAAAAGCCACACAGAAAATTGCATAATTAGTCTTCAACTATACAATGTACCTTGTTGAAAACGGTGCTGTGAACCCATAGGAATCTGCATTAGAGATCTGCAAATTCTTCAGGCTTAAGAAACTCACCCTCTTTTCTCCTATGCTTTGTCTTCTCTTCTTTTCTCGAAATTAGTGTGACAAGTACTTAGATGTGAACATTTAAAAATACCTTTTATCATTTCATTTAATCTGCTTAATTTCAAGAGCAAGTTTTCAAAAATTTAATTGCCTATTGTTACAGCTCTAACATAGCAAAAAAACAAGGAGACAGTGGACTGCCAGTGCTTTACATAGCAGAGGAAGCCCTTCGGAGAGATTCCTAGTCTTCCCCATGTCACCATGCCGTTGTACTTACCCAAAGAGCTCAGTATTGGTTAGAATGATTTCAAAAACAACTATTGGGCTTCCCTGGTGGCACAGTGGTTGAGAGTCCACCTGCCGATGCAGGGGACGCGGGTTCGTGCCCCAGTCCGGGAAGATCCCACATGCCACGGAGCGGCTGGGCCCGTGAGCCATGGCCGCTGAGCCTGCGCATCCAGAGTCTGTGCTCCGCAACGGGAGAGGCCACAACAGTGAGAGGCCCGCGTACCACAAACAAACAAACAAAAACTATTTTAAAAACTATTTTAAAAACTATTTTAAAACCTCATTAGCAGTGGCTTCCATGTCACATGCAGTTATTCTGCTCACTTGGTGACACGTCTGGGGGGAAGTGGTTCCAGGGTTGATGGGTTCCAGGGCTGATGGCAGTTGTTGGTGCAGCGTCCCTGTGATTGTCTTGGCCCTTCCTTCTTGGTTGGAAGTTGGAGGCAGCAGAGCTCTGCCTGAGGAGCTTATAGGACAGATTCTCATGCAGGAAGTAGGATGGGTGGTTGTCAAAGGATTTCTCTTGCGTGCCTCTTTTCAAGGAGGAAAATCTTTCCCTGGAGCACAAAATAGATTCACCCTGCTTGTCATTGGCCAGAATTGAATTAATGTCTATCGCAAGACCAATTGTAGGTAACAGAAATATAATTTTAATGACTTGCTTCAACCAGTTATAATTTATTTCCCAGGGAGAACACCTGGTTGCCCAAACAAAATTGGGATCTGTTAGCAAGGAAGAAAGGGGAAATAGCTTTTGTGGGGACAATTAAGAATGTCTGCTGTTTGGTTCTGATCTAAATAAATGTCTTTAGTTGTCATATTTTTAATTCTTTACTGTTACGCTACACCATTAGCAAATTATATTTGTACAGTTTCATATCTTTGCAAGGAATTAACATCTGGGTTATGTTGTTTGTTCTTCAAAACCACCCAGAGAGGAAAGAAGTGAGTATCTTTACCAGCGCTTTGTGATGAAGAAACTGAAGTTTAGCTGGATGAGGCAACTTGTCCAGAGCTGCAGGGGTTAAAAACAAAAACAACAATAACGAAAAACATGGTCAGAATTTTAATCTAAATCTTCTGCAAGCCTATCCTCCTTTTTAAGCTATTCTGTTGGTTTCTTCTTTAATTGTAACAAAAGTTGCGTTGTCTCCACAGTAACTATGCATGTGTGCCTGTGAATAGCCTAGGAAGTGCTTGGCTTTCTCTTCACTTCATGCTACCAGAGTGTTATGAGATTATAAACAAGGAGATTTATTTTCCCATAAGACCATGAGCCCTTCATTAATTATTTGAGAATAATTCACTAAGCAGCAGCTCTACCAAAAACTGTGTTATGAGGTTAATATAGCAGACAGAACATTCCTTGTCACTGGAATTTGGAATCTGAGAAAGATGACAGAATGTTAAACACTCTTTCACATTAAAGTGTCACGCATGCTCTGAGGGAAGAGTAGACGGTGTGTTGAAAGCACATAGTCAAAAGGATCAAATCAAGTCACTGGGAAGGGTAAATACAGTAGTTGCTCAATAAACATTTTAATGCCTTTTTTTTTTTCGTGGCCTCTCACTGCCGTGGCCTCTCCCGTTGCGGAGCACAGGCTCCGGACGCGCAGGCTCAGCGGCCATGGCTCACGGGCCCAGCCGCTCTGCGGCATGTGGGATCCTCCCGGACCGGGGCATGAACCCATGTCCCCTGCATCGGCAGGCGGACTCTCAACCACTGCGCCGCCAGGGAAGCCCTTAATGCCTTTTTTAAAAGAGCTTTATTGAGATATAATTCACATTACATGCAATTCATCTATTTAAAGTATACAGTTCAATGATTTTTAATATATTCTCAGAGTTGTACATCCATCATAACAACCAATTTTAGAACATTTTTATTACCCCCCCCAAAACCCCACACCCCTTAGCACATACCCCTGCAATCCTCATATTCCCTCTTCCCCAACCATAGGCAGTTACAAATCTACTTTTTGCTTCTATAGGTTTGCTTATTTTGGACATTTTATATAAATGGAATCATACAATAGGTGCTCCTTTGTAGCTGAATTTTCTTACTTAGCATAAAGTTTCAAAATTCATCCATATAGTAGCATGTATCATTCTTTTTTATTGCCAAATAGTACTCCATTGTGTGGATATAACACATTTTATTTATCCATTCATCATTTGATGGATATTTGGTTATTTCCACTTTTTTGGCTGTTACGAATGATGATGCTATGAACATTCATGCACAAGTCTCTGTGTGGTGTTGAGTTGTAATAGTCCCTTATCATATGCAGGATTTGCAAAATTTTTCTCCTAGTCCATAAATTGTCTTTTCACTTTCTTTTTGGTGTCCTTTGAAGAAAAACTGTTTTAATTTTGATGATGTCTATTTATCTATTTTATTTTGTTGTTGCTGGTGTATAATTCAAGGTCATGAAGATTTATGCCTACATTTTCTTCTAAGTTTTATTTTTTTATAGCTTCTAAGATTTTACTGCTTTTTAAAATAGTTCTCACATTTAGGTCTTTGATTACATTTTGAGCTAATTTTTGTATATGATGTGAGTTGAATGCCTTTTGAAAAGTTGAGATTCTTCTTCAGGTTAGTGAGTGTTCTTCAAAATGTGTCTGAGATCCAGTAACAGCAGCATCACCTGGAAGCTTGTTAGAAATGCAAATACGCAGGTTTCTACTCCCAACCTATTGAGTCAGAATCTCTGGGGGTATAGCCCCAGAATTTGCATTTTCTCAGATTCTTAGGTGATTCTTACACATTCTAAAGTTTGAAAAGTACTACCTTACACAGTTGCAAACAACATTACTATCCAATCGTACTAACCACCTCTTCAGCTTCACCATAGGAAGGTATCACTTTAGTGGAAATCAGCAGTCCTCCTTCCATTTTAAAATGGCAGATAGCAATTTTCAGCATGTCACACTGTTTCAAAGAAGAAGAGCTCAGAGATCACCTTGTCCAAAAATTACATTTTACATAGGAGAGTGCTAACATGCAAAGTCTGTATTTTCATATGGCTCAAATGTATACTCAAGTAAAACCTTTCTGTGGACTAACAAAAGCCTGTGGCCTCTAATTTTTTGGTCTCTGATTTATAACACACACATTACAGGTTTTAAAAATTTCCTTTCAAATATTTTGGGACATAAACAGAAAAATAGTATTCCTTGGTGAAATGTCTGTTTTGAGAAAAACAGTTATTTTATAAATCGTTTTTAATCTGAAAACTACTAACACATGGTAATGCAAAATATGTACAGTTCTAGGCCTATCATAGCTTAGCACTAGCTTCTGTAATGTGGTTAGCTATTTATTTTAGGCTTTTCTGATATATTTCTATTTAGCAAGCATCAGAGCAGTAAATCAAACTCAAGAAAGACAATTTCAAGAGTGTAATTTTGGCTGCATACTTTTAAAGGATAAAAATATTCAAAGTATTGAAGAAAATTCAACTAATGCATGAATTACAGAATACATGGGATTCTTTAAATAAGTGATTAAAAATATCCTTTGCTCTGAAGACATATATCATTTGGTGACTCTTAAAATAAATCTGTGAGGCTAGATGGTTCTGAATACTCTCCTTTTTCTCTATGTCCACCATATGCAAACTCCCACACATACTCACATGCATACTAAAAGTAAGCCAAGTGAACCACTCTACTTTCCTGTGTATCTAGGACATATCCATGGTCCATTATATAATACTACAAAAATACTGAGTCACCAGGTCACTGTTTACAAGTATGTTTGGTCTTAATAGTTGGAACTTTTGGACATAAAGATTAATATAACTTCAGGTTAAGCAAAAAGCTCTGAGTAGATTGGTAATCATGTCATGGTCTTTGGGGAAATTTCAAATCTTCTCTACTCTTTTAGAGAGAAATGAAAATCATTAATGCACAAATGGAAAAACTCTGGCGTATGTGAAAGACTTTTCCTCCCACTGCCAAAGATAAATAGCACAGTACAGTTGTTCCTACCAAGCATAGATTTAATCTCAAAGTTGTCACTTGTATGATTTACATTTATGATATAAATGTTTGTGACCCTCTATGGGGATGTATTTAAGAATTTGAACTATGTAGCCACATACACCTGTGTTCGAATACTGGCTCTACAATTTACAAGCTGTGCCACTCTGGGCAGGTAACAATTCTTTCTAAGCCTCAGTCACACCATTTGTAAAATTGAATAACATGGATACCTATGTTATTTTGAGGACAAAGTGAAATGATGCAAATATAGTGTCTAGCATTTAAATTATTAGTATTAGCGTCTTTGTTCCATGTTTTCCAAGAAAAACAGTTGAGAAGAAGCTTATTTGAGGAAATAGAGGAAGTAAAGAGTTGTGAAAATTTTAAAATTTAAACTAGTTTTATTTAACATATATAATTTGATAGAGACACCATTTAAAATCATTAAGATGCCAAAGAGAAATGAGATATGTTACCGTATTTTATGTTGCTTTGTTATTGTTTTTATAGGAAATCTGTTTTGTGGAGATGTTAGATCCAAGGTCAACCAGTTACGACATACTATTACAGGGCTTAATTTGTTTACTGAATGGAGAATATCAACAAAAAAATTCCCACCTAGAGAAATATAAGAAAAATGTGAACACATGAAGAGTGACATAATATTTGTCAATGTTTTTGCAGAAAATCGTGAATTTATGCATCCAGTTAAGCCAATTAAACACATGAACCCATATTGTCACTTTAAGGGTAATCATAGAAGATGTAAAGGTGAGGACCTAAAAGATAACCAAGTTTTAAATGAAACCTCCAGAGAACTTATCCCCTCTGATGACTGTATCTTGCTTTTATGATGCTAGGTGATATGGGGTCCATAATTAATTTCCCATTTGAACCAAATTGAAGATTTCTCTAAGCTACATTTATTTATGTAAATCTGGTCCCAAGTACTCATAGAATTAGTCATTCCTAGGTCACAGTTGACTCCATAGCTCTCAATTGATTTCTATTTTCCAGTGCCTAACCTGTAGAGAATGGCATTAGCTTGGCAGTTAAGACATTTTTTGTCTCTTCTTTCCCTCCTGGATCCTAATGAGAGAAACATCTAGAAATCCCAGGAGAATTGGAGGAAGAGAAGGTCTTTAATGTGGTTTGGCCGATGACTTCTCTTTTTAAGAGTGCCATTTCCCATGAGCAAAACACAAAAAGAAAATTGTACTTAAAAAATAGTGTTCCATGGGATGTGTGGAAAAGTTTGGAAATCCACTTGGGTCCTGCAGGAAATTAAAGAGCAGGAAAAATTGGACCAAAGAGATTAAGACAATTTTTAGATTACAAACACTTTCTGGGAAAGGATTCAAACCAATTCAAATGAGCAGCACAGAGGAGAACAAGGGAGGATTCAAGGACGACTGGGTGAAACTAAATTGCAAGGTTAGGTTAATTGGTATGGGCAGGAAGGCTTCATATCAGGTTTAAGCAGTGAGTGTGTCTAAATAATGCTGAGAAAATTGAGTTAGAGAGTGTACACACAGCACTTAGGAACCGTGATGATTGCATTTCTGCTTAAACCAGAGATCTAGCTAACAGAAATCATTTCCCTATTTATTTATATGTGCAGGAGAGAAAGGACATCTAGAATTAAATCTGAAAGCAAGCTCATGAGCCTGAGTTTGGTTGTCTGCAACTCTAACACAATGATGCTAGTTGCAGATCTTTTTTAGAGCTACTTTACTTACTTAGCTTCTCATTTATGTCAAATAAAATGTAAACAGTGAAAGTACATAAGCTCAGTTGTAGAAGGGTAGGGATGCAAACATAATGAGTTTTCTAAAATTTTGTATGTAATGGTGATTGCAGTCAAAGTTGATTTTATTAATATTTGTTTAATTTTATTTTTATCTTTTTTAAAGGGTACATATTTGCTAAATGAAAGCTTTAAACTTCACATTTTTTAACCTTAAAAAATGGGATGATCTTACTTGGAAAAGAGAATACTGAGATATTTTCATACAGTCATTCTCATGCTATTAAAAAAGGAGATGGAAAGGCAGGGGGTTTAAGATAATCATTTAGCATTTGCAAACCTAGCATCAATATTCTTTTCCATCCTTTTTACCCACACGTACAATTACTTTTCCTGAATGTCTGTCACTGTATGAGGAGTCAATACCATGCTTTAAATCCGACAGTATAACAGTCAGGGCTCTTGAGTTTTTAATTTCTTTATTGCAAGCAACTGAAACCATCTCTAGCTGTCCTGAGAGAAAAAAATATTTAATAAAAAAATCTTTGGAATTCACAGAGGAGAATAAAGGCTGGAGAACCAGGTTTGTAAAGTGTGCATGTGGGCAGGAGGGATAGAAAGAAAGCTGGTTTGACAGTAGGAAGCATATACCATGCTTAAAGAGGCAGGTGCTTGTACTCTTTACCTCACAATCAAGTGAATAAGAGTAGATTTGGGAACTTGTGATTGGTGACCTAGTCCGTGTACTTGCGTACAACTGTAAGCAAAGTGGACAGAATAAGGATTAATGATTCTGTAGCTCTCCCCGACCAGCCTTCTACAGAGGGATGTGATGTAAAGTATCCCACCTATTATATTTGCAATGAAGGGTTCCCCTCGAGGAGGAAGGGCATGGAGCATTGGACACACACACACTCACACACACAGAAATGTACATACATACCCTGAAACAGTTAGTGCTCAGAAAACACTTATTTGTTTATTTATTGCAATTAATATTGGTAAGACTAAATAAATCTAATTTAGCAAAACAGTCATCTGGTATGGTTTACTAATAAAGATTTGTTAAAGCTAGTCACAGCTTAGGGAGTTTTGGAATCTGTTTTCTATGAATTTTAAATTGGCACAAAATAAATAGTGTTTCTGGTAAAAGCTTCTTTTGAAAAGGCTGGGGAAGAATCATAATTCACAAAAATGTCATGTTTTAAAGAATTTGTTAGTATTAACATGACCTTTAAAACTGTATCTCATAATAAACCAAGTACAAGTATAGAGAACCAAGTCAGTTACACCCACTGTCCAGACTCAGAACCAGGCTTTGTTTTAAGGTAAGATAGAGAATACAAAGGTGTATTCTGGGTAACTTGACTATTTACATTTCTAGCCGATATCTGAAACAAAATGGAAGTAGTATCAACAAACAATAAATATTGATGTGTGACTTTTATGTTCTTTCTCTTTTTCATTGACACTCACTTATAATAGATGTCTGTCTCCAATATTACTCATCATCCAGAGTTTTGGAGGACATTGCCACAATTAGATATTTAAGCTCTCTTTAGCTCCATATTATCTATAGCAAAAGAAAGAGTGGGAAATGGAAGAATAAAAAAAATGCATGCTGTGGCCAAATGAATAATTTAGGCTGGATGCAATGTTTAACTTTGACTTTTTGTTGTTTTTGTCGCTCTTGTTTGAAATTACTTTCAAGTCTTCCTTAAGAACATACAGAGTTTAATTTTACTCTTCTAAATGAAAAACTTTATTTTTCATTAAAGGAAAAATATGCATGGTTTTCCATGTAGCTCTGAATTTATTTCACTGGAATGCAATTAAAAATCATTACACTAATTTCTTATGCAAATGTGTCAAAACTGACAATTTTTATTTTGCTTATAACTCATTGAACACTTTAGTCATGTAAATAGAAAAAAATAGTGACTTGATAGCAAAACAAAGTATGAATTAAATTGGCAATTTCCAAATGCATAGTTAAATTCTTTCAAATGAAATTCCTTGTATGAATGACAAAACTACATCAGGGGCAAGGCTGTATTCTACCCTCTCAGAATCTAAGCCCTGGATTGCAGTAAATCAGGTCCCCTGTGAAGTGCTCTTAGCTCCTTCAGAGTCTCTATTAGCACATTTGATGTTGTCTGTACTGTTCAGTGTTCTTGGTTGAAAGCAACTAAAGCAGACTTTAGCTGAGTAAACAGAAAAAGAATTTATTTTAAGGATATTGAGAGTTCATAGAATTGTTGGGGTGTTGGAAAACAAGACTCAAAGGTATGCAGCCAGAAACCATGTCTAAAACGAAACCATAGAGCTTGTTTGTTAATAGAACTGGCAATTTTGATGGGATTTATTATTTTCAGAAACTGTTACTGTCGCTATAAAGAGAGAGATCCTTACCACCCTTGCTGATCCAGTCACTAAGCCTGATGCACTGTTAAGGCTACATCTAGGTTACATGTCTCTGTCATAGCATTGACACCTAGGGAAATGAGTATCCAGTATTTTCCAGCTTTTATGGTTGGAGATACTCATTCATAAAGTGAGGAACTCCCCAAACGTGAGAAAGAAGTT